>NC_060071.1:50262120-50565150 GCF_922984935.1 Meles meles
ACAAAACAGACGTAAGGTTAACAATGAGAGCAACACGGCCCCATAGAACTTTCTGCGGTGATGAAATGTTCCACGTCTTGTTCTCCAATACAGTGACCGCTAGCCACATGTGGCTTTTGAGAGCTTGAAATGTAGCCGTGTGTGATGAAAGAACAAAATGTTTGCTCCATATAATTTGCAGTGCGCTGTTTGATACCTACTGTCTAGGACTGCTACGTCTTCATGAGGGACTGACCTTTATATCATTATGTAAGGTCCCTCTCCATCCCTGGTCATCTTCTTTCCTCTGAAGTGGACTTTGTCTGATATTAATATAGCCACCCATGCTTTCTGTAGATCGATGTTTGCATGGTGTATCCTTTTCCTCCCAGGAACTGAATTTTTAATTGTATTTATTTTTAATTAATTTAAATAACCGCATGTGGCTAATAGCGACAATTTTGGACGATGCCATCTTAGAGAGCTCAGTTCAGTTAAGTTCTGTCTCCACTCAGCCAGTGGCTCAGCAGACTGGCTCCCCCACCCAGGGGAACACTACCAGTGTCCTACGGAATTCAGAGGCCCCAGAGTAGCTCACCACGCGGGGAGCGATCCTCGCCACTGTCCAAGATGGAGAAAATGGACCCTGACCCCCACATCCACCCTCTTCTTGAGACTCAGAAGCAGTTGGATCTATCCAGGGGGCAGAGACTAAGACGAAGCCTGAGTTGGCTACTTCTGGAGCAAAACTTTGTCTCTGTCCTTGCTTCAGGCCAAGTTCTCCCCAGACCGGGGTGGTCTGACCCCTCCTAGTCCTGGTCCCCACCCTGCAGGGGGCAGACATTCTGGTCATGTATTCTGGGGGGTCCTGTGCAGGGAGGAGGCCCCCACTTTCCTGGGATTGGCTGAGGCCTAGTCAACAGCAGCTGGAAATGACAACGCAGAAGGAAAAGGGACAGAACTCGGAGGGGAGAAACGGCAGCTCGGTTCTTTGAGATTACTTGTGTGGAAAGCTGGCCAGGTAGAACCCATTGCTGCCAACGACTCCTCGGGCAGCGTGACCTCCCCTCTCCTGCAGGCTTCCGCACATCCTCCTCCTCCCTGCACCACTGTGTCTGCTGACTTGCCATGTCATCCCCAAGCCTGGCATCGTCTCCGAGGAGCTCACGATACTGTGGCATCCTTCCTACATGTATGGCTCATACAGCAACTGCCCTTCCCTCCCACACGGCACAGTGCCCAAGGTCCACTCAGAGCTGGAGCATTGTAAGTGTGCACCAGAGGACGATGGGGAGGGCAGGGGAGGGAAAGAGAAGGAAAAAGAAAAGGATTTCTGCCCTGAGTCAGCAAGGATCCTGGCTGTCAAGGGCTGAGGAGCAGCGGGGAGGCAGACACACAGGGAATCCAGGGAAAAGGTCCTGATGTCCTATCTGCTGTTAACCTCCAGTGTGCAGCTATAATGCCTCCCTCTCTCCTCTCTCCCCTCCCTCTCTCATTTCTCCCTCTCTTCTCTCTCTCTCTTTTCTCTGTTCTCTTCTCTCTCTCTCTCTTCCCCCCGACCCATCTCTAGCCCTTTGCTTTAAGACTAGAATACTAAGCCCGAGTTTCAGTCTCAGCGCATCCAGACTTTTCCCCCACTTGTCTCTTGACATTTCCCAGCATCTTGACCTCCCCCACCCATCCCTCTGCGCCCTTGCCTCAGTCTCTCTCTTGCACTTAGAGGGCAGTAGAGCTGGGAGCCTTAGGCAGGGAGTAGGGGAGGCTGGAAACAAGCCGGCAGGGGCACCTGAGCCCCGGGTATTTCCACATTACACTGAGCACACCTCCACTTTAATTTACACATCTTATTTCATTTTTTCACCAAATAAACTGTCACAATAATACAGGAGCTGATTCAATCCAGGCAGAGCAGCGCAGATCACATCAGAAAATGATTGACAGTCTTGATCTGAAAATTGCGTTTATCATACAGGCAAATAAAGTGTGAAGACCTACACTCGGGATAAAGGTTTTGTCAGCACCAGAGTGCACAATCGACCTGGGGTCCCCCCAACAAATAAGACATCGGCACAGGTTCAAAAGAAGATGGAAATGGGGAGCAAACGGCTCTAGGGGGTCAGGGGCCAGCGGGAGCCAGTGGGCTGGGGTGCAATGGGTCCAGGCAGCATGGGGAAGAGGTGCCCTCCAAACACACCGAAGTAACAGTCCCCCGCTTCTGCTGGGGGGGAGAGAATGAGGGGCGGCAGGCTAGCGCCCCTGAGAAGTCCTGGCAATTGCTCCATATCAGAAATTCATAGCAAATTACTCCTATAACTTACTGGTCCAGCTGGAGAGATGTATCTTTGAACTCCAGCAAGACTTCGAAAATCACTCTCAAAGCTGAATCTTGAAGCCCTGTATGAGATGAATTAAAGGGAATTATGCACATAAACCCCCAGATCAAGGGGACACCCACCCTCCTTCAACTGCCGGCAAGCTGATTAGACAGATAGAGTTCACAGCAGAACAGGCACCCAGGATGGAAAAATAAAATAAAATAAATTTGAAATGCAGAGACGGATGGCTCCTGTCACAAAGTCTTTCCAGAACCATGGTCCGTAAATTGGAATTTCCACTGATACTAAGATAAGAGTGATAGCTCCCTGGCAGCCATTGCCCTGGTAGGGGTCTTTGGATCAGGACTCCAGCGTCCCTCTAAAAATCACACACTGTCCACTGTAGGGGGATCCATAACCAGGAGGATGGCTTTGGTCCTAAGAGACACCCCCATCACCCCAAGAAAGAGACACCGGGGCAAAAAACATCAGCTCACACTCAGACCTCTTGAACCTGCCACACTAACATGGTGCCCAGTGCCTGGTACTTAGCTGGTGTTCAGCAACATTTACATAAGACCAGACAAGATGTTGCCTCCCTTCTCAGGCCTTGCTGAGCAAACTCAACCCAACCTCATCCTCCCCTAGCACAGCACAGGTCCCAGGTGAGCCATGGAGGGGAAGCAGTGGACAGGGGCCTAGAACTCTATTCTGCTCAGACCCTGTCCTGGTCAGAGCCGGCTGACAGACAGCAGTGCAGAAATTGAGGCTGGTTCTTCACCCCAAAGACTGATGTATCTTGGGCCAGTGTACTTGGAGAGGGAGGCCAGAGAGGGGATGTGCTGAAGGCTATGGTGGGTCACCCGGATGCCCCCTTCGGGATTGAGACATTCGTTCCTAAGTCCCTTTCTGGGAATCCCTCAGCCAGAGAAAGCCCACCTGGGTCAAGCTCACACTCCAAACCTAGGGACAGCTGCATCCAAAGACTGGTGAGTTGGCCTCAGGGAGGGTGGCTATCAAGGCTTGGCCCCTTGACTCTTGGTGGGACAGCTCTGTGGAGCTGAGGGGAAGCAGTGGGGAAACCTTTGGTGTGATGGCCTCACCATCTAGCTCCTCCCTCTGCCCCATGTCGCCATCCTCACTCCCCACAGGTGTTGATACCAGAGCAAGAGGGAGACAAGCCCTCGTGGGTGCCACAGAAGCCGAGGTGACACGAGGTCCCTTGTCCAGCCTAGTCCTTCACGGCAGGGCCGAAGGCAGCCAGAGAGGGAAGGAGACTTGCCTCTGTGCCCGCGGCCAGCCCTGGCAGAGCTGCCCCTAGAACTCGGGCCTCCTGATGCCATGCTCCCCCAGGAACAGTCTAGAAAGGCAAGGCCCTCGATGGATAACTGAGAAAGATCATTTCCCGATCTCCACTGGCCCCAGCTTTCACTCTGTCATTCCGTGGGCCCTTACGCCAAAAACAACGCTCCATGGGCTCTCAGCATCTCCTGGCGAATCTTGCCAGCGTCCTTCTCAGAAAGGGACATAAGGGTTGCCATTTTACGAGATTGACCGAGAGCCCTGCTCAACTGAGGAAAGATACTTTCGTCGTTCTCAGCTGCGTTATTACAGTTGACAATCACCTGCCCATGCAACCCCCAAATTTTTAAACGGAGGGGGGAGGGAATCAGAATCACCCAGCATTGACATTGATTTGGTTAATCTCTAGAGGAAAATACAATTAAACGAAAGGAACAAAATGAAAACTGACTGATGAGTGGCCATTTTAAGACACTTGGTTCAATTAAGCTAAAAGCCTGCTCTCAGGGCCACAACAATGGTTCCCAGACACTGCCAGCCCGCCTGCACTCCGAGTCGGGGCTCTGGAAGCCAAAGAGGAGGGAATCCCTGGACTCTGCACCTGAGCCTGCCTTTCCCATTTAGGGCCAACTTCTCAGATCCCTGCTGACAGCCAATCGCCCCTCCCTGCTGGATAAGGCTCAACAGGGGATGGCGCGGAGGACGGGGAACACAAGCTCCATTTCTACAGCATTGAATTTCTTGCTTTTTATCCTGTTGGCTTGCTTGTCTGCCTGCTTCATAAAAGAGGGCCCCTCGTGGGAAGCCAGGGCTTGTTCTGCCACTAACCAGCCTCAGTGTTCACATCTTTAAAACGGGGATGTCCGTAAACCACGGAAACCTGGATGTCAGCTCCCACTCTGTTGAGAACGTGCAGCCTAACTTCAAACCAGCCCCCCATCCTCTCTGGGTTGCAGCTGCCGTAACAGCACAAGTATCTCTCTATGCCACCACAATGAAGCTTGCAAGTACTGGGAAAGAAAGGATAGCCTTTTCAACGTATGGTTTCAGAACGATGTAATATCCACAGGCAAAAAAGAAAAAAAAGTTAAAAATAGGTAAATGCTTGAACTTGAAATACTTCACGAAAGAGGATATATAGATGGCAAACAAGCACGTGAAAAGATGTTCAACATCATCAGGCATTGGGGAAATGCAGATTAAAGCCACAGTGTAATGTCATTCAGAATGGCTAAAATAAAAACTAGTGATAACGCCAAATTCTGCAAGGATGTAGAGATACTGGGTCACTCATGCATTGTCGTAGGAATTTAAAATGATACAGCTACTCTGGAAAATAGCTAGGCAGGATTTTTATTTTTTTAAACTAAACATGCAATTACCATATGACCCAGCCATTGCACTCTTGGGCACTTCTCCCAGAGAAATAAAAACTTACGTTCACACAAAAACCTACACAAGAATGTTTGTAGCAGCTTTATTTGTTACAGCTCAAACCTGGAAACAGCCAAAATACCCTCCATGGGCAAATGATTATACACACACACTACGCCCATACCAAGTAGACTGAGGTTGAAAAGCATCCCCAAAATGCGTGTCCACCCAGAACCTCAGGATGTGACCTTATTCAAAAACCACGTCTTTGAAGATATAATTAGTTAAGATGAGGTGAGCCCTAGGGGCGCCTGGATGGCTCAGTGGGTTAAGCATCTGCCTTTGGCTCAGGTCATGATCCCAGGGTCCTGGGATGGAGCCCACCATCAAGCCCAGCTTTGGGCTCCCTGTGAGCCTGCTTTTCCCTCTGCCCCCTTCCTCCTCCCCCGCCCACCACCCCCCCTCACCCACTGTTCATGCTCTTTCTCTCTCAAATAAAATCTTTTTCTTTTCTTTCTTTTCTTTTTTAAAGTGAGTCCTAAATCCAATGACTGATGTCCTCATGAGAAAGTCACACAGCCATGGAGGCAGAGATGAGAGTGATGTGGCTGGCAAGCCAGGAGCACCAAGGGCTGTTGGCAGCCAGAAGAATCTAGAAGAAAGATTCTTCCCCAGAGCGTTTCAAGGGAGCACGGCCCTGCTGCCACCTTGCTTTAAGACTGCTGGTCTCCAGAACTGCAAGGGAATAAATTTCTGTTGTTTTCAACTCCCCACCCCCGGTTTGTGGTATTTGTCACAGCAGCTCTAGGATACTAATACACCACGGGATACTACGTGGCAATAAAAAGGAACTAACTGATACATACAACTTCCTTGATGAATCTCGGGAGAATGATGCTGAATGAAAAAAGCCAACCTCCAAAGGTTACTTACCCTGTGATTCCACTTATATGACATTCTCAAGATGACAAAATTAGAGTGATGGTGACCAGATCAGCGGTCACCAAGGGAGTCAGGAAGGGAGGCTGGACTATACAAGGTAGCACAAAGGAGTTTGGGGCGGGGTGGGGGGGTAGCGCGGCGATCCCACAGCTCTGTATCCTGACCGCAGGGGTGGTTCCACGAATCCAAATGTAGGACCAGATTCACGGAGATGCACGTACCAAGTGAGTTCATCTGCAGCCGAGTTAACAGCATCAATTCCTGGTTTTCCTATTTATACCACGTGAGTAAGTTACTTCCCTTCTCCGAGTCTCAGGCTCCTTACATGCAAAGCCTTAGGCGGAAATGACACTCTGTGCTCATGCCCCACCTGAGATGATGTGTGTAAAAGCAAATGAGGACATAACTAGGACAGGGATGGGGCGCAGTAAACCTTAGCTCCCATCTCATCCCATGAAGTGCGGCTCTTTCCATTTGTTTTCTTGACCTGCCATTGCATTCGATTCCACCCATCAAGTCAAACGGGGTTCTCCTGGGAACCCAGCTTCCTCTAGAGTACAGCTCTTCCAGATCTCTCTACCTGGGCCCGCATGAGGGCTGGGCTGCCCCTGAAGCTGAGCCAATAAACACCCACGCCGGGAGCCCTGGCCAGGTCTGCAAAGCTGCCCCGCCATTCAGCCTTCAGCGTTCATAGGGCGCAGCAAAAACTCTCTCTTCTCTCCTGCTCTGAGACCCCATTTGCTATCCCTCCCTGCCTTCCCCTTCCTCATTACCCCTGGTACTATTCCAAATGGCCTTGCAAAAACAACCTTTACAGTTGCAAAGTACAGTTTACAAAGTACTTTTTTTAAAGATTTTTATTTATTTATTTGACGGAGAGACACAGTGAGAGAGGGAACACAAGCAGCGGGAGTGTGAAAGGGAGAAGCAGTCTTCCTGCAGAGCAGGGAGTCCAATGTGGGGCTTGATCCCAGGACCCTAGGATCATGACCTGAGCCGAAGGCAGACACTTAATGACTAAGCCACCCAGATGCCTCTACAAAGTACTTTTCATACATGTATTATACCTCCTTTGCACCCCAAGACCCCAGCTGGAGGCAGAGCAGGTCAGAATCCCAACTTCCCAGTCGAGGAGGTAGCTCAGGAATAGGAAGGAGAGAAGGGAACCAACCTACTGTGTGTCAAGCACTTTATTTTCTTTCGTTTGATTATTATAACAAGATTAAGACATAAGTAGTATGAAAACTCCATTTTTCAGATGAAAAAACCATCTCCTCCTCAGTTCAGAAAGGTAAGTAACATACCCAGTGATACACGGTCAATGAGAGCAGAATGGGGATCAGACCCAGCCTTTCTAATCCAGGAATCCTTCCTTTACACCAGGCGTGTAAAGGTTGTTCTCATCCATCTATCATGTTCTCATCCATCATGTTCTCATCCATCATGTTCTCATCCATCTATCATGTTCTCATCCATCATGTTCTCATCCATCATGTTCCCATCCATCCATCCATTCATTTTAACAAGAAGCAATCGGAAATCCTTTCTCTCCATGGGGGCTTCCTGAATTGACCAGATCAGACCCATGCGTGCTCTGGCCCCACACTCGTGAGGATCTTCAGATGTTCTTCTTTACTCTGCATCCCCAAAAGGCTCAACCTTTTCATACTGTGTCATGTTTCTACCTTGGGAATTTACTAGAGCATCCTTTGCCTATATTGGGCAATAACACCAACATCTCTTCTCAACCTCACCCTCTTGGTCCCTCCTACAGCTCCCCAACTCAATAGAGTGCCAGAGTCTTGTCCATATCCCACAGTGCCAAGGCTGGAAGGACCCTTAGAAAGCATTCAAGAGGAAACTGGAACCCCCAGTAGGGAGGCACTTGCCTCGAGTCCCATAGTGAGACCGAGGGAGGGGCAGGACTAGCCTCCAGGCCTCCCAGTGCCTATCAGGCCATGCCTGCATGGCTCCCAGCACAGCCAGTCTGAGCTCTGACACTGTGGATAGCTGTGCCTGCCTTCCTCCTGGGTAGAAGGCTGCCTGGGTCAGAGGCCCATAATGGTTCCAGCCCTCTCTCTTCCCTTCTACATTCCTAAATCCTGCCCATCCTCCCAGCCCAAGCTCAACCCTCCTCCCTTGAAAGCTGTCCAGACTATTCTAGCCCACAAAGGTTTCTCCTTCCATCGACCACTGCTGTCTCTACCCTCATTCCCCCTGCTACCTGCAGGTGTCATGTGACTTCACAACCATCTGGAGCCTTAGTTCAACCTTTCTGGTCCGACCGCCACCCTCCCCACAGCAGCTGGCATAGCTGAGTGAATATAAAGCAAAAAAGGGGGGAGAGATAGAACCCCTCTTATTGGAATGTTTGTCCATACTATGAGTCTGATTTTGAGGGCTCTATCTTATCTTTTCACAAACTTATGGGGATTTGGCATCCCCCCCCCCCCAAAGAACAATCTAGAATACTCTCTTCCCATTAGAGCTTTGCCTAATACTCAGAATTAAACTTTAGGGTAAAATTCCACTTTTAAGTTGAGACTTCCTCCCCTCGTGACTAATTGAGATGCCAGGATCAAACTAAGTCTTCCATCCCATTAAATAAAGCCACATAAAAGATGCTCCAGCTAACAGCACTTTCCTGATTTCCTCAAGCTGGCCTGCAATAAGTATTCCTAATTGAGCTTGTTAAAAAGTGGATTTATGAATCCCAATTAGGCCACTCGCGCTTACACGGCCGCAGTTTTCAATACGACCAAACTTTCCTTCTTCCCGGGATGAAATTATTTTGGTGGGTGACAGGATAATTACTGAAACATAAAAGGACCCACTCGGTACCATAGCAGCAGCCTCAGCAATTCTGTTAGGAGGGCCTGAGGACAAGCAGGGTCTTGATGGCAAATTTAAACCCATGTTCAACGGCTGCCACTCCAGACCTCTCAGCCATGCAGGCACCTCTCCCAGTTCTTTCTCCTTGGCTCCAAAACCAGCCTCCAGATGCCAGCACCACCCTGCCTTGCCCTCTCCTTCCTGGCAGCTCCTAGCTATCCCAGAGCCTCCTCATTCCAGAGCAAGTTTTTCCACCAGCATGGCCTTTCCTCAGCCCCGCACTTCCCCGGCTCCCTTAAAGATCCAGCACAAATGGCTCCTTCTCCAGGAAGCCTTCCTTGCTTGATTCAGCCTCTTGGGCCTACTGCTGTTCAAGCACTTTTCTGTCTGGTTCCTCAGTTGTGTCTGCCTCCAGCTTTGTGTCATGAGCTCTCTGAGGGCAAGGACTGGTCCTCAGCAGCCCCTATGCCTGACATGTGGTCGGCTGCTGGCTCCCTCCCTCACTCACTCCTTCATTCTTTCCTTTAACAAACTTTTTGGGATCTAATTCTAAAATGGGCAAAGGATCTGAATAGACTTCTCCAGAAGAGATAAACAAATGGCTAATAAGCACATGAAAAGAGGTTTTAACATCATGACTCATAAGGGAAACCAAAATCAAAACCACAATGTAACATCACCTCACACCCATCAAGATGGCAGCTACCAAAAGAATAGGGGAGAAAAAAACCCGGAGTTGATGAGGATGTGGAGAAATTGGAGCCTTCATACACTGCTGGTAGGGATGTAAAATGGAGCAGCCACTTTGGAAAACAGTCTGGCAGTTCCTCAAACATTAACCACAAAGTTCCCTATGACCCAGCAGTTCTGCCCCAATGTACATATCCCAAATCAATAAAAATGTGTATCTATGCAAAAACCTGCACACGGACTTCACAGCAGCATTATTTATAGTAGCCAAAAAGTAGAAACAGCCCAAATATCCACCAACGGATGAACAGACTTTTAAATGTGGTACATCCATACAGTGAAATATAACTCAGCAATAAAAAGGGACAAAGTAGGGGCACCTGGGTGGCTCAGTGGGTTAAGCCTTTACCTTTGGCTCAGGTCATGATCTCAAGGTCCTGGGATCAAGCTCCGCATCGGGCTCTCTGCTCAGCAGGGAGCCTGCTTCCTCCTCTTTCTGCCTGCCTCTCTGCCTACTTGTGATATCTCTCTGTCAAATAAATAAATAAAATCTTAAAAAAAATTTTTTTTACGAAAAGGACAAAGTACTAGTTTGTGCTACAACATGGACAAGCCTTGAAAATGTGCTAAGCAAAAGAAGCCAGTCCCAAAAGACCACATGTTCTATGAATCCATTGATGGGAAATGTCCAGAACAGGTAAATCCACAGAGACTGAAAGTAGATTAGTGCTCATCAGGGGCCAGGAGAGGGAGACTAGGGGTAACTATGGATGGGTCTCGGGTTCCTTTGTGGGCTGATTGTGGTGATGGTTACACAACCTTGTGAATACGGCAAGTACCCTGAATTATAAGAACATAGTAAAGACTGCTGAATTGTACACTTAAATAGTGAATTGTATGGTACATGGATTATATTTCAATAAAGATGTTACCAAAGTATTTTCATTTTAAAGATCACTTGTTGGGCACCTACTATGTGGGGGAGGGGCTGCACAAAAAGGCTGAATCCCAGGAGCCTGAGCCCCTGGACACCCCTCTACTAAGGCGTGTTTAGCATGGAGCATCTTTATTCCACTATTATGAACTCTCTCAAGATGGCAGCTCCCTGCTTGGCCCAAGAAATGCTGACCAGGACCTCTTTCCTTGAATCAGTCAGCATGGAGTAAATTCAATCAACAACAGGATAACATTCTACTTAGAGATACAGCATAGCAGGTAAGAGCAGTCTCTAGAACAAGACCATTAAGTATCAAATCCCAGCTCTGCCTGTTACCAGCTGGGTGGTCTTGGACAAGTTACTCCATCTCTCTGAGCCTTGGTTTTGTCCCCTGTAAACGGAAGGGGTACCAACATTATCTACCTCATCAGGCTGTTGAGTAAATTAGGTGAATTAATACATAAAAAGTACCAGTCATAGTGTAAATTCTATATGAGGATTACCTAGAATATTCACTTCCCAAGCCTGGGGAGTAAATCTCCTGAATCAGTTTTTAGTGATGGGCAAGTCCTTTTTTTTTTTTTTTTTTAAGAATTTATTTATTTATTTGAGAGAGAGAGAGAGCACAAGTGGGCAGAGCAGCAGGCAGATAGAGGGGAGAAGCAGGATTCCCGCCGAGCAGAGAGCCTGATGTGGGACTTGATCCCAGGACCCTGAGATCATGACCTGAGCCGAAGGCAGAGGCTTAACCCACTGAGCTGCCTCAGTGCCCTGTGATGGGCAAGTCTTAAGAAAGTTCATCTTCGGGGCGCCTGGGTGGCTCAGTTGGTTAAGCAACTGCCTTGGGCTCAGGTCATGATCCTGGAGTCCCGGGATCGAGTCCCACATCAGGCTCCCTGCTTGGCAGGGCGTCTGCTTCTCCCTCTGACCCTCCCCCTTCTCATGCTCTTTCTCTCTCATGCTCTCTCTCTCTCATTCTCTCTCCCTCAAATAAATAAATAAAATCTTAAAAAAAAAAAAAAAGAAGAAAGAAAGTTCATCTTCACCTCAGTCAACTGCTCCAAGCACCCATTTCTCCTTGAATTACAGAATGCTTACCCAGCCCTCTCTCCCTTCAGCCAGAATACCTCAACCCCTCTGCCCCCCCACGGAACAGGGTCTTTGCTCATTTGAGTGCTAGAGGATGTGGGCACACGCAAGAACACGGCCGCGTGCTCTGGCTGTCCTTGGAGCTGTGAGACAGGGAGGCAGGTGTGCAGCAGGGAGAGGCCCCGGATGGTGGAGCAGCCAGCCAGAAGGGCCCAGCCCTGCCATCTGCTCTCCTGGTCCGTCCCAGTGAGCGGCCTGGCATGGATTCACACTTGGTCGCAGTCCAGCACTTCTACCGAGTGCCCATTAGGGGGCAGCTCCGAGGCCCAGGCTGTAGGAGCCATTTCCTGTCACAGGGGAGACAAGAGCGGCCTTGCCCTAAAGAGAGATGTCTGCAATGCACTTGCCCAACGTACCTACTCCATTTTACCTAAGAAACGCAATAAGAATCAGCTCTGTCCCCAAGAAAGTGGTGGCTGAGGGACCCGTTCCGTAGGCAACATGGCTTTTATAAGCCCCAGTGAGGAGGTGGAAGACCAGCACTCATTGGGTGACAACACCTTGCACCCCACCAGGCTCTCCCACTGGGACTGGGTAATTAAAATGCTTCCTTAAGGGCCGCCCTTTGGAAGCAGGGACCCAGTGGGCTTGACCTATCTGGTCACACCTCATGTGCTCACACCCGTCCACAGGCATACGAGTGCAAGCATCCACTCCCATTCAGTCACATGCACACACTCCCATAAACAGTTCATGCACCTACACAACCAGACACGCACACACACACACACAGTCACACACACAGTCCCCCAATACGCTAGCATGCACACAAGAACACAAACACACAGATACACGCCCACGCACAGGCACAGGTTTGTGAACATACTCACGTACGGACACAGGCCTTGAAGTACACACACAGGCACCTAAACAGCTTATATCCATCTACAGACACATGCACACACCCACACACACACTCACGTGCAAGCAAACATGCTCACATCCACACATTCGCTCCCACAGCCATTCCGACTGACATCCCCACGCTTCCAAAAACACACGTGCACACCGTCACACATGTGTGTTCACACCCACACACGGGCACGTGGTCACATGCACTCACACTCACATACTCTCACATCACGCGGACCTAGAGGCAGCCCTGCAGCCCGTGCGGGCTCCAGGCTCCGCTGGCCGCGCAGGTCGCAGGGGGCCAACAGTTAAATCAGAAGATTGTTTTCCCATTTGCTAAGCTCTTTTCCTCCTTCTGAAAATTATTACCTGGGCAGGATTCCCAGGGAGGTGGCATGAGGAGCGGAAAACACATGGGTCTACAGAGAGCTCTGAAAACCCCCATTCTGGAAGAAGGTTCCAAGGACGTCCACAACCTGCGGGGGATAAACCTTGACAGCAGTGGGATACGTTTTCTCAGGTCAGAAGACCTGCCAGGGTTTCGCGGTTTATAGAGAAAGTTTTCCTATGCTACCTCCTCACACCCCTGCTGCCCCACTAGCCCGCCGAAGCCTCTGGAGCCTCAGTTTCCTCGCGGAGTCGCTGTGAGGATTAAATGAGATAATGCGTGGAAATTGCTGAGCGCGGCGCCTGCCACATAGTAAGCCTCGATAAATGATAGCTTTATCCTTGGCATTACTAATATTGGATATTAATATCCATAAATCCTACAGCAGTCCTGTGAGGTATTGTTTTCTTCATTTGGTACCAATGAAAACAAAAGCCCGGCACTTCACATGATTTATGCCCAAGATCACGTCTCCAAGGGGCGAAACTAGACTCAGGCCTTCCACCTCCTGGGAATTCCTCCCTGTCCTCTATGCCCAGCGCTCGCCGGGGGACCTGCTCCACCCAGCCTGGCTTCATGACAGGAGCTTCTCCCTGCTTCCCAACCCCTCCCTGCAGAAAGAGCAGATGGTGTACTCCCTCCTCAGGTCATCCCATGGACACGATCTGGGTCCTGCTGTTGGGACGCGCTTTAAATGATTCTTCTGACTCCTCTATCCCTTCATCCCCATTCTTCCTCAGGCCCCCAAGGAAGAAGGGCTAACCCTGGGCCAGTTAGCAAATCCTTTTATGCTCCAGATTCTCCCCCTCCCCCCCTCCTAAGACCACCTTGGTCAACCCCTGCCTTCCTGTCAGACTGAACCCCCAAACGCCTTGGCAGAGTAGTTGGGGGAGAGACACAAGACCCCCCAGCCCAGGAGCTAGTCCAGGCATCCTGTTGCTGCTCTAGCCCCAAATCACTCTGTGCCCTTGGGCCAGTCACCTCCTCTCTCTGAGCCTCAGTTTGCGCCCTGGCAAATGAGGGGACGGGAAGGTCTTACAGGCTGTCACATTGTCTGAGGCTGGGGAGCTGAATAAAATCTCAAAACCCAGGGCAGACTCGTGGGGAAAATAATCGGGGTGAAGGACCCTTTCACATCACAACATAGCAAGAAGGCTCTTAAGAAGACTCTGGACATAGAGGATGTTCAAATAATAGTCAATAAAGGGTGTTGCCCTGCCCTCGGGCTTCCTGCAAGGCTGTCTCCATGGGCACCCTCACAGACAGACACACCTGCTCCTCTTACTATCCTTGGTTCCTTTTAGAGCTACTTGTGGAAGCCTGTGGAGCTCCAGAGAACGGGGGAGGGAACCTGGTGGAGGGAGCGCCCACCCACTCACAGGCACACGCAGACACAACGTTGGAGAGGAGCCAGACCCAACAGGACGGGGAACCGGGCCAGGCAGGCCTGCAGGCGAGGAGCCCCTCCGCTCCCAGAAATAATATAGCTCCCCTCGCCATAACAAGGACTGCTCCCCAGTATCTGGCCAGCTGCCCCCACACACTGAACCATCCCCCAGCACAGCCAGCGGAGGGAACAGGATTTGTTCACCTACTATAACACTGCCTGGGTGGGATATTTTCCATTTGTTCCTGCAGATTTTCCTTCCACACTTCTCCCCTCCATCTGGGCCCCTCCTGGGATAGATGGCACCAGAGAGTCCCATGATTTCTGGCTTCCACTTGGGTTTGGCCAATGGGGCAGCCTGAAGGTAAAGGCAGAGCAGGAGGAGAAGAAGCAGGATCGCTGCGATTTGGCCACATCCCTTCTGGAAAGCCACGTTCCTGTCAGGCAGCCCTCTCTATACAGTAACCACCCCCACCCCTACCCCAGAGCCCATGGCCCAGGGAGGCTAACTGCTCCCCACACTTGCTAGCCTTGGGGTGCTGCATATCCTTTGTTGGTTTCCCTAAACTCTGCCCACACCTTGGTAAACAACCCTTTATTAAGCACTCCTGAAATTCCCCAGCTTGCGTGGGCCACCTGCTTCCTGCCAGGACCCCAAGACATCATGGAAGCGGGATGTTCTCCGTCAAACAACAATGACAAAACGGTCATGACCAGAAAGGACACAAAGTCAGGCAGAAACAGCCTTGGAGCTGTCTGGCCTTGTGGCTTCTCAGAACAGCAGAGCATTCACCGGTGAGGTCCCCAACCCAAATGTCCCCCAGCCTCTCCCCACCCCAGGATCCAACCAGGAATGTGAATGAGTCCAGGATTCCCAGGGGCCCTGACAACCCAGACTGCACGTGACCCAGCGGAACAGGAGGCGCCGCTCAGCTCCCCCCGCAGGTGCCAGGCAGGAATGCAGGCCTGGACTTGCCAGTCTTCTAGGTATGCAAAGGAAATCGGAAATACATGTTTTTAGGGGAGATCTTCTCCTGCTTCACATGTTTTAGAAGCCAAATGTCAGCCAAACACAGCTACAGCCCACAGAGACTTGTTTGTTCCCCCATCAGTTAGGCTCTAAGACTGAAATTCCATCTTCGACATAGACGATTCAGAGGGGTGACAGGGCGGCACATTCTGAATCTCTGAGTCTCCGCCCTCAGGAAGGAAGAGGGCCCTTGGCAGAGCCCAGGCCACAGGGAGAGGTGGGCAGCAGGCAGCAGTGAGGTCAACGGCCCCAGGTCAGGGCACGGAGCTGGCCAAGATGGCGGACCAGACTGAGGTGGTTAGAAGTGGGGGACTCACCAGCCAATGAGCTGGCCTCTAACAGTTTGGGGCTATTTGGGGCTATTTGGTTCATTGGTTGGTTACCAAGCTCTGTTTGTTTTGAGTCTGCACAAAGTTCTGTCTGAACGTGGCCATGGTCCATACCCCCATCCTAGCGGGGGAGGTGATGGCAGCCTCTTCAGCTCCTGGGAGAGAGGGAAACTGGTGTTCTCACAAAGGCCCACCACCTGTCCTCCTTCAGGGCCATCAAGTCACTAGGTGTTTAGGTGGCTATGTCCCAGAAAGGGCACCGTGTCCCTCCAGCTGCCTCCAGAACCAGCCAAGCCCCCACCTCTTGCAAAAGAGAAGAAAATCTCCCCAATGACCAAAAGCCTCCAGCATGACATTCCTCAGCTTTCTGCCTCTTTCCTTCCCCGAATTGTTGCAGATCTGTCTTTTCCCTCATCTGGCACCATCCAGGTTACCACGTATTGTAAGACAGTTTTGTGGGGCTTTTTTTTTTGAGGGTGGGTCTCCTATCTTAGCACCCCACTAGATCACAAGCCCCCTGGCATCAGGCTGGGGGATAAGCCTTACACCCCCTCAGGGCTAGGTCTAGCTTCTTACGAATGGAGTTCCATTAGTATCCACATGATTTGGCATTTTTGATCATGTAACTGGATAGTAATAAGAAATTATAAGTATAATACTAATGATGACAGATGCCTTACATTTACACAGCACTTTGAACCTTAGGAAGAAGAAATAATAAACCTAACAATAGTAATGATAGATGTCTTACATTTGTGGAGCACTTTGAAGTTTGCAGAGCACTTTCACAGACTTAATTTTCTATCATCTTCAAAATCCTCCTTATGTGGGGGGAGGTAGATGAAACAAGACAGGTAAAGGGCAAACCACCAGCGGGGCAGGATGGTAAGGACACAGAGGTGCGTTATGCAGCTCTCTCTACTTGGGGATCTGTCTGAAATGTTCTGTTATAAAGAGTTTTTTTTTTTAAACACTCCAGTATGTCAGTAAAGCAAGAGGCATTATCATCACCAGGGTTTTATTCAAGCTCAAGGAACTGAAGCTCTGTCACTCGGTTCTCTAAAACTAGACAAGCGGCATCCCCACCCCCTGGCGAGGGCTCTCTCTCTTATGTCCCTGATGTCCAAAGTGGGTCCAACAAACACCATTTTCTCGGAGAGTTAAAAGAGCTCTACAAAGACCAAGATCCCATGGCTAAATAAGTTTAACAAAGAGTTAAACAAAGAGGCGCCTGTGTGGCTCAGTGGGTTAAAGCCTCTGCCTTCGGCTCAGGTCATGGTCTCGGGGGTCCTGGGATCGAGCCCGGCATCGGGCTCTCTGCTCAGCGGGGAGCCTGCTTCTTCCTCTCTCTCTGCCTGCCTCTCTGCCTACTTGTGATCTCTATCTGTCAAATGAATAAATAAAATCTTAAAAAAAAAAAAAAGAGTTAAACAAAGCAATCCAGTCCATTTCCTGCAGGATTTCTCAGAGCCTTTATAGGGCCTTCTATATATAACTAGTGTTCCCTAGAACACAGGTGGGAAATATCAAGGTGCATTAGACCCGCAGGCACAGAGGAGCCCTCTTACGTGCTTCACTGGGCCCCAGAGCAGGACTTTCCAGAGATTGTAACCCAAGTGAAAGGAGGTGCTGCCGATGAGCCCAGCTGGGTGTGTGCGAGTTGCCAGAAGACAGAAGGAGATCAGACAGAATCTGCTGAGGGAGTTGGGGCAATTATGGGGAGCGTTAAGGCTGCTGGACAATGACTGGGTCAGAACACGAGCTGTCACCAACGCCAAGAGACATATGAGAGCTTCCCTGGACCCGGCCCTCCGGGTTCCCAAATTATGTCGGAGCCCAGTGAAACTTGATTTGGAGGAGGGAGAGGCTTGTTTTTCCTGCACAGGCGGACCCTGAGCACTGTACAAGAACAGATGCTCCAACCCTCTCCGGAGCCATGAACTGAGCTGCTGATTCAAGCTCTCTCCCCACCTCTCCCTTCCTTGCTGGTCCTCCATCCCTGGGCCCCTTCTGTGCTCACAACAGCTTCCCTGGCAGCTTCACGAGCCCTTTGGGTGGCTATACGCACGCTTAATCACTACTTCCTCTCCACCCTTCTCCCACTAGGTAGTGAGGCTTTGGGCAAAGAAAAGCAAGTAAGAGAAAAATAACTTGCTTTCTGAAAGCTGGAAATGCATCTGTTTATTATCCTCAAATAGCAACTAATCCTCATTGAGCACTTACTGTGTGCCAAGCTCCATGCTGTGTAATTACCCACATATGCTCTTCACAACAGCCCCGAGAGCTAGGGTCTGTTTTACACCCCATTTTGAAAATGGGCAAACTGAGGCACCTGGAGGGGAAGGGATTGGGGCCGCATCCGCTAAATGAGTGATCCTGACTTCTGAGCCTAGGCAGGGGGAAACTGGAGATCCCTGCTCAGAACCACTCCACTGAACTGCCCCCAGCAAGCAGCTCCGGTCAGAAGCCTGCAGAGCTGAACCTCCCCTAGTGGCTGGCCTTGAGGGGCAAGCATGGCCCAGGGGCTGGCAGCCAGGACACACCAACACCCCTAGGCTGTAGAAACCATCCCTAGCAACCCCAGCCATTCCCCCAGAGCCACCAACTAACCATTTGCCTTTACGCCCCGCTCCCTCTCCCCCTAGTCCCGGTCACAGGTCACCCGGGAGTGGATTCTGATCCTTACACCTCCAGTCTCTGGGGAAGGACGGGGAGTTTTATTAGGGGAGCTGTGGGCCAGCTAGGTGCCATACTTCCTGCCTGATTTACTTAACCACCCAACAACCCTGCTAGGTGAGTAATAAGATTGCCATTTTACAGATGAGGAAACTGAGGCTCAGTTTAAGACTCGTGCTGCTAATGAGGATCCCAAGTGTCTTTCCATAGTAACACCCCCTCTAGGGTCAACAAAGGCAGGTGTGACCCCGGGAGAGACAAATACCACCTCCGTTTTACACGGTGCTGACACACAAACAGGGTAGACGCTCAGCTATTACTAATACAAACTACAGCTTTGCAGATTATGTGCCAGGCCCCTTGCTAAGCACTTAGCATGTATTATCACATTCAATCCTCTACAACACTGGAAGAGAAGCACCGTCATTACCGTTCTCACTGTACACACGGGGAGCTAAAAGCAATTACCCAGAGTCACTGCAGTAAATGCCTGCCCAGTAGCCATACCCCTTCTTCATTCCCAGAGTGCCCCACTTTCACTGAGGGGCCCACTCCTCTCCAGCAGGACTCAGAGAAACAGAACCTGAGTGAATTGTCATTACTCGAGCCAATCCTGGTAATCCCTTCCATCATGCCAGGAATTGGTTTAGGAAGGAGTGTGTGACCCATGAGGAAAGTCTGCTAGAGGGCTTCTGGAAAAGGTTTCTTTGCTCTTAAAAGGAGATGCCCCATAAGAGATGGACATCCCCCTTCTTTCACTGGATATTGTCATTCCTGAGTGTGATGCCTGGAACCACAGCAGCCACCTCACCACCATGAGGCACTAGCATGCCGATGAGCCAACACACTGAGGAGAAGCAGCCAGAGAGGTAGAAAGGAACTGGCTGCTTCTTGGTTAAGCCCTTAGGGTCATGCTTTGCTGTTACTTGCAGCTGAACTGATAGAGCCAAAGGGAAGGTGATCTTCCATCTCTCTGGCTCTAGATTTGGACCTAGACTGAGTTCACGCCCAGAACTTGTATCTGATGCTACTCTGAAGATTGGACATCAGAAAAAAAATTAAAAATAAATTTAAATATATATATGTATGTATGTATGTATGTATTTATATGAATATGTATTCATATATATATATATATATATGAATAAAGATTAGATATGAGATCGTCAACCGAGACAGACCCAGAACGGTTCTGTCCCCTCCACCTTGGGCCTGCCCAATCCAATCCCAGGTAGCATAAGCCAGGGCCCAAGCCCAGCCTGGCCACCCAACCGTGACTCCAAGCCCCGAAGAACCAGGACCTGAACAGGGGCGCTCAGCGGACGCCTCGTAATGAGAGAAAGATCCTAGAGCCAGCCCCTGCCCCTTGGGAACCAAGTCTCGTTTCATTTTCTACTCCTCCCGCCTTCCCCCGCTGCTGCCCCATAAATCTCCAGTTTATTAATCCTTTACATGAAGCAGTTGGTGCTGGATCCTGATTTACTCCCTGTTCATAAAACTCGGAGATATTAAAGGTGGAAATTACCCAGAAGGACACAGAGCCTCCACTGGGGAGCCCCAGAGCACTGCCTGGCCCCTAACCAGGCCCTCTCTGCCCCGCCCACCTTCAGAGCTCAGGATCTGGTGATGTCATTGCATTGCCCTCCCCCCATCCCCACCCAGCCAAGACAGAAGGGGCTCTTCTCTGTCCTCACACAGCTCTCAACCCCGACTTGGCACACAGCAGGATAGGGGGCACCACTGTCTCTATTAAAAACCATTTCAGAGTCTCCTACTTTTTGAAGATTTTCCTCTCTTTAAATCCTTTTTGCTATCCATGTGAGAAGAGGGGGGCAAAAGTAGGGAGCTGATTAAAACAACTGAAATGCCGAAATATGTAATAAATCCAGAAACAGGACCAGGAAGAAATTGGAGACTTTTATTAAATGACTTTACCCACCCAGGTGTTTCCAGGGCCAGGGACCATCCTTATTCCTCAAGCCTCTAAGGGCCCTTCAATATCCCTTTACCCCAATGCTCCCCAGGCCCCACCAACTGCTCAGACCACTGATGGTCCCTCAAATCCAACAGAGCCGGGTTCCTCTTAACAACACCCTGGGTGGGTCTCCAGCCCACCTGCTGAGATCCCACACCTCACAGTCCACCCCCAAATTAGCTGCCAAATCCCACCTCTTCCCTGCAGGTTGGAGAAAGCCACAGGCAGTCCTCAGGGTCTCATACTAAGGGCAAGGACTCTCCCAGTTCAGTAGAAAACGTATCTTTAGCCCAACAATATTCCAGGAATGGCAGAGGGTACTGGGTCCCTGCCTGAGCAGGCCCCTTCTCCCGAGGCTCTCACCTTGCTTTTAAAGTTACAAGACTATCATAAGCAGAGTGTCAGGGAAGCAGAAACACGGGTCGCTTAGCCCGAAGGAGGGAGGGGAATTCAGGGAAGGCTTCCTGGAGGAGAGAGTGTCTGAGCTGAATTGTGAAGGATGAGTGAGTCACAGGGAAGGGCACTCATCAGAAAACAGCACGAGACACGGCGTGGAGGTGTGGAGCAGCATTGCGTGTTCTCGGGGAGAGGTGGGGTAGGGAGACTTGATCCAGGGAGGCAGTGGGGCCTTGACTGCTGGGCTAGTGAATTTTGACTTTAACCCAAGGGCAACGAGGAACCATTAAAGGGTTTCCAACAGGACAGGGACATGGTCCAGTTTGCACTTTAGAAAGATGCTTCTCCCTGCCATGGGGAGGGTGGACCAGGGAGGGACCACAAGGGAGGAAGGAGGCCATGACAGGCAAAAGATGGAGAAGGTTCGAGGCAAGAGGGCTCCTGAGCAAGGAGCCCCTAAGCCGCTTACCCCAGTTACACAACTCACAGTTCAAGGTTTGAACTCCAAGCTCACCCACAGACAGACCCAAGTCTGGCTCCGGGTTGCATCACCTCTCTGGCCTCAGTCTCCTCATCTGGACAGTGGGATAACAGGAGGACCTCCATCACAGGGTGGTTTGGAGACCTGAGTGAGACAATCCTTAAAGAAGCTGGCACCTCACACTCTGCCATGCACAGCCGTCACCCTACATGGCTCAATGCTGTCTGGAGGGCAGGCTGCCCGTCCAGCGCTTCCTGCCTCTGCGACTTTGTGGCCCCTTCCCAGGGACGGCAGGGAGAGGCGCACTCCTGAATGATAAGTGAACCACTGAACCGATCTTTTTGTCTGGGTGGGTATGAATTATAGCAGGAAGCTTCTTGGGTAGGTGTCTTCTGTGGCATTAGATGTATCATTAATTATGTATTAAGTGTTTGAAAGGAAAAGACATCAGTAGCCTATAGGATGTATTTGCATGGTAATAGAGGATTGATTAGATGCAGTATCTATACTGAGGGCTGTTGGGATTTAGGTCCCCGGGCTTCGTGGTGGTGGTAAATTACAACCACGAAAGTCTCTGCAATTGTAAATAATGGTGTCCCAACAGTTGGCGGGACTCTCGGTGCCTGCTGATGAGAACCACACGGCAAAGAACGGGGAAGCAGGGGAGGACCAGGCCCCACCTGCTGTGGGTCTCTGGCTGTCCAGGCAGGCAACCGCCACCCCCTCAGCCCAGCCCTGTGCCAGGCTAGAAACCTGCCCAGCTCGGTCTGCAGATACTCCAGAGAAAGCCTCGAAGCCGCTTCCCAAACCTGGATTTTGCTAACGGCTCTTCTCCAATTCCCTCTGGGAGTGAGATGCTCAAGTAGAAAGAAGATGCATGTGTTGCTTCTCAAACTGCAGGCTGTGTGTCCCCTTTTAATGAGGAGATAGGGAGAGCTGGAGGAGAGCCGCCCCCACCCCTGGAGAGATGAAGGCCACCAGAACCCCTGTCGTCTGGTGCCCAGGCGTGCCTCCCACAGGCGGCAAGGACAGGTTCCTACCGGAACAGCAGGGATGATCAGAACAGGCAGCATGGGGCGCCTGGGTGACTCAGTGGGTTAAGCCTCTGCCTTCCGCTCAGGTCATGATCCCAGAGTCCTGGGATCGAGCCCCACATCGGGCTCTCTGCTCAGCAGGGAGCCTGCTTCCTCCTCCCTCTCTCTGCCTGCCTCTCTGCCTACTTGTGATCTCTGTCTGTCAAATAAATTTAAAAAAAAGGATCCTTTTGTAGTTCATAAGCATGATGATTGGGTTTTCACGCTTCTGTGTGATATGTACCACCCCATAAACCTTGTTACGACCTAGGCACATTACCCATCTGACGTGAAAAAAAAAAAATAATAAATAAATTAATTAATTAATTTAAAAAAAAAATGTAAAAAAAAAAAAAAGAACAGGCAGCATGAGAGCTTACGCCGGCCCACGTCAAAGCCCACTGCATGGATGAACTCGCTTCAGCTTCCAAGCAGCTGTGTGCATTAGGTGCTATCATAACCCACTGTCCAGGCAGGTAAACTGAGGCACAGAGAGAGCTCCCCTTGACACCAGCATCACTCACTCACTTCCCTTCTCCAGTCTATCACTTCAGTGCACCTCTTTACTGAGACCCTCCCTAACCGCTCTATTTTACACCCCACCCACCCACCCCATCCCTTCACCTTTCCGGCTTTTTCTGCACATGGCTTGTCACCTTCAAATCTGCTCTGTCACCTACTAACTGACTTCGGTTTTAGCCTGGCTCCCTCCACTAGAACGGAAGCTCCCCAAGGGATGGAGTTCGGTCTGTCTTGTCCTGTTTACTGCTCCATCCTACCAGCTAAATGAGCCAGGTACAGATCAATAAAGTGTTCAACAAACATTTTGTCACCTGCCTGAGGTCACCCAGCTTTTAGATGGCAGAGCTGGGGCTCAAACCCCAGGAGCTCCAGGCCCTGACCTGGTCAGTGCTCTGAACCGCCATGCGTCACTGTGCTGGAGGGGTTGTGTTTTCCCCAATTTCACACGCTGAAGCCCTGACCCCCCACTGTGGCTGGATTTGGATTAAGAAAGTAGCTGAGGTCAAATGAGGTCATAGGGTGAGGTGCTGATCTGATAGGATTAGCGTCCTTATGAGAGATGCCAGCACAAGCTTGAGAGCTGTCCTCCCTCTCTGTCTCTCTCTCTCTCTGCATCTCCCTCCCTCCCTGAGACAGAGCACATACCCAGGAAAGGCCACGTGAGCACATGGCGAGAAGGTAGCCATCTGCTAGCCAGGAAGAGAGCTCCAGAAACCAAATTGGCTCAAATCCTGCTCTTAGACTTCCAGCCTCCAGAACTGAGAGAAAATGACTCTGTGTTTCAGTCAGCCAGGCTACGGTAGCTTGTTACGGCAGCCCGAGCAGGCTAACGTACCCTGTCCTAGCTGAGCAGGTATCTCACCTGCTCCAGAAAGCCGGTGGTTCCCCACTGCCTGCAGGGAAAGATCCAGACCAGCACCTGGCCCTCACAGTGCACTAATTAATTGGCTAACGGCGGCTGGATCGGACCCCATTTAGATGCCTTCCCAGATCTGCTCGGTAGCACCTGCCTCCTGGACCGTCGGCCTTCTCCACGGTGAGCCGCTACTGCTCACACCTGGTCTCATCAACCACCACGGGCTGTCTCGGCCACCCTGGAGGTCAGGAGCAGCTCCAGCACCCAGGTTCGACCCACCGGACCCCCAGAGCTGCTGGCGGCTCACACCACTTCCGACTCAGCCGAGTGCCATGCCACAGGGTCTGGCTACCCACAGGGGAGGACTTCCTTCCCTTACCCCAAGGAGGGGAAAACCAAGATGGTGGCAGGTAAACTCTCCCTCCCACCATCAAACTCTCCTGAGTCACAGTGGACCCACTTGGGCTCCACACACATCCCTCCTGTCCAAGCAACCACTTTGTTTCGTCATGGAGCTGTGGCCAGCTGACATTTGCTTTTCCTCCCCTCTTGTCTCTCTGCCCCTTTCCCCACACTCTCCTCACCCGGAGACTGCTCCCCTACCTACCCACCAACCTGGATAGCACTAGCACCAAGTTCTGCCTCAAACTCTGTTTTCTGGGGAGCCCCAGATCTGCTCAGCCGCGGATGGCCCCTGATGTCCAGCAGGGCTTCACTTAAAGTAAAGACATACAAGAGAAGACAAAGGACTTGACTTTGAGAAGAAAACCAAATACTGCTGACCCTTCGATCAGGGGATTATGGAGACCTGGACCCTTGGAGGCCCCACACAAGCTTTCATGCTGCCTCTGCACATGTTTTCACCCATGTGTCCTTGGGACTTGAAGGGATTCGAGGCCATCGTCTATCGCCTGTGGCTCGTCTAAAGAGCAGCTGATGAGCAATTTATACTAGAGTGTAAAAGACTTTCTCTAGAACCTCTGTTTTCTAATGGAGCCCATGGGAACTGGAGATGCTAACACTCAGTCTTTATTATGTTCAAGGGACTAAGCTAAGCCCTTTACCTTCATTGTTCATTTCATCTTCACAACAGCCTGAGGTAGCATTATTAGTATAAAGTACCAGTATTGTTCCCCTTTTACAGATGAGAGAAAAGGTTCTCAGACAACCTAGAACTTGTAGGTTGCCCAAAACCATGCAGCCAGGACTCAAACCCATATCTAAAGGAGAGAATGTCACATACAGTGATGGCCGATACGGAAGACACTTCAGGGGCACAGGCCCGCTGGGGAAGCTTTTGGGGTTGATGGTTTCTTCCGCATTAGAGATATCATCAATCGTGCACCAGGTGTTTGGAAAGAAAAGACCTGTTTTGCTCCTTGGCCTCCCCCCCAGCCCTGGCCCTCAGTCCACCCCCAGGCAGGAATGGGTATAAGGCTACTGAAAACCCAAGGTGGCCCAGGCGACAAGTCAGACTGTACCTGTCCCTGCTATGCTGTGACATAGTTGCCTCTGGTCAGAAGCAACCAGCCACGGAATAAGAAAGCCTTCTCCCCGGAAATGCACCTCGCAGGGTCCCAGGGCCTGTACCCACTGAACTGGTCCCCCTTGTAGACGGAAGGGAAAATGGGGTTCTGGGGCTTCTGGGGCTTCCATCCTCCCTGGGGCCCCCAATTCCGAGAGGGAATTCTGGACCAAAAAGAAAAAGAGAAAATGCCGCAATTCTTAACACAACGACCTTCAAGAAGAGCAACTACATTTTACCTTGAAAAAGGCAGAACCCAGAGCAGAGTCTATGTAGACAATGCAAATGATATGCATGTGATATGCAAACCCGCATGCAAATAACGCAGAGAGTAGGCCGGCGGAGGTGCCGGAGGTGCCGGGTGCCTCTAGAGGGAGTTAGAGGGAAGCTTGGACAGGGGAGTTAGGAGGCCAGGAGCCCCAAGTCAGGGACCATGGAAAAGCTTGCAGGGGAACTCTCCGTGGGGTACACAGAGCCCTTCCTATCCCACCAGCCTTGCACTACATACACACCCATGCACACCGTCACACACACAACCAGTCACCATACAGGCACACACCTCACAGCACAACACACAGAACACAACTCACAGAAACACACACTGCCACAGAAACACTGACACACAGACACTGACACACACAAAGGCAGGCAGACTCCCACGCACACTCACCCACTCCACCCAGTACTCAAACACAAACACGAGGGTGAAAAAGCAGACACACATGCAGACAAATACAGATACACAGCAACGCGGACACAAAGTCCCCCCACGCAAGCACGGACGTGCACATACCCATCCCCACCCCGTGCAGCCGGGCAGACAAATCCTTCTGGAAAAGAAAGAACTCTAGACATACTGAATCTCCACTCTGAACCAGGCAGGAGGAGGGAATTTTACGTCCTTATTTAATCTTTACGAGGCAACATTAAGAAGTGGGGGTGGGGGCACCTGGGTGACTGGGTCAGTTAAGTGGCTAACTCCTGATTTGGGCTCAGATCATGGTCTCAGGGTCGTGAGATTGAGCCCCACGTCGGGCTCTGTGCTGAGTGTGGACCCTGCTTCAAAATCTTTTTCCCTCTGGCCCTCCACTCCTGCTCTCTCTCTCCCCCCCCAAAAAAAGTGGGGGTGATTATCTCAATATTTACTGACAAGGAAAAACAGGCCCAAAGGTGGACTGATGGACCTAGTCAACAGCAGAACCCAGCTTCCATAATACCATGATGCTGTGATACTCTCCTCCTCCCACCCAGTGGAGTCCACCCTGGACAGTGGGACACAGAACTCACTGTCCACTCCACCCCCATCCACATCTCGGTCCTCCCTAGCCAGTCCTAACGCCCACCCAGCCCCCTCAGAGACACTCCTACCCTTCCATCATTTTGCGGGGATATGCTCCATGATGCAACCTCACATTCATTCTGGAAATCTACTGGGGGCGGAAGGAAATCACTTCTTTCAACTCAAATGGGATCCAGCACTGGATTTTCAGGAGCTGCCTGGCTCGGAGAGAACATTCACACTAGAAGAATGACTCTCTCCTGCAAAGTATACAAACTTGAAATGCCACCCTGCCCACCCCTTCCTACAAACACACACTCAAAAAGAAATGTGCTTTTCAGGGCAAGAATGAGTAAGATTTCTTCCTTCCTGCCATTAAGTCAGTGTGTCACCTTCGGCAAGACACTGTCCCCCACTCCCCCATCCCAGGGTCTGTTTCCTGATTTGCCTGTGAGAGGCAGGACAAGCGGATTCCCGAGTCCCCCTGACAGCACAAGCGTATGAGGCTGACAGTTGTCCCACAGTGTTCCCCAGCACTGTCCCCTGGCTTTGGGGACTCATCCCGGGACCTCCACGGGGGAAGGATAGGATCAGACACAACTTCAGGGTCAGGACTCACCTATCACCTCCAGGCCTCTAGCCTGCCAACGGGAGACATTTGGCACCTCCCTGGTAACCTCGAGAGTCTCAGAAGGAAGGCCAGCTGGGAGCTGGAGAACCTTAAAATATAATAAAGTCATGATTATGGGAGCGAGCGGGGAGGAGTGACAAAATGCAACATTGTTGGTTTTGAGTGTATTTAGGGCCTCAGACACTCTTTCCAAATTAATATTCATGGAGGCTGGTATGCCATTTATTTGCATATGTAGATTGTTGCTCATCTCCTGCAGGATAAAAAAGTTTTGGGGTGTTTTTAATTATTGTACGTATTCTAAGCTTGGATGATAAACCAGGCAGGTCAGGCAGGGAAAGGACATCTCCCAAGGGCAGAAGTGGGTTTTAAATAATTTTTGCTCTGGGGTGCCTGGGTGGCTTAGTAGGGTAAGTGTCTGATTTCTGCTCAGGTCATGGGATCGAGCCCTGCCTAGGGCTTCTTGCTCAGTGGGGAGTCTGCTTCTCCCTCTGCCCCCCCACCACATGTGCACACACACTCTCTCTCAAATAAATAAATAAAATCTTTAAATAATAAGAAGAGTTTGGGGCGCCTGGGTGGCTCAGTGGTTTAAGCCTCTGCCTTCAGCTCGGGTCATGATCTCAGGGTCCTGGGATCGAGCCCCACATCAGGCTTTCTGCTTGGCAGGAAGCCTGCTTCCCTCTCTCTCTCTGCCTGTCTCTCTGCCTACTTGTGATCTCTGTCTGTCAAATAAATAAATAAAATCTTTTAAAAATTTAAAAAAAAAAAGAGTTTTTGCTCTGAGGAAAGGTGGGTCCTAGATACACAGGAGTAAGTCACCCCTACCCTGACCCACAAAATCCATTCTAGAACAGCACTCCTGAGTCCTCCCATCAAGCTCTTACCTCAGGAAGCCTGACCACCACAGGTCCCCACACAAGCCCCTGGAAAACCAAGTCTGCCACTGTCACTCAAAGTCACCTTTGCGAGGCAAGCACCAGGCTTAGGGTATGACGTTGGGCAAGTCGCTCGCACTGTCTGGGCCCCTGTTTCTGACAACAATACTCTGCTTTGAAGAGTTGTTGTGAAACACAAACCAGATTACTACAGAGACGGATGGATAGCACTGGCCACGCAATATTACCGAAGTATTTAACACTATAAACTGTACACTTAAAAATGGTTAAGACAGTAAATTTTATGTTATGTTTATTTACCCCAATAAAAATGATTTTTTTTTAAACCCACAAACTTAAAAACAAATGAACCAAAAATACTGTTCACCCAAATGGGAAGTCCTAAAAAAGGTAAGCATCGTCAGGCGCCTGGGTGGCTCAGTGGGTTAAAGCCTCTGCCTTCGGCTCACGTTGTGATCCCAGGTCCTGGGATCGAGCCCCGCATCGGGCTCTCTGCTCAACGGGGAGCCTGCTTCCCCCTCTCTCTGCCTGCCTCTCTGCCTACTTGTGATCTCTGTCTGTCATATAAATAAAATAAAAATCCTTTAAAATAAAAAAAAAAGGGTAAGCACCGTTAAGGTACTTCTCCTGCAGGAACCAACCTATGCTCTTCCCAGGGGCCTTCACAGAAGGTTCTATCCCCTGGCATTGCCAGCCAAAGCCTCCCGAGGACCTGAGGGCCGTTATTTAGCTCTCTCTTGCTCTTCACTGGCATCTTTCCTCCTTTTTGCACAAATAGCTTGTCTTAACTGCCCCACCACTGTGAGAATTCAGAGTTCCTGATTATTCCAAAGTCCTTGGGCACTGATCGCTCAAAATGCATGAAGCCTGGTGAGGGTCTGTAGGTGGGAAGGCAGTGCAGCCTGGTGGGAAGTTCATGGGTTTGGAGTCATACAGACTTAGGTGGAAACCAGATGCTGCCAATGATCAACGGGACCCTGACCAGTCAATCTCTCTAGCCTCAACCTTCTCATCGGTACAATGAGATAATACCTACCTCTAGCGGACACATCTCCTGAAACAGCAGCACATAACAAAGGTTCAGAATGTGAACTTTTTTTTACTGTGATTGCTGAAAAATTAGCAGCAGCTCTAGCATGACTCAGACCACTGGGGGCGCTATTCAGAGAGCTCAACAGTTGGTCTCTTGGAGGGGTGCTCAAGGCTCTTCGAAGAATCAGGGTTGTTTTTCTTTCCAAAACCAAGCAGGGATACTGAGTCTCAATGCCCAGCTTTGCACCAAGGTCTGCTGTTGCACTAGAATTAAACAGAGCTCCTTTAATTGTGCGGGCTAATGAGAAAAAGCAGCATCCTACTACACAAGCGTTTTTGTGCCAAGGGCCAGCCAAATGACCCCCTGCAGGTTGTAGGGACAAAGGTTTCACAGTCATTCCGGTTGAGAAATGTAATAGGACAGGTGAGTCACCACAGGGCATGTGGCTGAGGAAGCAGCCAAAATGCCCCATGCAGCCAAAACCACAATCTGTAGCAAGGGGGTGATTTAATCTTAATGGAAAAACAGCATCTATCACGTCAAATTAATATTGTTAATTTGAATATTATTGGCTTTGTAGTTTGCATTTTAATTTATAAACTTGTTTGGAGTTTAATAATGGGTAAGAGTTATAAGCATATGTTATTTATGCCTGGTTTTTGTATTTATATATATTTAAATATTATTATATTAATAATTTAAGGCAATATTAGAGGTCTGGGAAGCTTTCTCCCCATTTAAAGTGGAACCATCTGTACATTTCTCAAGTCTTAAAACCATTGACCTGAAAATTAATGCAGAAACAAATCTGGGGAGGGGCCCCTGGGTGGCTCAGTCAGTTGAGCATCTGGCTTTTAGTTTTAGCAGGGGTCATGATCTCATGCGTCATGGGATCAAGTCCTCCGAGCCCCTCCAGAGGGTGTCTGCTTGAAGATTCTCTCCCTCTGTCCCTCTCCCCCCACCCCTTCCCCGCTCACACACAGGTGCATGCACACGCGCACACACACTCTCTCAAATAAATAAATAAGAAACAAACCTAGGGAATAGTTAAGGTCCTTAAAAAAAAAAAAAAAAACAAAAACAGGTTTATTGGAGGGTGTCTAGGTGGCTCAGTAGGTTAAGCATCTGCCTTCGGCTCAGGTCATAATCTAAAGGTCCTGGGATCAAGCCCCGAATCGGGCTCTCTGCTCAGCCGGGAGCTTGCTTCTCCCTCTCCTACTCCCCTGCACCCCACTCGTTCTGTTTCTCTCTCTCTCAAATGAACAAATAAAATCTTTTGTTAAAATCAGGTTTAATTGGTCATTTCCTTCAACAATGGATGGGGAGATAGGTGGCTTGGCTGAGAAGAAACTACAAAACAAGCGAAGGTTACATGATTCGGCCAAGGTCACGCACAAGTCAACCACCCCACCCAGAATTCCTGCCCTGGATGCCAGGGAGGGTCTCCAGAACCCCGGGTGAATGCATTCCTTCCTCCTTTGCTCCTGAAACATCTTAGTCCTCCCTGAGCGAGCAATAAAATGCTGATAAAGAAGCAGGATTCCTCCACATCCCAGCTCCTCTCCGTCCCCCACTCAGAGCCAAAGCAGCAGCCAACTCCTGGGAAAGGTAGATTCCTCCTTCCTGCTCCCAGCAGCACCTGAGGCTCCCAGCTCAGAGTGCTCCAAGAATGCCTGGAATAAAAGATTTCCTGTCTATTGTGCAGGGACACTGGGCTTAGTGTGAAGACGCTTCCACATCCTTCCTGCCTCTGACACCGGTATCACCAATGGGTAGACATTGAGCCCCACTCTGGGCTGGCTTCTGGGGAGGGGAGATAAACCAGTTTCCACGGGCTGGTTTATTAGGAAGGTGTGACCAACACACCCAGGGGGAGGAGACCAGCCAGCATGCCAGCAAGGGCTCAGTTGTATAGTGAAGAGGAGAGAGTTGTAGGAACTCAGAGCAGAGGTAGACCGACAAGAGAGGGCAGAGATGGCAGCCCCCTACAGGGTGGGGGGTGGGGGGGGCACAGCTGAGCTGTGCCAGTCAAGTGGGACCTGACTGAGTGGCCACTTCAGCCAGTGGCCACAGCTGTGAGAAGGATGACAGTGTCTCTGAGGCAGTGGAGAGGCTGAAGAGCGGAGTCTCACCTCCTACCAAGCTCCCCTCTGGTCTTCTTGCTGATCCTCAGACTTACCGGGTAAGTTCTCACCTCAGGGCCTTTGCACTTGCTCTTCCCTCTGCCCAGTGCCCTCTGCCCCGGTTATCCACATGGCATCCTTCCTCTCGGTCTCTGCTCCAATGTCACCATCAGAGAGGCCTTCCCTGACCACATTGTGTAAGATAGCGGCATCCGATTACCACATACACCGCTTTCCCTTGCTATCTTTCTTCACTATAACCACACAAAGTATATTATATAATGCGTTTGTTTTTTACCATCTGTCTCCCCTCACTTCAATACAAGCTCCACGAAGGCAAAGACTTCATTTCATTCCCTGCTACGCTGAACCTGTGGTCAATGTTCAGTATTTACAGAATGAATGAATGAGAGGACAGAAGAATGCCTGTCGTAACTGCCCGGGCCGGCAGACTCCTCCAACAGACTACACTCCCGCTGACAAATCAGCGGTGTCTTCCTTCCACAGGTGACACCCGAGACCCAGGAGAGGAGTGGTGGCAGGGAGGCTGGATGGATACAAAGGGTGGGATCAGGGAGAGGAACGGCAGAGGAGGTCAGAAAATATGGCTCAGCACAGTGTTTTCTGCTCTAAAGGAGTCTCTAGCCCAGGCTTGCGGGCGGCAGGAAAGACAGTCAAGGTAAAAAGGTAAAAAGCCGAGTGATCAATGCGACCGACAACCTAACAGGAGGAGCGGGTCCTCAGGAAAGAGTCGTGGGAAACATCAGAGTTTTCAAAGCCCCCGGACACACTCTTGGGACAAAACAGGGTCTGAGTCTCATCAGAAACAAGTGACAGAAGGAGGTGGGGGACACAGCAAATATGGAAAAGTCTGAGAAAACAGAGCACCACAGGGTGGGGAGAACCTCCCTAAAGATATATGAAATAGACACAGAGGAAAAGCTTGACCTTGACCCTCTCTCTGTCTCCTGCTGGCTGAGTAAGCACAGGCAAGCCACTTCACCTCTCCCAGGCTCCATTTCCTCATCAGTGAAATGACAGCAATAACCCCAGCTTCCCAGGGGTGTTACAAGGCTGACTTAAAACAGGTCCTGAAGAATCACCTGAAGTGGTACCAGCATATAGCAGACATTCAGCAAATTTAGTCTCTTCCCTAAACCAAAAGAAAAAAAAGAAAAAGATGAACTGACTTTTCAGGTAAATAATTTTACTTCCCCTATTCCTGTGATTTATTAATTCAATAAATACACACGGAAGTGCCTGATGTTGGATATGAAGAAGGACCCCCCCCACACACACACCCAATCTTAGACCTCAATCGTCTTACATCCCATTGGGAAGATGAGGAACGTTCCAACCGGATGCGGAGCAATGACAGCGGCATCATATTACTAAGTACGGAATTGGCCGTGTAGCGGTAATTACTACACAAGTTCAGGGGAAGGAAAGATCAATGTTTCGAGACCGCTGTGGGCCCAGTGGTCAGGGGAGGTCTAATGAGGACGCGGCTCTGACACTGCCCTTGAAGGAAAGGGTGGCTCGGCTTAAACAGGGAGAAGGGCAGAACTTGAAGCGGGCTTGAAGGAGCCAGGGGTGGTGGGTCCTAGCAGGTAAAGACGGCGAGGCAGGACGCAACGGGGTGTGGAAGTTTTCGAATGTCTATTTGAGGAGTTTGGGCTTCATGCACTGATGACTCCAGGGAAAAATGTAGATGACAACTGGAGAATAAACAAGGTCTTAAGATGACTTGAAGGAGAGAGAGATGCAAGCCTGGGAAACGGCCCCCCGGGTGACACGATGTGTCTGTGGCCCCAGATTCCAGACTCGCTGCCCCCTCTGTCTTCAGATTACAAACTGTACTATTTGCAAAGCCCTAGAGACTCTTCCTTGTGACATATGTCCCTGAGCCTGGAGGATGGGAGATGGGAGCAGGAGACCAGAGTCATTGCCCAGCATGAGGCAGAAAGAACCTGAATAAAGGGGATGTCTCACATCGTAAAGGAGGGCTTAGATCCAAGACAGGTAAGAAAGTTGGTGCATGAATACTGGAATTAGAGGAAGGGGACGGGCATCAAAAGTGTCGCTGAGGTTTTGAACCCAAACAGCTGGGAAGGTGGGGGTGCCAACAACAAAAATGAAGGATCCACTCAAGTGGATGGCTTGAGACATGGGAAGACATCAAATTTCAATTTAGGCATATAAATTTTACAATGCGGCCAGATACCCAAATAATAATAGTAATAACAATAATATGTAATTGGCAACTGAAATGTAGCATGAGAGGGGGAGACTGATGGGTTAGCAGAAACCAGGAATCCAAGACAGGTAAGGAAGCCGCTGTCACCTGTCTGCCAGTCTGAACCACAGCTGGCTACATTTGGACTGTCAAAGACACTAACTGTAGAGATAAGATCTCATCTTGGCCTAATGGTCCCATTTTACCACAGAGAAAGGCAAGAGGAAGCAATTTGGACCGCAGGAGCTAATAACCCATCTACATTTAAATGCTGGAGTTCCAGTATGCACTATGAAACACCTCCTCCAGGAAGCCTTCCCTAAAGACTGTGGCTCCCCTAATGTCACGCTCCTCCTACCACGGTTGGTCTGCAAGTCATAATTATATACCTACTCCAATTGTTTGTTGTCACTATTGTTCTGATTGTTCTCTAATTATTTGATAGTCCAGTCATCTCATGCCTCCGGCACTAGATTATAATTCTTTGATGTCAGAAGTCAAACCTTCAAATAGTCTACTTCTTGTATACCACCAGTCAATTGTAATTATTGAGTGAATTCAGATTTATCTTCCCAATAAATCCCCATTATGCAGATGAGTAAACTGAGGCACAAAAAACTAAAAGGCTTTAGGTCACAAGGCTAAAAAGTAGACAGATGATTCAAACCCAGTTCTTAAAACTCTATAGCGGTTACTATTGGTTGCTTCTTTCCAAAAGCCTTCCTCTCTGCGGCCCAACACACAAATCATGATTGTTCTAGGTCAGTGACGGCGGTCGTCTTCCCTGGCCTGCGGTTGACATATGTGATAATGTGATTTCCAGCCAGTGAGACCCGAGGGAAAGTCTGCGCAGGGGATTTTGGGAAAGGTTCCCCTCCGGCCTTTTCTGCCTCTGCTTCTTACTATAATGGTGTAATAGCTGGAGCTATTGCAACAATCTTGTGACCTTATGAACAAGGAAAGATGCAAAGAATCTAGATCTTGATAATGTTGTTGAACCACTGAAAGAACCAAGCTCAGGGCAGCACAGCCCACATCTCTTACAATGGGAGATACTAAGTTCCTGGAGTTCAAGTTTCCTGCTATCTACAATCCTGACTGATACCCACTCTAATAGAGGCCTCTTGTCCCTAAAGATACCTCAGCCAAGCATTATGGGAGATATATAACAAGTAAAAGTCCTGGTCTCAGCCCTCATTGTGCCTGTCCTGAGACTAGACAATCAGATAAGTGTTCGATCTATATTTGATTGATTTCTCCCTTGGCTCACCGATTCCAGATCATATATATTCCCTGACAGCATCTGTCTTCCCTTTACTTAAACCTCACTGATGATCTCTAGGTTTCAGCCTCACAATTTGACTCTGGCCTCAGCATTACTGACCAGGTCCTTCCCTGTAGCATCCCCCAGCTTCTGAGGATCAAGCTAAAAGCAAGATACTTGCACTTGGCTCAGAGAGACCATCAATGGAACTCCGCATTCCTAAATATTTGTTCTTTGAAATGTCTTTCTCAATTAGATCTCACCCAAATGTTTGAGAGTCAGGCTGAATTCCAACTTCCTGCACCCGAACAGACATGTTGAGCCTGCATAATTACTGTAGCCAGCTTTATTTGCTATAAAAACATGATTTTTTTTGCTCCTTCTCAACTGTAAAATAATCAATAAATAGGATCCAGATGAAAAATGCCAGCATTTAGGAAAACAACCTTTTTATGGTTCTTTTCTTTGGGGCTTAATTAACACATTGGGGATAAAATGTGCTGTTACATTTACCCAAGCAGCTAAGTTGAAACACAAACTCTCCTTTCCTCCTGCTGAGATGCAGCTTCATATCAGAAATACAGGTGAAACAGACAGTTTCAAAACATTCCAAAATGTTCAACAAACAGATCTGTAAACCTGTGATGTGGACTTCTTCCAACCCCTCTGTTCACACTGGCTGTTCAATTTTTCTCTCTCTCCTTTAAGAACACATTGCATAGTTACTGTGAAATGAAACACAGATAGTCCCATTAGCAGGAGAAGCAATCTCTCCGACTTTATTTTAAATGAAGAAGACATGCCTTTTTGGACACTGACCACCCAGGCCATGAAAGTTTCATGAGGGGTTCTCGAAGCAGATGACACCTTTTCAATTATAACCAATGCTATAATAAACCCCCACAGAGCCACAGGGCACCTATTTATTCCCTAATAATATTGCAATACATTCTCTCTCTGTGTGTGCTGATGAAGATAAAATATTCTTTTAATTCTATGGCCTCCTGGGGGGCAGGGGGAGGGGATCACACATAGGCAAATTCTGGGAGTTCCTAGAGCTAAATCACAGCCTTTGTCCCACCTAGGCTTCTGGACTGCAGGCATAATCTCAAGAAAATCTCTCACTTTCCCTTGTTCTACCACAGTGGTTCTTTTTTTTTTTTTTTTTAATTTATTTATTTGTCAGACAGAAGGAGAGAGAGAGCACACAGGCAGGCAGAGAGGCAGGCAGAGGTGGAAAGAGAAGCAGGCTCCCTGCCGAGCAAGGAGGCCATGCAGGACTCGATCCCAGGACCCTGGGATCATGACCTGAGCTGAAAGCAGCGGCTTAACCCACTGAGCCACCCAGGCATCCCTATCACAGTGGTTCTTAAAGCGTGGTCCCAGACCAAGAACCTCCACCTCACCTGGGAACTCGTTACAGATTCAAATTACTGGACTCACTCCGGACCGCTGAATCAGAAATGGGGGCGGAGCCCAGCAATCTGTGTTTAAATAAGCCTTCCAGGTGAAATTAAGAGCCCCTGGTCTACAAAATAGAAAGGAAACAGCATTATTTTAAATTAAATCAAAGATCAGGGATACCTGGACTCTACAGTGCTATGCTCCTTTTGGCATAGCTATCCCAATCTGCAGAGTCAGGGCTCCATTTACCCATCTGTATAATGGGGCTACAGAGTTCAAGTAGCTGTAGATGCTGAAATTGAAGAGGTACATAGTTACCTGGCACCGGTATCTATGGATACCTAGCAAGATCCCAGTTGCCAACACTCACCAGCCCTCTCCCCACTGTGCTCTGACTGGCAGAAGCTCTGCTGAGCTCTTCCCCCAAAGCCGTATCTAAGGTCTTCAATGCAGCCGCCTCTGGGTTACCCTTGGCAACCAGGAGCTGGGGTCATGGAAGACCACAGAATCTCCAAATCTCATAGCCAACAGCTTCAAGCCTTTTACCTCAGAGCCTTGAACCACTAGAGGGGAGGCTCAGGATTCTCTGTTATATTGTCCCATTTCTTCAGACGTCTTTTGTGTATTTGCCTCCTTTCCACATCTAGACTTCACCTCACGGAGAACAGGAGCCTAGAATGTCAGCATCATGAGATATGGGACTCTGCCTGTCTGGTTCATCAGTGTAACCCCAACACTTAGACGAGTGCCTGGCAAAAACAGTGAGCTCGAGAACTACCTGTTGACTAAACATTCCTAGCACAGTAAATGCCCTGCCCATCTTAGGTCCAACAGTATGTTCAAAACCCTCAAGTATCTAAATTCTAAAAGTCCGGGCGCCTGGGTGGCTCAGTGGGTTAAAACCTCTGCCAGGGTCCTGGGATCAAGCCCCGCATCTGCATCCCACATCCAGGCTCTCTGCTCAGCAGGGAGCCTGCTTCCTCCTCTCTCTCTCTCTCTCTCTCTCTCTCTCTCTCTGCCTGCCTCTCTGCCTACTTGTGATCTCTGTCTGTCAAATAAATAAATAAAATCTTAAAAAAATAAATAAATAAATTCTAAAAGTCATGGATGGGAAGGGACAAAGAAACTATTTCAAAGCCCAAGGAACAAGGAGAAAGTGGTAAAGGAGAAGCAAAAGGCTGAATATAACCCTTCCCTCCTGGGGTGCTGAGTTCCCAACCAACTGCTCACCCTAGATTTAGCGCTAGAAGATTCTGGGGATGCGTTTGGAGTTAGTTTTCTGAAGAGCTGGCTCCTTCAACTGTCCTAGTGCTTCTCTCTCAAAAGCCAAATTCTCACCAGCCCTGACTCTGCAGTCCTTTGACCGGTCACTGAACAAGTCATGAGCTTTCCTGCCCCTCTCTTTGTGCTCAAGCCTTGTTCCCCACAATCCTCCCCCCCCCCACCTGGAAATCTACCCAAGGCTCAATTCCAAACCCTCCCTTCTCCAGACTACCCATCATTTGGCCCCCTTCAAAAGCGATTTCACCTGAGAAGGTCTAGCTTCCTTGGCTACAAGACAACGGCTGCTCTCCCCATGGGTTGCTTTTATGGGGCAGGGCCGGGTCTAAGGGCTCCCTTTACCCGCAGACTTCAGGGCAGGCATGCAACAAACTGTCACCTCCGTGATTTATCCTGGGAGGCGATCCCAGCACAGAGACTAACAAGAGAATCCAGAAACCAGTCCACTACCTCTAAACTCACAACCAGTCCTCAACACCTGCCAAGGGCACACTGTGGCCAGCCTGGAAGGACCTGCCCCATGCTGAGAAAGTGATGATGAGAGTTCTAGAAAAAAAAGAAAAGGGGGGGGGGGACTGAACTAGGAGTCAGAAGACCTGGTTTACATTCCCCTCCACCCCTTAACCAGCTCTAAACTAGTCCTTTCACGTCTCTGAGCCTCAGTTTGCTGATCTGGGAGATGGGAGGGAGAGATGGAGACTGAGCCGACCTTGAACGTTGAGGGGCTTCAACAGTCTGTGAGCAACCAAAAGAGAAGGTGTGTGGCGTGCACCAGGGAAAACCCACCAAACTGAGGATGGAGTGTTCTTGGGTGGTCGGGTTCGAAGCCCTCCCGGGACCCCGCCCAACCTACGGGGAGTCCAGGGAAGACCGCCTGCGGGGAGGAACCCTTTTCTCGATGCCCCCAGTTCTCGATCCCACTAAACCTGCTCCAAACCCTTCAAGAGAAATCTGTCCAATAGCACTCCAACAAAGAAGGCTGCGAGGCAGGGGCCGCTAGCTCCGAGGAAGCCGCACGCGCGGCGAATCCGGTCTCCAGGGCTCCGGAAGCCAGCAGACCCGCGCCCCCCGCAGGCTCCGAGAGCCACCGCCGACCTTCGCTCGAGGTTGGACACCTGGCCGAGGAATTAACCCCTGCTTCCCCGGCAAAGCGCGGGGAGGTGGAGGGCGGGGGGTGGGGATACTGATGCCTGGGCATGGATACCCTAGCCAGAGCGAGCCCAGATGGCCGGGATCCCAAACCACTCCAAGGCCTCCTGCAACCCGCCAGAAGCCCTGCTTTATCCGCTCCCGAGCGGACGGAGTGGGAGATCCCGAAGCGGAGCCACTTTGAAATATTTTTCTAGAGAACCTGACCACGCGGGAAGGACGCAGACTAGCCTCGCAGCGCGGGCTAGGAGGAACGGATCCCGAGAGCAACTACCGGATGATGGAGCGGAGGAGCCCAGGTCCGGGAGAAAGCCGCCGGAGTTGGGGACTCCGGGAACCTTCAAGCCCCGGTCCCGCACTCCCAGGTTTCCGGCGGGTCACGGCTCCGTCACACTCACCGATCTGACGCCCGGGGGGAACAATTTTGCACCTTTTTAGGTCGAATTTTTTTTCCAACATATTGAGAAAATAAACCAAGTCCAAAAGGAAGGCGTCTGCGCTCTGTAGCTCCAAGGGGCCGCAACCACCACCATTTCCCCACCTCCAACACTACCGCCCGGGGCTGAGCGAGAAGTTGGGAACTTCGGGACCGCGCTCCAGGCGCGCACTGGGAGTGTCTCGCTTCTCTTTCAACTTCGGGAGCTGGGGTCCCTGCGGAGGGCGGGAGGGACGTCCGGGAAGTCAACCCACAGGACTGTTCGCGTCCCAGACCTCCCCGAAGAGAATCTGGGCCACGGGATGAGAAAGAATGAAAGGAGTGTACGTTCCGTTTCGCGCCTGCGAAAAGCAAAAGCGCGCAGGCTCGGGCTGGGGCTCCGCGGCGGAGAGGCGCTCCGCGGGCGCCGGAGGGGAACCTGGCCGCGCCCCGCAGGCTCCGCGCCGCGACCCCGGCAGGAAGAGCGCCCGAAGCACTGCGCTCAGTCGGCGCACCCGGGGCGGCTCGGGGAGGCTCGGGGGTGGGAGTCCCCAGACTCCGAGGGGCGAGGGAGCTCCCTCCCCGGACCAGCGCACCGCGCCGCTGCGCCCGGGTCTTCCCCGCCGCCGGCGCTGCGTCCCGACTGCGGCCGGAGGGCGGGCGCCTGCCCACGCCGGGTGCCCAGCGTCCTGCCGGGACCCCCCGGCGTTCTCCCACGCCTGGGCATTCTCTCCGCACCCCCGCTCCCCGCGCCAAACTCGGCTCCCGCAGCCCGCACCGAGCAGCGCAGCAGAGATCCATGAAGCAGGTGGAAAGTTAGTCGCGGGGCTCCAAAGCCACCTCCCCGGGACCGCAGCCCCTAACCGCCGTCTCCGAGTGGCCCCCGCGCGTCCAGGCTCCGCGTCCTCGCAGTCCCCGCTACGCCACCTACCTGCTTCGGCGGCCGCCCCGGGCTGGGTCGGCCAGTCGCGCGGTCCTGTCCTCCAGAGCCCGAGCCGCGCCAGAGCGCAGGGCCAGGAGCCGGGGCTGCGGGCAGCCGAAAGCCGGGCGGCAGGCTCCACGAGCCAGTGAGCGAGTGAGCGAGTGAGCGAGCGAGCCGGCGGGCGGCTGGAGCCGCGGCTGCTGCTGCCGAGCCAGCCCCCACCCTCCTCTTCCCTCGGCCCCTCCCTCCTCTTCCCTCCCAGCTCCCTCCTCCCTGCTCGTGGCTCCCTCCCTCCCCCTTTCCCTCCTTCTCCCCCTTAGGTCCTTTCAGACTCTGCTCTCCCTCGCTCGCCCGCCTGCTTTTTCCTAGCTTGCAGTCCCTTTCCAGCTTTCCCTTAGGTTTCCTCTTCTCCGATTCTAGATTTTCCAGCGTCCCTTCTCTCCACGCTACCACTCCACCCGGCCTTTTCGCCCTTCTGCCCGGTCCTCACCCACCCCTCTTTCCTCTCTCTATACCCTCTCTGTGTCTCTTCGCTTATTCTCTTCCTTTTAATCTTTTCCCACCTCTACCGTCGTGTGTCCTCCCTTCCTCCCTCCCGGTGGGTCAGAACCGCCTGCGGGCTGCCTCAGGATGGGAGGTCTCCCCCTGGGGGGGGGGGTGCTGAGGTAGGCCAGGGGAGCCCCTCAGGCCTGCTGATAACAGGCTAAGGATAGAGAAAGAACCGGCCAGGGCTAGAGACTGGAACCCCAGAAAGGGGTTTGTGAAACCCGGGGGTGGGGGGCTGGGCATCAAGCCAGAAAGCACGTGGGGCAGAATGTCAAACTCCCTAGCGTGGTTAAGAGAAGGAAACGGACTGACGCCCAGAGAGAAGAGAACAAGGACTTCCTGAGGTCTCCAGAGGCAGGGCTGAGACCACAGCTGTCCCAGGCCCCAGACCCGCAGGGCCACTAGGAGGAAGTGTTCTCCCACCTTGGGCCACCTGGCTAGCCCACCGGCACTCCTAGGAGGTGCTGAGCCCTAACAAAAGACTTGGCCCAGACCTAGAGAGTGGAACCCCTCTCCCCAGCGCCTCTGAGCAATGGGAGACTCACCAACCTACTTCTGCTTATCAGGGATAAAGCAGCAATGTGTGTGATTTGTCTCCTTTTCTCCTCGAGCTAGAGCAGGAAGGCTCAGACTAGGGGGAAGGTGTTATACACATCTCTCCCCAGGAGTTTCTTACAAATAAAGCGAACGGGTTGTCTGAAGCTTGGAGAAATGTGTGTCTGTAAGTAATTGTGTTTGGGCTCCTAGCCCTCAAAGGTCAACCACCGATAATCGTCTTCATTCTGGATCTGAATGGGGCAAGAGGTTTTTCATGGCATTTCCACATTTCAGCCCAGTGGGATTCAGAGGAGAGCCACAGGGTCCTGATTCCCTCAGAACCCATTCTGCAGCCCTCCTTTGTCAAGACAGATCATCATTCCCCTAGTTTCACCTCTAATTTCTGGGGCCAGAGTTCGCCCCCCTTCAATCCTGTCCTTTCAAGAGTACCAACCAGAAGCAGACCCTCCATCCAGCCCAGGGTAGAAACCCATCTTGGGATACTGGCAAAGCCCCACACAAATATCCCATTGAGTCCCCCACCTTGAGACATCAAGTCCAAAAAATAAGCCCATGCTTGGGCCTCTGTCGTTTCATACCACAAAACCAGAAGCAGCATCTGGCCAGGGCTGGGATTAGGGTTAGCAAGTGAGGCACCTAGGGCACATTTAAAGAGGGGTTCACTCTCAGTGTCATTGATGTGCCGAGTCAGCATCTAAGAGGGAACCCCCTCCTTAAACTTGGCCCCCTGGGAGTCTTCCTGCTTCACCCTACTCCTGGCAAAATCTCAGGGCTGTCACTAACCAGCTGTGTCCCGTGGTCTGTCACTACATCTCTCTGACCTTCCTTCAATTTCCCCACCCAATCCTGAAGGGGCTGAAACACACTCTCCAAGGCTTTCTCCAGCTCTGAGTGCTGCAGTCTGTGTGTATCAGAGGTGCCAAAGGCTAAGAGAACTCCAGCCCTTACTAGCCATGACACTGGGCAGCCACTTCGCTTCCTTAACCTCAGTTACCCTGTGACTAAGATGGGAATGATAAGAGCCCTGTCAGCCCTCTGAGGATTAACCCAAATAAAGGTCAGAGGGGCACTGGGTAACTGTTAGCAATGAGAGTACACAAGGTGGATATTTGCATATTGCCTTCATCTTCACATTGCCTTTTGGATAAACGTTCCACCCACCCTGCCTCCCACCCTCCCCTCTAGGTGGTAGACAGCCTTTGGTCATTCTCAAACCCCAGCGCTACCAGGTTCAGGGAGGTGGGCAGGTCTTCCCACATGACCCTTCCACCCCGTCTCAAGGAGCAAATGCACAGGAAGCAACTTGCCCCCCGCCTCCCCGCCTCTGGCACACACTCCCACACTGCCACACTGTCAGGCGTGAATTGCGCAGCTGGGGGTTGCCTGGGTTTCTGCCATACTCTAAAAAGCCCCATCCATAGATCTATAAAGCTGCACCTTCTCCACCCAGATGGCAGGCCTCCAAGGACACAGGTCCCAGCAGAGCCAGGAACACTTTTAGCAAACATCTCTGAGGGTCGGCTCGGGGTCACGCTGGAGCCCTGAGTGCCTGTTTATGGGAGCGCCGCTTTGCACATGCCACTGCTGGGGACACGTTCAACCCAGCTGCAAGCTTATTTGGGAAATTATAACATCAAAGACCAGGCTACCAGGCTTGAAATGCCTAATCTGAGACAGAAGTTCACTATTCTGAATTATAGACCTGCTCTCAAAAAGCTTGCAGTCTAACAGCGGCAAAAAGACAATAGAGCACAGGAGTGGAGTGAGGGGATGCAGAGCAGAGGCCCCCAAAGCACGTGCCTGCGTTCAAGTTCTGGCTCCATCACTTGTTAGCTATGTGAGGGCCAGTGAATTACCTAATCCCTCTCTGCTTCAGTGTTCTCATCTGCAAAATGGGAACAATAATGAGATAAACACTGCTACCATCCCCGTCATACAGAGGAGGAAACCCAGGCTCAGAAAGAAGAATCGCCTGGCTCAGGGTCACACAGAAAATAGAGCCCAAGCAGAATGGACGTCATTGCCTTTGCTCCCACTCACTCCCTTCCCCTTCGGCTTCTCCTATCCTTCCTTCTAGAGGGCTCCCAAGTGTCTCTTCTCCCGTGAAATGGAATATGACACCCAGCTCCTTGCCATCTCCAAACACCAAAACTCTGGTGACCAAAGTGGGAGGGCCTTCTCATTTTTAGAAATAAATGAACTTTAGAAGACTAGGACACAGGACAAACGTCCAGGACTCCGGCCGCAGTGCTCCCCACCCTTCCTCTGCTCAAGTGTACAGGGAATTCCCTTTGTTCTCCTTCCCTCTCCCTCTTCTCCTTGCTGAAGGATTGCCTTTTCCCCTCTTGTTTTCTGCAGAGCCCTGACTCAAAGTCCCAGGGAGGAACAGCCACAGAGAACACACCAGGGGATGACCGGGATTTGTTGAAGGACAGAAAGATTTCACCTCCTCCACTGAAACTTGCTGTGTTAGTTTGCTTGAAAAATGTCTGTCTTCCCACCACACCCGAAGGTAATTGGGGTCTTACTTACCTCCATGTCTATTACAAGGGGTTTAGCCTTATTAGAAGAATAAATAAAATACCCACAGTTTACTTTTTTTAAGATTTTATTTACTTATTTGACAAAGAGAGAGCATAAACAGGGGAAGAGGTAGACAGAGGGAGAGGAAGAAGCAGACGTCCTGCAGAGCAGGGAGCCCAAGGCGGCGCCCGATTCCAGGACCCTAAGAACATGACCTGAGCCAAAGGCAGACTCTTAACTGACTGAGCTACCCCAGCGCCCCATGTCTACAGTTTATTACTAAGGTATACATAGGGTCTCATTTAATTCTCCTGGCAATAATCTATAGCAGGAAGTATCACACACACCCCCTTCACAGAAGGGGAAACTGAGGGTCCAAGACAAAGTGATAGAACCCGCATTTGAATTCAGGTCTGCTCGGAGCTCCACGCACTGGAATCTTGCACTGTAGGGCTGGGACTAGGGTAAGGCAAACAAGGACCTTCGAGCCAAAAGAAGGCACTGGCTCTCAGGCGCTAACTTTTACTTACACAGCCCTGAGAAAAAGCAACCTTCAGATACCCTCCAAGAATTATAGGGACTGTGGGATCCCTGTGTCCAAGCCTTTGACAAGACGCAGAGAAGAAACCACAGAGGAGGCAGCATCCAAGGGAACCCACCAGGGTTACCCCCGCCCACGTAACACACCCTGGCAGTACACCAGACACAACCTCCGACATACCCACACTCAGCAATCCGGCCCGGCACACAGATCACCAAGAGAGAAACAGCCCAGCGCACCTGCGTCCACACCGACACAACTCAAAACACCTGCACACGCATATAATTCCTGCCCTCACTCGAAAACAGGGGAGGGAGACTCAGGATCCGAATAAAACCCAAGTGGAATAACTTTCCTCACGAGCTTTTTATGAACGCACAGCCACCAAAGTCTTGATTAACTTGGTTGCATTTATTAGATTGTGTTCAATAATTAAAAACTTTGAATATGGATGGAATATTTAATGAGCTTGGTAGAGATCTATTTACGTAGAACCGTGAGGAGGACCAATGGCACTGAACTGGGAATTAAGTGGAATTTGAATTCTCAGAAACCAGGGCTGAAAATCTCTCCATTGTACATTTTCATGGATTTATTTAAATTACAGGTTGTCGTCATGACATTATTATGCTATTATTTGTTATGATGTTCTGCTATTATAACTGATTATTACACAGTCCCAAGAAATGTGGCATGGAGACCCTAGATTTCCTTGCATCCCAGCAAAGTTGGATTGGGTCTGTTCTCTTGCCTCCATGTTTACTGGGAAAAGATTTCCTTGCATCCCAGCAAAGTTGGATTGGGTCTGTTCTCTTGCCTCCATGTTTACTGGGAAAAGAGACCAAATGTGATGCTGTGAAATGTAGCACATCTTAAGCCCCTAGTCCTCCTACGAGCACAAGATGCCGTGGAAGCAATTTATGGGATGTACATTGTCCAAGACCAATTTGTCCAAGAGAAGGAACTCAGCGGACTGCAGACAAGCAACATGAATTTCTGAATCTTTTTTACAGAAATGAGAGAATCAGATGCAAAACGCAGCTTTCAGGGGCGTCATGAAGGTTGCTGAAAGTCCTTGGAGGATTTGAGATTCTGGAAGTTAATGAATGAACTTAGCATATCCGCGTATGCAGATTTTATGGAAGGTACCGTTATATTAATGGCGCTGTCGAGGTAAGAGGTAATTATGAAATGTGGTTTGTTAGGGGCCAAAGTGAAATCAGTGGAAATGGTCCTTATGCCACAGCATTCTGCAACCCAGCGGGATGTAAACTGCTTACTCACAAAAGAGAGAAAATGCATCCTCCATCAAAAACCTCATCTCACTGACACACCTTTGTCATAGTCTGATTTGCTTTGATTTGGGGTCCAGAGCACATGTAAATGAATGATGTCAAGAGAATGGTAATGATAATAAAACCATTAGGTGGAGAGTAAGCCTCTGACTCAAATGTGTGTAATCATACTTCTTGGATACTATTTTTCTGGCATTTGCAGCAGACAACTGGGAAAAGTATATCTCTAAACACATCCCCCGTTCCTCACCTTCAACAGTCGCCAACCCTTACACCCTACCTGATAGCCACACCAGTTTATCCGGACGTCGTGAATTTGACACAATGTTCTGCTTCCCCCTACCTCCGGCCTACCCAACTTTATTTCTGCTGTTCTCAGGACCTGAACGCCCTTCCCATCCTTTGTCAAGCTTGGCAAACTCCAGTCTTGTCCTTTAAAAGTCTGGTCACTGACAAGGTCTTTCTTGGCCCCTCTACCCTATCTGTTTACCTACCTCAATTAGTAGTCGTCTCACTGTCATAAGATTATCCATTCACAGTGAATTCCATAAAGGCATTTCAATATCTCCAGGTTTCAGACAGTGCCTGTCCTCGTGTTGGAGGGATGGAGGGTTAGACTTGGACATGAAGGCACATGGGTTTTGTTTTTGGTTATTTATCCTCTGACTGGAGTGGAGCAAGGTGTTGGCATAGGAGCCATCTTTCTTTCCAGAAAGCTCGTAATGTTCCTCATCCGTAGACACAGATCAAAACTCAAAGGGATTGGTTACTTCCTTGCTTTACAGATAAAGTCATCATCCTCATGCTTTCATTCAACCAACATTTATAAAGTTCTTACCAGGTGCCAGGCTCTCATTGCCCTGAGTCACAACCCAAATTATGAAGTCGATCCACGGGGTTTGCTGGGGGTACACAGGGTCTGGGGACAGCCTCTTCCTCCAGCCCTGCTAGCAGTTCCCTCCAGGGACCGAGAGACTTTGGGGGAAGCAGAAGAATCTCCACTTTAGGAGGGGGTCTGGGACTCCCTCCCAGTGGCAGCTCGATTTGGCAAATCCTTAGCTTTTAAAAATTATTATTATTTATTTGAGATAGAGAGAGAAAGAGAGAGAGCACAAGCAGGGGTGGATGGGCAGAGGGAGAGGAAGGACATGGGGCTCCATCCCAGGACCCTGGGATCATGACCTGAGCCGAAGGCAGACACTCAACAGACTGAGCCATCCAGGCACCCCAGATCCTTAGCTTTTTATTTATTTTTATTTATTTTTATTTTTTTTGAAGATTTTAGTTATTTATTTGACAGACAGAGATCACAAGGAGGCAGAGAGGCAGGCAGAGAGAGAGAGGAGGAAGCAGGCTGTCCGCAGAGCAGAGAGCCCGATGCGGGGCTCCATCCCAGGACTCTGAGATCATGACCTGAGCTGAAAGCAGAGGCTTTAACCCACTGAGCCACCCAAGCGCCCCGATCCTTAGCTTTTTAAACGTGCCTCGAATCCTTTGTGGAAGTAGGTAGTATCAGCTCAACTCTCACATAAAACAAACTGCCCCCACTCCCTGCCCTGCTCTTGGTCCTCCAGCAATGCTGAGAGCTTGCAGACCCTGTTTCTATTGGACAACAAGCTACATGACAAAGGGACTTGGTTTGGCCTGCTGCCACGCATCTAGCACCTACGACAACATCTGGAACACAGTAGGCCATCAAGAACGATGAATTAAGGAATGATGTGTCATCTCTCTGTCTTCACTAGTGAGGTCTCTTCTGCTTGGAATGCCCTTCCACCTTTCTTCAACTTAACTCTTTACTCATCCAGGGAGACAAGCTCAGGCAGATTGTCCATAGCAAGTTATCCTTGAAGCCCCTGGGCTGCACTGCATACCCTTCCTCTGGGTTTCCTGAAACCCTGTCCATAGGCCTCTCTTACCACTAACCACAGCGCGGCATTGATCTGTTATGCGTCTGCTCCCCACGCTGGACGTTGAGACTGTGAAGACAGGAACCATATGCTATTCATCTTCATACCCTCACCTCCTTGGCAAGGTGTCTGGAAAACAGAAAGCACTCTATAATGATTTGTCAAGTTGAACTAAACAACCCCAAGCGGATGCAGATTGGGTCATACCAAATGTGATTGCTGATTTAGTTGGTCATTGGGCAAATATTGATCGAGTGCCTCTGATGTGCCAAGCACTGTTCTAGGTATTGGAGATCCCACACTGAGCCAAACGGACAAAAATACTGATAATGATGATCCTTGTCAATTAGACATGACCCAGATACTTGACCATGGCTAGTTAAGTGGTATATAGAGTCAGTATGAAAACTGCTTCAAACTCCAGCTTTAACCATAGTATGAATTAGGTAAGGCAGGAAATTCAGGGTCCCAATAACTCCACCGTCTCTCTTTCCCAGGCTTCAGTCTCCCCACCTATGTAATGGATAGATGCTGTAATCTCCCAAGAGATATGTTAATATATGTTTATAGAGGGTCCTCTGAAATTCCTTGCACATTTTAAAATCTCAATAATTTGCCTGGAAATACTTTGCAAATAGTGTTAAGTATCCCAAGGCTGAGGAAACACTTCACAATTGCACAAAGTACAACCTAAATCTCATGATAAATAAAAAATTAAAGGCCAATCAGTTTGCAATTCAGTTGAAATTCAATTTGCCTTTAAATGTCATTTATGGATTTCTCTGGTCCTATCCACCCAGCCATGTTACGTCGAACAAACCTCTGTTGACTCCCTCTATTGTGTAATAGACATGAAGGACAACCAAGGTTAATAAGACATGAATTTAACGTTTATTTTTTTAAAGAATTTTTTTAAGGTTTTATTTATTCATTTAACAGAGAGGGAGAGTACAATCAGGGAGAGCAGCAGGCAGAGTGGGAGGGAGAAGCAAGCGCTCTAACTGAGCCAGGAGCCAGATGTGGGACTTGATCCCAGGACCCTAGCATCACCACCTGAGCCGAAGGCATCCTCTTAACACACTGAGCCACCCAGGTGTCCCTGATCTTAACGTTTAAAGAGGTCCCCGTTTGCTGGGAGAGACGAAAACACATCTCACCTACTGTAAAACGTGAGACTGGGAAACGCCGTGACCCAGGTGCACACGAGACTCCGTGCGAGCCCAGAGGACAAGCATATTCATGTTGCCGTGGCTGGTATCAGAAAGGCTTGACCGGAATGGTGGAGCCCCAGCCACACCTGAATCCATGAGTATAGTCTGGCAAACAGTGAAAAGAACGGAAAGGACGTGGGGTGCCTGGGTGATTCTATTGGTTAAGCATCTGACTCGTTTTTTAAAAAAAGATATTATTTATTTATTTGACAGAGATCACAAGCATGGAGAGAGGGAAGCGGGGCGGGGTAGGGGGGCGGGGAGCAGGCTCCCGCCGAGCAGAGAGCCCAATGCAAGGCTCAGTCCCAGGACCCTGGGATCATGACCTGAGCCAAAGGCAGAGGCTTAACCCACTGAGCCACCCAGGCACCTCAAGCATCTGACTCTTGATTTCAGCTCAGGTCATGATCTCAGGGTCCTGGGATTGATTCCTGCACTGGGGGGAGTCTGCTTGAGATTGTCTCCCTCTGCTCCTCCCCCGACTTGTGCACCCATGTGCTCTCGCTCTCTCTCTCAAATAAATAAATCTTTAAAAAAAAAAAAAAGGGGGGAGAAGAAGATGGGGAAGGACGGGCTAGAAGGAGAAGGGACGTGGGCACCGAGATAGGAGGTGCATGGCAACACTCCAGAAGGGCACACATCGCAGGCAGCTGGAGCAAACATAATGGAGAGAAGTTTGGAAAAATGAGCTGGGCTCTGAGGGTGAAGGATATTGACTGACAAGTTCGAATTTTATTCTGGAGATAATGGAGGATATTATCAAATCTTAAGGGTTTTAAAGTTACATGATGGCTTTATATATATACTACACATGTTATAAGGACAAAATATTAAATTACATATTATATAACATGTTATAAGAATATAATATTCTACCACAAAAAATGCATAAAGGCAAATACTATTTGCCTCATATGGAGTGTTTATTGTGTGTCGGGGGCACCGTGCTAAGCATCTGATAGTCGCTGTCCCATTTTATCTTCACAAAAACCCAAGCAAGAGGTATTGTGATGCCCATTTTACAGATGTGGCAGTGGAGGGTCCAAGTGGTTAAGTCTCCCTGCTAGTCCGTAGCAGACCTGGAACTTGAACGCAGACAGATCTGACTCCAAAGCCCATGATATTAACTTCTGGGCGGTGCCAGCAGCTTGCACAAACAATTAACAAATTCATGAAAGAGGGGTTTACATCAAACTCTCTTTTCAGCCTCAGTATATATCAAAAGTTTTAAAATGTTCATGCTCTTTAACCCAGTAATGAGATTTCTGGGAATAAGTCTTAAAGAAATGATCAGAAATTCACCCAAAGATGAATGCACAAAGATGATTATTGCAATATTTTTACTGGAGAAAAGTTTGTGAAGCAAGCTAAGTGCTCAACATTAGGAAAAGGGTTCATTACAAAATGATGGAGTACTATATGAGCATCAAAATTATGATTGCATGGGCTACAAAATTGCATATATATAAAAATGCACAGCAAAAGAGAGAGAGAGAGACATGCAAAAGACACATGTCAAAATGTAATTGGTGACCTCCATGAAAGGACCAGGATTTTTCCCTCCTACACGTTCCAGATTTTCTACATTTGAGCACCTCAGTCTTTTTTTTTTCTTCAAAGATTTCACTTTTAAGTAAACTCTACACCCAACATGGGGCTCAAACTTACAAAACCCTGAGATCAAGAGTTGCATGCTCCACTGACTGAGCCAGCCAGGCACCCCTTGAGCCCCTCAATCTTGAGATCAGGAAAAAAAAAATTTAAATCTATCCTGTGTGTTTTTTAAACAAATGTCAGCTGAGTCAGCCTTGGCAATTGGAGAAATTAGAGAGGTCACAGTCAAATCACCTCCCTGCCCAGGATGTCTTTAGTTTAAAACATTGACTGAGGGGCACCTGAGTGACATCCCAGGGTCCTTGGAATGAGCCCTGCATGGCAGGTGGCGGGGGGGTGTCCCTGCTCTGTGAGGGGGCCTGCTTCTTTCTCTGCCTGCTGCTCCCTCTGCTTGTGTGCACTCTCTCTCTCTCTGTCAAATAAATAAAATCTTTAAAAAAAAAAAAAAAGACATTATCTAAGCTGGTGTCCCAAGCAGGACAATTCAAATAATTCAAATTCCAATAATTCCATTTACTCATAGGTACTCAAATATTGAAAGTATGCAGAATCATTCATCTTAAAATAAAAAATCTAAATTGCAATGTTCTTACAATTTGCTTAATTAACACTTCTGTTAAATGCTATCATGTCCATGCCTTAGCCTGACCATGTGACGTCTTCAGGGGAGGTGAGGGGCAGGAGAAGAAAGTACAAAGCCAGAACCTTGGGGCCCAACCTGGGAAACCAACTGTCTGGTTAAGTGCTGGAACTTACTCTAAGATTGGTGGGCCCTCTCAGAGGAATTAGAGTTAAAGCTAATAACCCAATTTGGAATAATTTAAAGCTCTTCTTAGGGAAGTTTTTTACTCAATTGGGTTCATTATGCATGGGTTTAATGTGGTAACAATTTGTTCTTGAAAGCTAACATTATTGTTGGCAATAAAGATAGGAAGTGGAAATAAGTTTCCAATATGTAAAGCAGATTTATTTCTCGTTTCATACGGACTTGTTCCGGGTCTCTGCTTATGAATCACACCATGGTCCCTGCAATGAGGTGCTGTCCATGCAGTGGGTTATGATAAATGGCCTGTAATTGTGAATCTGATATTGGTTTTCAATATTGAATTTATCATTCTGTCCTCTTAACAGATATTAAATACTTTCAAGAATTTATCCATTTGCCTGATCCATCTGTGATTTTTCAATATGTAAAATTTATTAGTTTCCTAGTTTTTTGAGATTTTAACAGTCGACAACATCATTAATAACGCTGAGTAATGGAGCTGACCTCTTTTAAACCTCGTTCCCTTCCACTAATCCAGAACATCCAAATTGAATCAAAATGTATTCGATTTAGAGACCCGAAAAGAAAACGGCAGGAGGCAGGGTGCGTGGTCTGCAAGGCGGTTCTCTGAGGCTGGGCATCCGTTCACCTCTTCCCCTCCAAGCGGGTGCGGCAAGGAGGGAGACCGGCCCAGGCTGCGTGCGCCTCCCCCGCCTCCTCCTTCCTCCTCCCCTGAATGAGCCAGCTCCTCCGCCCTCTCTCCCTTAGCTGCCTCAGTTTCTTCAGTGTGGGGTGATTGATGATGATAATAATGCTGCTTGTCTGGCTCCCTCTTGGAGAGTGCTTTGTGAATTAATAGAAGTGTGTGGGCTGTGCACTTGGACAGCCCCTCCACGGTGGCTCCTTTGCGGCCGTGGAGGGCTCCTCAAGCTTGGCTGGGAAGGATTCCTGCCCTTCACTGTCGGAAGGGCAAGAAGACTGCAAAAGAAAGAAAGAAATCAGACTGCGTGAAAGAGAAACGAGGCTGTAGGAAACACTAACAAAGCAAAACTTACCCTGTGCCCTGGTTCAGTGTGTTTGGGCCACCCCAGCATGTTGCCCCCAGAAAAGCCCTGAAACTAGCTCAAGGTCAGAGTCTGGGGCTGTGTTTTTGCTGGGTTTCATGGTTGCTGATGTGGTAGCCTCTTGGGCCACATCTCACAGTTCCCGGAGCGTCCTCTGTGGCAAGTGGACACTGGGAGGCACAAAAGCTTGCAGAACTGAGCTCCCAAGGTCAGGGAACAAGTTGGCCACCAGCTGCAGGAGTCCTTCATCCAGGATCCCAAAAGCGGATGGAGCTAGGGCTGTGCACACAGGTAGAAGGACAATGAACCTCGTGACAGGCCAGCAGATAGACTGAGAGCAGCCTGGAGAGGGGACAAGCTGAGTGTCCTGGTTACACTTAGGGAACACAGAGGGTCACCCTCTCAGGACCATTCCAAGATGAGCAGCCCCACAACTGCCTCTGACGGGTGGATAATTGAAAAATAATTGCCTCACCTTCATATTCTTTTTTTTTTTTAAGATTTTATTTATTTGACACAGAGAGAGAGATCACAAGTAGGCAGAGAGGCAAGCAGAGAGAGGGGGAAGGCTGCTGAGCAGGGAGCCTGACGCAGGACTCGATCCCAGGACCCTGAGATCATGACCTGAGCCGAAAGCAGAGGCTTAACCCACTGAGCCACCCACGCACCGTCTAGTTTCATATTCTTGCCACAGACCAATTGACTTTCAATCCGATGCAAATCAGCCTCCTTCAAAGTTTTGTCTCTTCAAGGATTATGGGCAAAGATTGAACTATCCAAAGAAATTGAGAGCCATCAAGAGGGTTCAGCGAGAGGTGACAAGTTTCCAAATGAATCCTAAGTCAAGAAACTTGCTTTTTTTTACCAAATGCCAGAGGGCCACCTGGTTCCAGACCTGGTTCCTGGCCATAGCAGATCAACTGTCCCAGTTGAGACCAAAAGCCAAGTCTCCAAACTCCCTATGTGATGCTCCTTCTGCCCTCCCAGGGCCTGGTCTACAAACTGCTCTCAACTGCTCTATCTTCCCCTAATCCCCAGCATTTTAGAACCATCTGCAGATTCCGCGTTTACTCCTTGGTCTCTGGCTACACTTCCTTATCAAGCAGCCTTCAAAGCCATCTCTCAAACAAAAGATAATTTTAACTTGACAAATGTTGAATTGAGTACCTGAGTGTCAGGCTGCTTCACACTCAAACTGCCACGGAGATGCAAAGAACATGTAAAATACAGTCTCCACCCTCCGGTAGGACCAGTAAAGGCACTTCACTTAATGACCAATTATTAAACATTTCCTGCATGCCTGGCACACGGTGCTAGATGCTGCAAAGCCCCAGGAAAAAGAATCATGCTTCGTCCCTTTCCAAGGAACTGGGCTGATTAGAGAGAGAAGGTCTTAACACACAAAACCTGATGGTTTACCATGTAATGTTCAGCTCTGTGGTTGAAGCAAAAGGGTTGGGCAGGATGGATGGAGACCGAAACAATCAGAGTAAACTTTATGAAGGAGAAGGCAGGAAAAAAGGGCATGAGAGAAGGATGGACCAGCAGAGAAGAGAAGACAAGATAGACATTGTGTGTGTATGTGTGTGTGTGTGTGTGTGTGTGTGTGTGTGTGTGTGAGAGAGAGAGAGAGAGAGATCAGGAATTCTTGTCTTTATTAGTCAGCCCTCCAGATATCTGCCCACCCTGCCAGGTACGCACCCATAACCATCTGACAAAGGAAAAGGACAAAAAAAAGGGTGTAGGGAGCAGCCTGACTCGTGCCAGGAAGCGTTCTTCCTTAGCATCCATTGTCATAGGCAACCTTCCCAACCGCCCTGCGAAACAGATATCATGATCCCCCCTTTTTGGCAGAGGACCCCAAAGCTCGACAGGCAAACCATTTGCCCAAACTACATGACCAGCATTGGCCAGGCTGGGACTCAAACCTTGGCCTTGGTCTCCTGGTGCTCATCATCTTACCACTGATTCATGTGGACTCCGGGAAGCAGAGAACGGCAGTGCTCCAAGAAGGCCATGCTGGACCGGGATCTAGAAGGAAGAGGAGGAGGAAGAGAAATGGCACAATGACAGCCCTTCTGTGTGTGAGCAGGCCAAGTGCTGGGGACGATAGGGCAAAGCGCCTGGCAGATCACTGCCCTTTTTAGAGTGCGCCCCCATTGCATTCCCTTGGAGCATTTCCTGGGGCTGAAATCCCAACTTTGACTTTTCATCATGATCGCTGCTCCTCGTGACAAAATGCCAGTCCTCCCAAAGACACAAGAGCCCCTTGCAGCTGCTGGAGTCCCCAACAGGGCGCCTTGTCCTTCGACCAGGGCAACTCCAGCTTCGCAAGATTTGGGGTCAGAGAAGCCCTCTGTCCAACGATGCCCTCTTCTATGAGGCATGGAGGAAAAAAACTCACTGAATCAGAAAATAAATATCTTCTCAACACTTCAACGGGTCCTGTCTAAGCCAAGATCAGTGTAATTAAAATTATAAGAAAATAAGACCGAAGGACACCCCCTACCGTCCTTAATTAGGAGCAAGAGGAGAAGGAAGAAACTCCAGTGTAACTTATTTAAAAGGCATAGTCCTGAAGTGAGACCAAGAAAGAGAATAATTAAAACGAAGGTATCATTATTGTTTTTTTTGAAGGGTCTCTGTGGACAGAGGGGTCTAATTGGCAGACAAGATACATGACGAGGATTGGCCTGTTCTCAGAATGACTCCTCTAAAGACGAACATGCAGGAAACGCTGGCCTCTGGGAGTTCTTTGCTACCTCCCCAGAGTCCTTCCAAACAGACGGGAGAACCGGACAAATACCAAGGGGCCAGGACCCTGGGTCCACCGACATCAATCACAAGAAATGGCTGAATCTCTGAAACTCCCTTGGCATGCAGGAGGTGGGGCGAGCACACCGTATTGTCATCATCATTACGGCTGCTGTTACTAACATTTATCCGGCACCAACATTGTACTTAGCACAGTGCAGAGCATAAAGGAAGACACAGCTCCTGCTTTGAAAATCAACAGCTGGGCTCCCCTACTGGATTTCTGCCCCAGCAGGGGAACCAGGCTTTGGCAATCCCAGAACACTCCATCCTGCACTGCCCTGATACGGTTTCTTCATTTGCCTTGAACAACTTCAGATCTTCTGGAATCTGCCCAGGGTTCTGGGGACCCCGTCTGGGTTGCCTGGCCCTCAACCGGCCTCTTTGGCCAATGTCAGGGCTCAAAGGACAGCGCCAAAGGTGGAAGCAGGCATGGGCAGGCGGATCTGAGAGGGAGCAAACGCAGGCAGGGAATGCGGAGGAAAGAAAGCACAGCGTTGTCTCGTGATGGCAGGAGAGCCAGATTAAACACTTCACCTCACACCACCCCCTGCTGTTCCGGGGCCCTTGTGTCTCTTACCACTTCATTCTGTAATCTTGCGTTCTAAAAATCCATGCATACACTTCAAAAATCAAGACCCACACTCTAGCAAATGTTATCCGTATGAGTCTCTGGAACACGAAAGCCTTGACAAGTGTCCATGGCCATCTAAGAAATGTATAAATATTATCTATACACATTAGTTCCTCAAGCGAAGTCCCACTTCCCGTTGCCAAGTGTTATTTTTTAGAGCAGCTCTGTGAGATGAGTGAAGGCGTATATTTTACCAGTAAGCCACTTTTTATAGCATGGGGGGAAAAAAGCCCCAAACACTTTTATTGCTTTTTAGCCAACAGGATATCTGAATGCAAATGAATGAATCACCTTTGCGATGATTGGCCGCCTGGGTTTCCTTGTCACACACAGAGCAGGCTCGGGGGATGTGACTTGGATCCTCATGAGTCTGGGGAAAGATAAAAGACTGGCATCGCCACCAGTGAATTATGAGATCTGTCTTTATCAGTGAAAATAAGGTCATCACTGAGCCCAGCCACCGCCTATTATGTGCATGTCCCATCTACTTGCCTTTATAATGCGAGCCAGTACGCCGGGGTGAGCCGGAGTAGCCCAGTATATAAATTAGCCATTTTAAAAAGCTTCATTGAGTCCTTAAGGTCACTGGGGGACCCTTTAATGCGTTGATGCCACTCTTCAATAAAGACTGCTCTTCTTTACTTCTGACCTACATTGCGATGACGATCTGATGGAAAAGGTACTGGGAGGACTCCTAAGTGTATCTGAAACTAGACGGGGAAAAAAATGCGTTGAACCACACGTGGATCCCAGGTGAAAGCTAACCAGTTGTGGAACTGAGGTCCCAGGGGCTGTTTCTAAAGAGAACAAGACATGCATTCATTCAGCCTCTGTTTCCAGAGCAATTTCTCTGTGCAAAGGACCTGGTAGACCTCTGATGTCCCGGATCTTCCAGAAGCCGCAGAGAGGAGGTGTGTTTTACGTGATGGAAGTTCTTTAGGAGAAGGACAAAGGAAATCATGAGCATTTTCTAAAACCCTGTTTTAGGGGCGCCTGGGTGGCTCAGTGGGTTAAAGCCTCTGCCTTCGGCTCAGGTCGTGATCCCAGGGTCCTGGGATGGAGCCCCACATCGGGCTCTCTGCTCTGCAGGGAGCCTGCTTCCTCCTCTCTCTCTGCCTGCCTCTCTGCCTAGTTGTGATTTCTCTCTGTCAAATAAATAAAATATTTTTAAAATAAATAAATAAATAAATAATAAAAATAAAAACCTGTTTTAGAAACTTGTTTCGGAGTCTAAGACAAGCAGACACTAAACCCTATGGAGAGTTATGTTTTTGATGGGAAGGATCGAAGGAAAAAAAATCCTGGGAATGGTATCTCCTTCAACCTAGTCTTTGGCCTGGAATTGGCACACTGGTCTCCTTGTAGCTACTTCTCAAAAGCAAGTAGGTCTACTACACGCAGCCACAACACAGTAGGCTAGGTCCACCCGGCGAATTCATCTCTTACAGAACAGCAACAAAGGTCGGGCCTCCCAGCAGCGGGCCAAGGGCTAGGAGGGATATGAGGATAAAACAGACACTGGTCTCTAATCCTCAAAATCTCACAGCTCATTTACAGAATACATGACTATTGAGTATCTACTATAGCTTTCTGCTCTGTTTGGCAAGCTCTACTTTTCAGATACAATCAAATTTATGGGGCAAAACAACTGAGAACTTACACTCTTTAAACATCAGATCCAGACCACTGTAAAACTCTGTCCACATGTGTCTTTGGATCATGAAGGCACTGACAAGTGCCGATGGCCACCTAATACAGAGAACCCGCTCACCCATTCATTCAATGCATTTTTCATTGAAAACCTGATATGTGCCAGACATTGTTCTAAGCCTTGGAGGACAGTGAATGAACAAAGTTCTTGCCTTTATAGAGCTTACACGGACAGGAGAGATGGACAACAAACAAACACATACGCAATGCCTACATCTGTTACACGTATCCATTTATTTGTTTAAAGATTTATTTATTTATTTATTTGAGAGAGATGGGGACTGCCAGAGGGAGAAGGAGAGAGAGTCTTTTTTTTTTAATATATATTTTATTTATTTATCTGACACAGAGAGAGAGAGACCACAAGCAGGCAGAGAGGCAGGTGGGGTGGGGGAGCGGGCTCCCCGCTGAGCAGAGAGCCTGATGCGGGACTTGATCCCAGGACCCTGAGACCAGGGCCTGAGCTGAAGGCAGAGGCTTAACCCTTTGGAGCCACCCAGGTGCCCCTGGGAGAGAGAGTCTTTTTTTTTTTTATTTGTTTATTTACAGCATAACAGTGTTCATTGTTTTGGCATCACACCCAGTGCTCCATGCAGTACGTGCCCTCCCTATTACCCACCACCTGGTTCCTCAACCTCCCACCCCCCCCACCCCCCTGCCGCCCCTTCATAACCCTCTGGTTGTTTTTCAGAGTCCATAGTCTCTCATGGTTCATCTCCCCTTCCAGTTTCCCTCAACTCCCTCTCCTCTCCATCTCCCCATGTCCTCAATGTTATTTGTTATGCTCCACAAATAAGTGAGACCATATGATACTTGACTCTCTCTGCTTGACTTATTTCGCTCAGCATAATCTCTTCCAGTCCCGTCCATGTTGCTACAAAAGTTGGGTATTCGTCCTTTCTGATGGAGGCATAATACTCCATTGTGTATATGGACCACATCTTCCTTATCCATTCGTCCGTTGAAGGGCATCTTGGTTCTTTCCACAGTTTGGCGACCGTAGCCATTGCTGCAATAAACATTGGGGTACAAATGGCCCTTCTTTTCACTACATCTGTATCTTTGGGGTAAATACCCAGCAGTGCAATTGCAGGGTCATAGGGAAGCTCTATTTTTAATTTCTTCAGGAATCTCCACACTGTTCTCCAAAGTGGCTGCACTAACTTGCATTCCCACCAACAGTGTAAGAGGGTTCCCCTTTCTCCACATCCTTGGGAGAGAGAGTCTTAAGTGGACTCCCCGATGAGTGCGGAGCCCTACATGGGGCTCAGTCTCACAACCCTGAGGTCACGACCTGAGCCAAAACCGTAAGTTGGACACTTAAAACCCACTGCGCCACTCAGGTGCCCCTACAAATATCCATGTATAATGAGATGAGTAGAACACAGTGGATTCTGGATCCCAGCTGCCTTCGTTTGATCTCATCTCTGTCAATTATTAGCTGTAGAATCTTAGGGAATTTATTTAACATCAGTGTCTCAGTTTTCTCATCTGTAAAGTGGACATAATAATAATAGTAGTAGTAGTAGTAGTAGTAATAATTCCTAATTCACAAGGTTGCTGTTGAGATCAGTATAGCAACATATGCAAAGTGTTCAATGTAGTACAAGGCGTGTAGTTAGTAGTATGTGTGTGTGCCAGTAATATAAATTCCCTGCTTATCAGATAGAGATTAAATGATGAATTAAAAATAAAGATGGGGGGGGTGCCTGGGTGGCTCAGTCATTGGGCGTCTGCCTTCAGCTTGGGTCATGATTCCAGAGTCCTGGTACCGGGCCCTGCATCGGGCTCCCTGCTCGGTGGGGATCCTGCTTCTCCCTCTCCCACTTCCCCTGCTTGTGTTCCTTCTCTTGCTGTGTCTCTCTCTGTCAAATGAATAAAAAAATCTTTAAAAAATAATAATAATAAAATAATTTAAAAAATAAAAATAATTAAAAATAAAGATAGGGTGCCTGGGTGGCTCAGTTGGTTAAGCGACTGCCTTTGGTTCAGGTCCTGATCCCAGGGTCCCAGGATCAAGTCTCACATCGGGCTCCTGCTCAGTATCGGAGTCTGCTTCTTCCTCTCCCTCTGCTCCTTCTCTCTCTTTCGTTCACTCACTCTCTCTCTCAATAAATAAATAAAATCTTAAAAAATCATAAAATTAAAATAAACAAATACACAAAAAATAAAGATATAGAGATGACAGGGAGCTGTTTTACATTGGGAGGTCAGAGGTGGGGACATTTGAACTGAGACCTGAATGAGGCAAGGGCATGAGCCATGTCAGTAACCAGGGAAGGGCCCTGCAGGCCGAGTGGCAAGCGCTAACTCCCTGTCCTGGGGCCAAGCTTGGGTTGACAAGAAGCAGGAAGGTGCTAAAAATGGCCAAAGCAGAGAGAAGAAGAGTGGCAGGACATGAGGCTGGTGAGGTGGCCACGGGCTACAGGCCACAGTAGGGTCTTGGATATTATTCTAAGAACAACAAGAAGTCAACAGAGGGTGTTGAGCAAGGGAGTGACAGAATATTTATTTTAAAATCCTCTGGGTCTGACGGCGTCTCAAAAAATTTCGAAACAGGACTGCCAAATGATCCAGCCATTCCACTACTGGGTATATGTTGAAAAGAATTGAACGCAGGGTCTTGAAGAGCAATTTGTACATCCCTGCTCATACCAGCCCTATTCACAAGAGTAAAAAGGTAGAAGCAACCGAAGGAAGGAGATCCTGACATGTGGCAACACAGAGGATGCCTGACTGCGTGAATCGAGCCAGCCGCAAGAGACAAACACCACGTGATTCCACTTACATGAGGGAAGGGTCCAATTTTTAGAAACAGAAAGCAGCATGGTGGTTGCCAAGGGCTTGAGGGAGGGGAATAGAGTTATTATTGAATGGATGTAGAGCTCCGGCTTTGCTAGATGAAAGCCATGCTGGAGATAAGTTGCACAACAATATCAACGTACTTAACTACCAAACTGTATACTTAAACATGGGTTAGGACCGTGAATTCTTTTAAGTAGGCACCATGCCCCCAATGTGGAGCCCAATGTGGGGCTTGAACTCACAAGCCTGAGATCAAGACCTGAGCTGAGACCAAGAGTCAAACACTTAACTGACTGAGCCACCCAGGAGCCCCCAGGATGGTGAATTTTATGGTATGTGTATTTTATAATTTTAAAAGAAATCTTCTGGGGAGCAAACAGACTGGTGGCAAGAAGGAGTGCAAGCAGGGAGACCCTTTAGATGTTTAATTATCTACCTCCTGACAAACTAAGCCAAAAGTTGGTGCCACAGAACAACAACCATGTTATCGTCGCTCATCATTGTGTTGGTCGGTTGGGGTCAGCTGGCTGGCTCTTCTGCTCCCAATGAAATTAACTGGACTGTTGTTACAGGAAGGTACAACTGCCTGACACGTCCATGCCACTCATTCATATTTCTGGCACCTTTGCAAGAAGACATTGAAAAGGCTGGGCTCAGCTGGGACACTGACTTTGGGCCTTTCTCCTCACTCCATGCAGTCTTGGGGCCTCTCCCCTTCTTCAAAGGACGTCATCACGGGGCCTCGTCCCTGAGACTCTCCAGCAGAGTAGCTGGATTCCACACAGGTGGCTCAAGGTCTCAGAAACACAGATGCCTTCTCGATGCTTAGGCCAGAAATGCACTGAGTCACTTGTCCCACATTCTATGGATGAAAATGAGTCATGAACCAGCCAGGATTCAATGTTCTAGACCCAGACGGGCGTGCCTCCCAGGAGGTCTGGTTCACTGGGAACCGTCTTTATAGACTCACTAAGTGGTTGCACCCATTCAGGTGTGAAAAAAAGAAAGGCTTAGCTCAGGACACTAACAGGGAAGGTGGTGAGAGATGGTTGATTTGGGGTATATTTCTAAGGTGGCATCAGTAAGAGAGGCTGATGGCTCATATATGGGCTAAAAGGAAAGAAGGTATGAAGGATGAGTCTAAGGTTTTGGCCAAGGCCACTGAATGAGTGGTGATGTCATTAACTAGCCAGCAAAGCATCACCAAGAGCAGTGGGCTTGGAGACCTGGGGACACATCCTGCCTCTTTTTAAAATTATTCTTATTTTTAGAAATCTTGTTTGTCAGAGAGAGAAAGAGTGAAAGAGAGCAAGAAGCAGAGGGAGTAGAAGGCTCCTACTGAGCAAAGAGACCAATGCAGGACTCGAACCCAGGACCCTGGGATCATGACCTGAGCCAAAGGCAGACGTTTAACTGACTGAGCCACCCAGGCGTCCCTCTGCCTCTTTTGTTTATCATCATCTTACCTTGGGCATTCACCCTCTCGGAGCTTCTACTTTCTGATCTGGAAGATGAGAATCCTAATACCCGCTCACCCGTTGTTGTAAGATCAGTTTAGGATTGAATGAAATCTTGTATGGAATCCCAATTGCCTTGAGTCTGTTACAAAGGCAGTGGCCATAGGAAGACCAGGCACCCTGAAATCGGGAAATCTAGTTTCAGCCCCAGGTTCATCTCGGACTGGCTGTATGAACTCGGGCAAGGCATTGAACCTCACTCTGTTTCCTTATTCAGTCACGCCATAGTATCTGCACCGCTTATGCCAACAGCGCTGTTAGGAGACTCGACACAAAAACAAGCAAAGCCTTTTTGAAAAGGCATAAAGTGGCAAATGGAAGGTATTATTGTCACCTCACTAATTACAGACTCAGTATCAAGGCTTAGGGCAAAAACAACAACAACAATGTTGTTTTTGTGCAGTCCACAAAATCCACCCTTTCTCAGGGGGCCTGGGGGTTCCAGACTTGGCTTGAGGAACAGCCAGGGGAGAACACCATTCAGAGCTGCGGTAAGACGCAACCCGTAATTGCAAGTCAGTCATACACATGGCATGAGAGTCGGTGGGTTATTCATCCTAACGGAGCCCAGATAACACGTTTGTATGGGTAGCACTTTGACTCCCAGGGAAGGTGTTTTGTTCCTCGTTTTTAATACCCTGGAAAACTAAGGAGTGAAAGCAGCAGGTCCCATCATGAAAGCAAAGAAACAATAGGAGCTGAGGGAAGAAAGACCCAAATACACATCTCTCTTCAAAGGTAATTGTGTGACATCTGGGGCCATGGCAGGCTCTGGAGCCCAAGGCAAGGATGGGGGGGGGGGGTGGCTCACAGGTACTCTAATGTCCCCAGGGGCCACAGAAAGCCTTTAGGGTTTAAGGTCTCCTCTGAAAGACACCCACACACTAAGTAGCCTAGTTCAATTTATTCTCTGCAGAAGAATATAAGCTTGTGTTTATATAGCAAGCATATGAACCCAGGCTCTGGGGGAGTCAGGCGCGGATGGTTTAAACATCGAACCAGCCCCTTCAGGCAGGAGAGCCCACATAGACTAAAGGACATGGAAAGCAGTCATCGCCTTTTAAAAGGAGTGTTTCTGTTTTCATTATCATTTAAGGCTGTAGTCAGTGTTGAACGATAATAAGAAACTGGCAGGGGAAAAAAAAAAAACGCGCCCAAAACACAGGCGTACACAATAAAAATGCTATTATAGACTTTTGTGAATATAAATAGTTTTTAAAATGAGGCTGCTAAGACTGGCATGTTAGATGCTACCTGAAAAAAGTCATGTTTACATATTCCAGCAGTTGCTCTGGTCACCAGTCTCAGCTCTTCAGCACAAAACAGGCTGGGTAATTCTTCTGGAATGCCTATCAATACAGACTGGTTGTGGCGCAGAGGGGAGACGCGGATCAAAGTGGAGGGGGCACAAAGGGCAGAGAAAAAGGACTTGATGCCTGACAGGGGAAAATTGAAGAGGACAAAGGAATAGGACAACGAAAAAGGAATGAGGACTACTTTACTCTGAATCCTCCGTTCCTCTGGAAATCCGGGCATGACATCACCAAAGTGATGTTGTCTTTGCATTTAACAACAATCCCAAACAGTCAAGGTGCCATTTTTTTGCTTTCCCCCCACCATTCTGGTGAAGGCTTTGCAGTTATTAACGAGTATTCAGCAGAAACGTAATGATGTCACTGCTGGTATTTCCTTTAACTGACTTACCCCACCCCCCCATCTACACTTGAGCTCATAGACTTCAAGAGGGCCTAGTTGAAAGGTCAGACGGGGGGTGGAGGGGGAGTAACTCCTCGGAACTTCATTGTGAAGGTCAGAGCTCCCTGTGAGTCATGGACTTCCTGAGAGCGGGGTGTGGTGAACCCTGGAAGCATAGTCAAAAGAGCTTGTTGAGGGGCACCTGAGTGGCTCAGTGGGTTAAAGCCTCTGCCTTCGGCTCAGGTCATGATCCCGGGGTCTTCGGATCCAGCCCCACATCGGGCTCTCTGCTCGGCGGGGAACCTGCTTCCTCCTCTCTCTCTGCTTGCCTCTCTCTCTGCCTACTTGTGATCTCTGTCAAATCAATAAATAAAATCTAAAAAAAAAAAAAAAAAGAGTTTGTTGAACTTTAGAGGTCCACTGGGTCTTCCCAAAGGTGGAAACATGGGTTGGAATAAACACTGCCCTTTTTTCAAATTGTTCCGGTACAAAACACTTACTCAACCAGACAAGGCGACACGGTGGGTGGTCTGCTGGGTCAGAGACTACTGGCCACCGGCTAGAGGAAGCACGAGGGGCTTGGAGGCCTACCATGTGCTTCAGCATCCACAACAGGTCCCACACAATTACTGGCATTGAGCCTGTTGAGCTGGAAATCAAGAGATAAAGGCATGTAGATAGAAACCACCAGCAAGCAGCAGAGAATGTGGGACCAGAGCTGGATCATCGCATCTGGGGGCCCCATCAGAACTTCAATACACGACTCAAATTAATCCTCTCCTCTTGCCATTTCCCAGTGGACCTACCAGCCCATGTGGCTCTGTTAGCCCACGGCACCCCAGCCATCCCGGTTTCTGGCTCCAGACCTATAGTCATCCCTCCTCTTCCCCGTTCATTGCAATCTGTCTGCCACCGAGCCCTTTAAGACTCTCCCCATCTATCCCTTCTTTTCAAGCCCTCTTGGCCTTGCTCCCGCTCTCATCTCCTCCTACCTCCAAACTATCCTGATATCACCTCCTGATTGATCTTCTAATGCACTACTTGGATCATACCATTCTTCTGTTCAAAACTTTCTGGGGTCCCCTCTGGCTGGACAACAAAGTCGAGGATTGAGTATCCTGGCATTCAAGTCCTTCCACAGTCCTGCTGTCTTACCCTCTCTGACCTCTCTATGGCCCAAGCCACCTTCCGTTTGCCACCTCCGCTCGGTGTTTTGCCTTCTGCTCTTCGGACTCGGCTCAGTCATGACCTCCCCTGCTTGGCCCTCACCTGGCCCAGAACAATATTCCTCTTTCCTGAAGGCGCATACAGTACACCCAGCATCTCCACCATCCACTCGGCAATTTACGGGTCATTACCTGTGGCTTCTCTTCTGTTTTAGGTGACACTTTTCTTTACTGTAACATTTTGCCTCTTTGTGGCTCCACTTCCTGATCAGGTTGAAAGCTCTTTGGTCTGCAAGCTCCGTTCAGGTCCTCACTTCTCCTGTTGTCCTAGCCTCGTCCCTGAACAGAGTAGGTGCTCACAGAATACATAACCAATATGAGAGCCGGAAGAACATTCTCTCCAGGAAGCTCTTGAAAGTTAGCAGTCAGTTCTGGAAATTACAAAAAAAAAAAAAAAAAAAGAAAGAAAGAAAGAAAAGAAAGGGACTGTCTCCCAAAAAGACTCCTGCCTCAGATGAGCCAACTCTCCCTCCAACCCACTTCTTCTCACTTCAATGGCTCAACTCAAATCAAGAATTCACGAGCTAGGGGCGCCTGGGTGGCTCAGTTATTAAGCATCTGCCTTGGGTTCGGATCATGATCCCAGGGTCCTGGGATCGAGCCCTGCATCGGGCTCCCTGCTGAGCAGGAAGCCTGCTTCTCCCTCTCCTACTCCTCCTGCTTCTGTTCCTATCTCCCTGTTTCTCTGTCAAATAAATAAATAAAATCTTAAAAAAAAAAAAAAAAAGAATTCCGGAGCTTCACTGGAAACACCTGCCATGAGTCAACGCAGATCCCAGCAAGAAGATCTGGTAGAGATCCTGGGTTCTGACCGGATAATGATGAGGCTGGTTTGGGCTCATGGCTTAGGAATCCCCACTGTCGGGGTTTGGACAGGCTCTGGCCAGCGGAGGCAGGACACGCACATGATCCCACGCACACACAACAGCCCAGTATGCAAGTTCAGACAACATAATCATTCTCAGCAGAATTTTGAAACTTCGTTCCTGAATAGCCCATGGAATTGAATTTCTGATATCTGAGCGCCTATTTGGATATGCATTTTCCATTAGTTGTTCAGGCGGACTATAAAACATCGCTGTGGAGGAGGCGCCAATTTGGGGACAGGTTATGTGCTTCAAGTTCATTTGTCGGCTGTTTGGGACTTAGAACACGTTTCTCCCTCGAAGCAAGAGGTACACGGGCCCGCTTAACCCATAGTGTGCTGTACGGTAATAGCACAAAACAATTTTTTACGCTCTTCTTCAAGGGCCTGCAAACTCAAACGCCTGTAGCGGACACTGAAAAGGAGGAGAGTCAGGTCAGGGAAATACAGAATGGTAGAGACCGTGCTGCGCATGTTCCCATCTAAAGGGAAAGGCCACCCCCAGTTCTAGCAGATGGTTGCTATGGAAGAACACGTGCTCCATACGGCAGATCGGGAGAAGGCAAAAATCAACATTTTATGTGAAAATAATTGGCAACTAACTTGGAAAAATTGTATACACAATGCAGATGAAACGAGTCATAGCAGTGGGCTGAAACTGGCCCAAATAACCTCCACTCAGTAATGTTGCTTTTTGGGGTGGGGGGGGAATTAATTTCTACAGGCCAACAGCAGGAAAGTCTTACTGCTCTTCTGGGGAGGTGGGTGACAGCTCTTCCCCAGGCCCTGGTCCCAGGGTAAGTGTCTACCTTGCATGAGAGAAGGCTTATGGAGGCACCTGGGTGGCTCAGTGGGTTAAGCCTCTGCCTTCGGCTCAGGTCATGATCCCAGGGTCCTGGGATCGAGTCCCACATTGGGCTCTCTGCTCAGTGGGGAGCCTGCTTCCTCCTCTCTCCCTCTGCCTGCCTCTCTGCCTACTTGTGATCTCTGTCAAATAAATAAATAAAATCTTTAAAAAAAAAAGAGAGAGAGAGAAGGCTTATGTCTCTGGGGTTCTAAGGACCCATGGTTGATGTTAGGCCCCTGGCCCTACATCTAAGCTCCCCCACTTGACTCCATCATGGAGTTTAAGGATAGGACCTTTCGGGTGCCTGGGTGGCTCAGTGGGTTAAAGCCTCTGCCTTTGGCTCGGGTCATGATCCTAGGGTCCTGGGATCGAGCCCCACATCAGACTCTCTGTTCAGCAGGGAACCTGCTTCCTTCTCTCTCTGCCTGCCTCTCTGCATACTTGTGGTCTCTGTCTGTCAAATAAGTAAATAAAATCTTTAAAAAAAAATTTAAAAAAGGATAGGACCTTTCTACTCCTTTCTGATGTGTCAGGGGCACTCGTTAATAGGGTCGATGCAAGTAGGATCTGTCGTTAATAGGGTCGATGCAAGTAGGATCTGCCATGTTTTGCTTTCATTGTGTTAGTGACTGTTATTCTCAATCTATCATTTTGACTGTGTTTTCTGACTCTAAATGTTATAGAAGTCCACCATGGAAAATTTGGAAATTTTTCCCTCTGGAAGTAATCACTGTTCCTAACAATTTCTTATCTTTAATCTTTTCCTTTGAATTGTTTACATATTATACATGCGGAGTGGACTGAATGATGCTCTCTCCCCCCTCACCCCCCCCAAAAGAATATGTCCCCGTCCTCACTGCTGGAACTGGGGAACGTGACCTTATTTGGAAAACGAGTCTTAAGGATCTTGAGATGAGATCATTCTGGGCAGGTGGCTCCTAACTAAAATGACAAACATCCTTATGAGAGACACACAGAGGGTACACACAGGAGAGGAGGAAGCAATGAAATCGTGGAGGCAGAGACTGGAGTGACGTGGCCACAAGTCAAGGAATGCCAATAGCCACCAGCAGCTGGAAGAGGCAGGGAACGGATTCTCCCGAGGGCCTTCAGAGGGAGTATGGTTTTGACAGATTTCGGACTGCTGGCCTCCAGAACTATGAAAGAGTACATTTCGGTTTTGCCAAGTGTGTGGTAATTTGTTAAGACAGCCCTAGGAAACTAATACAACAAGTGATACATGAATAAATGGATGTAATTAATTCAGACAATGCAGGATTATGTAAAGTGAAAAGAGTGATAGTCCCTTACACACCACACAAATCCCTCTGTATTCCCCGTGAATAGTAACTGTTTGGGAACAACCCTTCTAGGCCTTTTTTCTATGCACTTAAACACACACACACACACAAACACACATACACACACACAAACGTATTTATATATTTTTGTGTCTTTTAAAATAAATGAGATCGTGGTATTTGGCTACTTGCTCTTTTTCAAACTCAGTATTTCTTGGGGAAATTTGCATGTCTGTACATAAAGCTCTGACTTAGCCTTCTCGAGACGGCAATATATTCTACGAACATCGCTGATGTCATTATTTTCACTGATTCTGAACTTATTGATGTCACCATATTACAGTGATAAATCCAAGTAGACTCTCTTCACTTGGCTATAATAGAATTTATCTCCCTCCTTTGCAATCTTCACCTTAAAACGTGTGTGTGTGTGTGTGTGTGTGTGTGTGTGTGTGTGTGTGTGTGAGATTAGTTCCATTCTGGCTCTCTATCTCTTGCCATTGGAATTGAGTGTGGCCAAGCGACTGGTTTGGGCTAGTGATAGGTTAGCAGAAGTCACGTGCATCATTTTCAACCAGAAGCTCTAAGAGCAAGCACACAATTTGTCTGATTCTCTGTCCCCCGCCAACCAATTGCAGACGCACTACAGGGAGCCTCCATCAGCCTAGGTCTCTTGGTAAGGACAACACAGAGAAGAGGGACATATGATGTGAACAAAAAAATAAACCTTTGTCACTCTAAACCACTCAGATTTGAGGGGTATTTCTTACTGCAGCCGAACCCAGACAATCATAACTGATCTTACATATATGTGATGTCCGTATCCTATATGTGATGTATCTATCCTATATATTCGTGTGTGTGTGTGTGTGTCCTATCCTTCTAAGATTGAAGAAAGCTTAAAACAAGTAGCCTGAAAGAGGAAAGTGCGGTTTGTTACAGTCTGCTCAGTAGTAATCAACGATATGACTAATAATACATTTCTACCTCCTGTTTAGTTCTTTATCCTTTTTGTATTTTCACCAAGATGATGAATTGAATGCCAGTGGAAATGAAACATCATGTTTCCAGTATTACCAATCTCACCCTAGCCATAAACTAACAAACATGTTTGGTGAAGGGGGGGGTCCACGGTCTTGCTTTTAAGTCTCTAAATACCACTATGCTCTGCGTCTATTAATGAGGCAATGGGTTACAGGTTATTTTCTATGTACATCTGAAATAACAGTGCTCTGTGGGCTCAAAGAACAGCCCTTCTCTCTTGCTTCTGGATAGGGGGGATTGGCAGGTGCTGCTGGTTTCAGGGAGGGAGGAAGTGCTTTTCTCTGATCAACAGTGATGCCTCAAGCTGATTAAAGAACATTGTTTGTAGAACTGGAAGAGGATCAAAACGCCTTCAGTTCTCCAAGCCAGAGAAGATAAGGCCTTGAAGGCTAATATGGTAAACATTAACAAGAGCCTTATAGTTCCAATGAAAGATATTGAAGATCCAAGCCTTTTCTCTCCTGGGCAGAAGAATATTTTTTAATGATATCTCTTAAAACATCACATTTAACAGGAAAAAAAAAAAAAAAGGAAAAGAAAACCCTCCTGCTTTCTTCCATCTGAACACTGCAATCAGAGAAGCTTCTTAAACATGGCTCTGACCCCACTGCAATTCTGCAGGGAAGCAAGGCAGCAAATACTGGCTGCCTCCACCCTCCCGGGTTGGATGACAGCGGCTAGCTGTGCAATGAAAGACGCCCATGATCATGACATCTTATATTTGAAATTCAAATCTTCAAAAAATTCCACAGCCTCTACCACCTGTCACAGTGGGCTTTTAAGAGAGGATCCTAATCTGGAGGATACAACATCACTCCTCTTAGGTGGAACTAAGGGGGAAATAGAAGAAGATGGTTCCTACCCACACGACGTGCTGGACACACTGCCCTCTCCAAGTCGATCCTGTGTTAGTAGAAGGGGCTGAACTCCCTGCAGTGAATCCTGGGAGAATCCTGGGTCCCATGTAAACAGGTGTTACTTAAGACTAATACAAGGTGGGTTTGTTTTGGTGGAGTTTTCCCCCTCCTTCACTTAACTAACAAAGCCAGCATGGCATTATCTCATTAATTTTTGTATAGGTTTTGGATCACAATCTTGGTTCTCTTGCTTTTTTTCTTTTTTAAAGATTTTATTTACTTATTTGTCAGAGAGAGAGAGAGCACAAGCAAGGGGAGCAGCAGGCAAAGGGAGAAGCAGGCTCTTCGCCGAGCAGAGAGCCCGATGCAGGATTCAATCCCAGGACCCCAGGATCATGACCCGAGCCAAAGACAGACGCTTAACCGACTGAGCCACCCAGGCATTCCCTCTTCTTTTTTAAGAACATCATCCATACTGCTCTCAGATACTTAATACCATAGTTTTAAATTGAGTTCAAATGTTTATTGTAAGTCATTATGGTAATGCTAGGGTCTGAAAGTCTGTGTCCTTCCAAAATTATGTTGAAACCCTGATCCCCAAAGGCGATGGTACTGGTGGTAGGTGGGGCCTTTGGGAAGTGCTCAAGGCTACCCCCTTGCACCCTATGAAGCTACAAGGAGAAGTCTGCAAACCAGAAGAGGGGCCTCACAGGATCATGTAGCTCCCTGACCTCCGACTTCCAGCCTCCAGAGCTGTGAGAAATAAATTTCTCTTGTTTATAAGTCCCTTGGTCGGTAGGATTTTGCTGTAGCAGCCTGAAGGACTAAGACGGGCAGGCAGAATTCCAAGATATCCTTGCAGGTTGCTGTGCCCTGGTGCACACGCACCTTCTCCACGTTATTCAAACTCTAATCTAGATGCCGCTGTGAAGGGGTTTTGCCGAGGCAATTAAGTTCCCAAATCTGTTGACCTGAAAATAAAAGATCATCCTCAGGTTGGGCCTGATGGAATCAGGTGAGCCCTTAAAGGGCCCGAGTCCTTCCGGCGAGAAGACTGAAAGTGTGAGCGGGTACAGGGAGCGGCCACCTGGCCAGGAGCTGTTCGGGCCTCAGCCCTCCAACTGCAAGCCCCTGAATTCTGCCAACAACCACGTGAGCTTGAAAGAAGAGACCCCCTTCCCCCCACCCAGCTCCAGAAAGGAATCAGCCCAGCTGGCACCCCTGGTGTCCGTCTTGGGAGATAGTCGAGTAGAGAACCTAATTCATCCAAGCCCAGACTTCTGACCTGCGGAAGCTGCAAGATAATAAATGAGTGTGTTTTTTTCTGTTGCCGAGTTTGTCGTCAATTTGTTAGGTGGCAATGGAAATCGAACAAGAGCAGATAGAGCGAGTTTGCTCTGGTCTAAAATGCAAAGGGATTTAAGCATAAATATAATTTTAACTTTTAGCCCTCCAGAACCAGATGCAAACATGAAGTTTCATATGCCTTTTCTTTATTAAATAATGAAGGTTAAATCGAAGTATTTAACACTTTGTTTATACTTATCCCAAACCTGGAAGGCGCATTGGTGGTTCAGTGGTAGAATTCTCGCCTGCCAAACCTGGAAGGCTTCCTGGAGGCTAGGATCCTGGCTAAGTACTTCCTATCTCTTTTCCATTTCTCTACAACCTTTCGATTCTGATTAGAAGGCTTTAGAATTCAAAGTCCATTCTTGCAAGGATCAGGACAAATTCGAACACTTGCAGTAACAAAACAGTAAAATAAACAGGAAAACTCCTTGTAGTACATTCACCCAATGAAATAACTATATGCCATGACTGGTATTCCACTGGTAATAATAATCCTACAACATGGATAAAAATTTAATTTCATCAAGTAACATCAATACAAAACAAATGACAAATGGTAATGTTTCTATTTTTGAATTATAAATGGCTATCCATATAACTGAATTTTTTTCTATTCTGCTTCAAGACATGATGGATTTTCTTTTTTTTTTTTTCTGTATTAATCAATGAAGCTTAGTTTCTAATTAATTTCAGAGCATCCAGACCTTTGAGCTCCTTGAATAAAGGTATTGTTTAATACTAGGGTTTCTTGTTTGTTTATTTTTTGTCTCAAATAACTGGATGCATTTTAATGGTGATATGTGAAAGGCCAAATTTCAACTACTCAGATAACAACAAAGAAGGGACTTTAGCTAAAGCACCCTCCCCTCTCGCCCCCCCCCCACAAAAGCAATGAAACAGCGCCCCTTAGTGGTAGAAGAACAAAATTGTCGGTAGGTTAACCGTACAGTAAAAATCTTGCTGAGATAAAAATTGGTTAAGTACAAAAAATTTTCTCTTTAAAAAAATTAGAAAAAGTAAGGCAGAACACTTTAGAGCAATTATTGCAAAGTGGATTATGGGGAGTCATAGGGTGTTTTGAAAGCCAAAAGGGAGCCATTGTATCTGCTGGGAAAAGTGAAAATCAAAGATTAACAGCCTTTAACATAGAGGGAATTGAATTATCCCTAATACTAGCAGCAGAGTGGTCTCAGCAGCCATTCATCCTCCAACGACTCTTCTGCTGAGGTGAAGTGCAAATGAAAGTAAGCTTATTCTTCAGATAAATGGGATAATTTTAGATGCTTCCATGACACTTTAGAATTGTCAACTCATTAATACTAATACTCAGAAACATCTGTCCTGCTAGCTGTATTTTATAGTTGAAATCGTGAAGGCTCCAAAAGATAGAAAAGTAGTAGGGTCAATATTTGAATGTCCTTGTTTCCAATTCCCTAAACCTAAAATAATTGGGTTCATCCATGGTCCAGTATATGGAATGTACCCCATTCTGTAACTCTCCCCATTTACTAGCTGAAAAGTGGCAAGGCTGAGTTATTACTGCTTTGGCTGTGTAGCCCGACCACTTGGGTTCCAAGTCCACCTTTACCATGGATTGAGCGTGTGGCCTGGGGCAATTATTCAACCCTCATGTACTTAAAGGTCCTCCTTTAGAATCTGCGGCTAATAACAGGATCATGGTCCAGGACTTTTTTTTTTTTTTTTTTTTTTTTTTTTTTTCAGATTAAATGGGGAAACAGGAAAAGTGCCTTGAGCGGAGCCTGGCGCCCAGTAAAAGTCTAAGAAGCATCAGCTGTAATTAGCTGACACGGCATAGACTGACAAGCTCTTCAAGAAGTTGCAAACGCTGGGTTATATTTGAAGACTTCTAGGGGTGCCCGAGTAGCTCATTGGGTACAGCATGTGACTCTCAATCTCGAGGTTGCAAGTTCAAGCCCCACACTGGATGTAGAGATTACTTAAAAATCAGTAAATAGGTGGCGCAATCAGTTAAGCATCCAACTCTTGGTTCGTTTCAGGTCATGATCTCAGGGTTGTGAGATAGACGGAGCCCCTCCTCCCTCCCCCCACCCATTCCCCCAATTGGGCTCCATGCTGGACGTGGAGCCTGCTTTGGATTAACTCTCCCCCTCCCCACCAAAATAAATAAATTTTATAAATAAATAAATAAACATTTCCAGGATGCATACCAACTACCAACAATGGTAAATTACTTGGGAGGAACAGACGTTGGATATAAATTGAACTTCAATGTTTTCACTTGGTATACTTCAAAATTGGTGGACTGTGTTGCAACAAGCATCTTGTGCTATTTTAATTTTAAATAAATGCAGAATATTTCAAAGCCCACTTCAGGAAACCCCTGAGCCCTTGGAGGTCACCTTCCAGAATTTCTTTTATACCTTTAACCTCCCTATTCCCTTAGCCCTTTGTGAAGATGCCCCACCCTCTGCAGGCTAACCTTTTGATGAGACCTTTTGATTATAATCCAGTGGTTGCTGATGTCTGCACTCCCGGAGTGCATCTGCAAAAAGGCATGCAAATACGGCAAGCTGCTGCAGTGTAAGCACGCTGGGCTCCGCTTGAAGAAGACCGCAGTCATGTGCCAGGGAAACCGAGCCACAGGCAGAGATTTCCATCAGCAATAGAGTGCTGAAAGCTGTCACAGCGTTCTGCTATCTGGGCACCAGGCTGTCCATCAGTGCTTGGATTGACAAGGAAATGGAAAACAGAAGAGAGAAGCGAGTGCCAAGCATCCTTCCCAGCGTGGCCTTACTGTGGCACCATGGCCCAGCCCCAACCAGAGCCCCGAAGACCACTGCTGCTCTCAGACCTCCTAGAGGAGTGTACAATTCATGACTGCTGTAGAATCCTTGAGCAGCTTCCCCAGGATGTTAAATGTCCAGTGAGAGGTTGTTTAAACAATGAGGCAGCTCTTCAGCAAGTTTCTTAATCTCCTTTGTAAAGTTGGAGGGTATTAGGGTAATGCTAGCTGCTGTAACAAAAGTTCATTGCTCCCTTACAAGAGTGGCCTGTGGATGTTCCTGGATTGGAGAGGCAGGAATTTGCTCTGTACAGTACTTACAGGACCCAAGTTGGGAAGATGGGAGCAGGTCTTCCGTCTTCAGTACTGGCTTCCAAGATCCCCCTGGGCTTCAGCACCCAGCTGGTGAAACAGGAAAGAGGAGTGTTCATGGGAGGTTTTCATGGGCTAGGCCTGGAAAGGGAGCTCTTACATTCTGTGGCCCTACCTATCTATGTGCAAAGGAGACTGGGAAATGTGGTTCATCTATGTGCCCAGAGGAAAAGAAGACATGGATCTGGTGAACAGAGAGCCAGTCTCTACAGAGGAAATCACACACTTACCTTGAAGGGTTGTGATAAGGATTAAAGATGACGTGGGGAAGTATGCTTGGCTCATTGGTTATTGCCGAGGAGAGTAGGGATGTAAAACAGAGGTAAGCAGTAGAATGCCCAAGCAGGTAGTAGATACTGGGATGAGCTGGAGAAGTCAGAGGTACAAGGTTAAGGTGACGGCAGAGCAGGCTGAATTAGAGCTCAGGGGTTTGAGTTGGGGGTCCTCGGGTTGTCGCTAATGCTGCCCACCAAAGGGTTTTAGTTCTCTGCCTTCAAGCTGTAAGATAGGAATGCACTACCCCCTCCCCCTCGCCCCTCCCCCCAACCCCCTCCATCCCTCACCCACTTCCAATCCTCTACCTCTCCATCCCCCATCCCTCACTGCCACAGGACTCCACCCACGCGGCGGAGGGTGTGGTCACGTGACTAGTTCCAGCCAACAGGCAGAAAGGACATGTATCACTTCTGGACTGAGCTTTTAATTGCTGGTGTAAGACTGTCTAGAGGGCTCTTCTCCCTTTGCCAGTGAAAGAAAAGAGTATTCTGCAGAGGACTGGTTCCATCAGCCTGGGACCAGGAGGGCAACGCAGAGTGGAACCTCTCGGCATTCATGTAATATCCTGTGTTGTTTTAAATTGTTGGTAATTGTGAAGTTGTGTATTACTGCACCATAACATATTTATTCTGACTGATACAGAAATCTTTTTTTGGGCAAGAGGCATCAGATAAGTCTGTGAAAAAACAAATCAACAAAAAGCCATTCTTGGGGCGCCTGGGTGGCTCAGTGGGTTAAGCCGCTGCCTTCGGCTCAGGTCATGATCTCGGGGTCCTGGGATCGAGTCCCGCATCGGGCTCTCTGCTCGGCAGGGAGCCTGCTTCCCTCTCTCTCTCTCTGCCTGCCTCTCTATCTACTTGTGATCTCTCTCTATCAAATAAATAAATAATCTTTAAAAAAAAAAAACAAAAAGCCATTCTTGTCCATTTTAGATCAGTTCTAAGAATAAAGGGATCACACTTTAAAGGACATAATTTGTATATTATTGCCTCAATGCAAGGAAAGGAAGTGCTTTATGGGCTTTGCATTATTTTAAATATTGATAAAATCTACTTTCAAGAGAGCCCCAGCTAGACTGTCTTCCTTAAAAGATCACTAGTCCTGGGGCACCTGGGTGGCTCAGTGGGTTAAAGCCTCTGCCTTCGGCTCAGGTCATGATCCCAGGGTCTTGGGATCGAGCCCCACATCAGGCTCTCTGCTCAGAAGGGTGCTTTCTTCCCCCCACCCCAACTTGCCTCTCTGCCTACTTGTGATTTCTGTCTGTCAAATAAATAAATTAAATCTTTTTTTAAAAAATCACTAGTCCCAATTTAGAAGAAGGTTTTTTCCCCCCCCAAAGATTTTATTTATTTGTCAGAGAGAGAGGGAAAAAGAGAGCACAAGCAGGGGGAGTGGCAGCAAGGGCAGGTAGAGGGAGAAACAGTCTTCCCCCTGAGCAAGAAGCCTGATGTGACACTCGATCCCAGGACCCTGGGATCATGACCTGGAGCCAAAGGCAGATGCTTAACCAACTGAGCCACTCAGGCGCCCTTCAGAGCTCCTTTCTATTTGTTATATGGGATACTGCCCAAGTCACAAATGATCGAATAAAGTTAATTTGATAATTTACTCAGTTGAATTTCATTTTTAACAGATCTGGGCATCAGGGGGATCAAAAGACACTTTCAACAACTTTGGCAACAAAGAAACACAAGCATGATACCAACGAACCCTTTTGAGTGCTCTTTCTTGCTGTTTCCAAGGGCTGTGGGTAAGTTCTTTCAGTTCTGATCTCCACTGTCTTTGCCTGGAGCTCCCAACCTTATTTGCTTTCCAGTCTGTGATTCCCCTTTTTCAAAACCCAGTCCAGTTTGCAGTCCTCATTTGGGGGGTTTGCTATTTTAGTCCTTTCCCCAGTATCCAGTTCCAGACTGAGAATTGCGGGTGGTGCACACAGGACCCTCTGTTGGCCAGTCCACAGTAACATCTCTTGGTTACTGCTGGTGTGTTTTCGTGCACGTGTTTTTTTGTCTAAATAGAGGTTATTGCTAACAGGGACCTCGGAAGCCAAAAAGCCACAAATTTGGTGGGCATGGGTTGAGCAAATTAACGTTATTAGAGCACTTGCCAGCTAACCCAAAGCCTCTTGGGTTAGGATAAACTGGTCATGGAATGGGATAGATTGACACTAACTTACCCACCAACCTCAAGAAAATCTCTATGCAGGGAAGGTAGTAAAACACCACATAATCTCCAACCCAGCAGTACATCCCTCTTAGATACTGGCTTGATTCCAAGATGCCTAGAAACTTAGCAGGAGGAAGGAGGAGGAGGAGGAAGAGGAGGAAGAAGGTGGAGGAGAAGAAGAATGGGTCTTTAAATTCTAAAAAGTTGAACATACCCACTTTCCAGCATACCTATTTATATTCTGTCTAAGAACCATAGTTGTGGAAGCTGTGGATATCTACAAAAATGGCAAAAATCTCACTAAAAACAAACTAGAATTACATGGCCATTATGAGGAATGTTCCCATTAGACGAGATCCTTCATTTAAGAAAGGATTCCTGCATTAACCAAATAGAATGGGATGCCTATTTTCGTTGATATGTAGAAGCTTTCAAAAGTCTTCAAGATTTCAAAATTGCTTCATTAAAAAATTCATGGCAGGGGCGCCTGGGTGGCTCAGTGGATTAAGCCGCTGCCTTCGGCTCAGGTCATGATCTCAGGGTCCTGGGATCGAGCCCCACATCGGGCTCTCTGCTCCACAGGGAGCCTGCTTCCTCCTCTCTCTCTGCCTGCCTCTCTGCCTACTTATGATCTCTCTCTCTCACTGTCAAATAAATAAAATAAAAATCTTTAAAAAAAAAAAAATTCATGGCAGGGACGCCTGGGTGGCTCAGTTGGTTAGGCATCTGCCTTCGGCTCAGGTCATGATCCTGGGGTCCTGGGATTGAGTCCCACATTGGGCTCCCTGCTCAATGGGGAGCCTGCTTCTCCCTCTCACTCTGCCTGCTGCTCCCCCTGCTTGTTCATGTGCTCTCTTTCTCTCTGACAAATGAATAAATAAAATCTTTTAAAAAAGTTCTTGGCAAATGGCTAATGAAAAATTAAAGACACAAGAGGTACCTCTGACATGACTCCTACTGCCGCCTTCTGCCCTCATTGTCCTTATGTCCTGAATACTTATGTCCTACTATTTCTCTGTCTGAATTACCTTTCCTCTCTGAAGGACTATTCAACAATTCCCCTTTAAGATAAAGCCAACTGGGATTACAAGCCATCCTCCTTCGGTATCTCTCACTCCTTGGTCAAAGGCTGAACTAAGGGTCCCAGTTAAACAAATTGCCCAACCCTGGGGAAGATCCCCAAATGGTTTTTTGAAAAATTTAGAGTCGTTCTTGGGGACTGCGACCCAGAGGGCCACATCCTTATGAGCTTATACGCATGTGGGTAGGGCCTAATGAAGCCCAAAAATGGATGCAGGAAGCAAAAGGGCAAAACCTCAAGGATGATATTCGAGAACCTCCATTTTCAATATGTTCCCCTCATGCACCAGAAAAAGCTTGCAACGCCAGTGCTTTCAATGTAGTTATAAAGCCATTCCCAGGGGGGTCGGGCTGGCTCAGGCTGCAGTGCATGAGACTCTTGACCTCAGGCTTGTAAGCTGGAGCCCCATGTTGGCTGTAGAGATTACTTAAAAATAATAAAAAATCAAAAAAATCTAGGGGCACCTGAGTGGCTCAGATGGTTGAGCATCCAACTCGACTTCAACTCGGGTTGCAATCTCAGGGTCCTGAGATCAGGCCCATGTCAGGCTCTGTGCTGGGCATGGAGCCTTCTTGGGAGTCTCTCTCTCTCCTCCCACTGCCCCTTCCTCCATCTCTCTCTCAAAAATAATAATAATACATCTTTAGAAAAAGTCATTCCTCAAGTCTTCCCTGGCCACGTCGATTGGGTTATTATTCAAACACACAAACAAAAGAAAGATAAACCTGTGGCCAACTTGGGAAAACCCACCATGGAAGCCTCTGGGTTCCGTGCACTAAACTAGGTCACCTACCCTGCTCTGCTGCCCTATTTATAAATGGATGATCTTTTGAGATTAGTGGATTGATAAAAAGGCAGAAAATAGGATGCAAAGCCACCAGTCAGAATGACGTCATGACCACAACTGAGAACTCTGAAAGGACTTTGAAGTAAGACCATGAAAAAGTTCACTGACCTACTGGCCATATGGCTACAACAGCTTCAAGGCCAGAGACTTAAAATGATCCCTGGGCCTCCAGCATTACACCTTCCTAGGGGTCTGTTATCAAAACCCTGGCCCTGAAATCAGTGTCTCTGCTGTAATCAAGGGGGACACTGGAAAAGAGATTGTCCTCCAAGGCCCAAAATAAATTCTTCCACATCAACTCAAATGCCTTCATATTTGTCCCCAAAGAAGGCCCCCATATGGTCCCTGCCCAGAGGAGATGGGGACTCCAAACTGCTACAGTAATCCCCTTCAACAGCCTGTGGGAAACTCAAATTAAAATTAATGGGAAATCTTGCCAAATTCTGGTCGCTACTGGAGCTACCCCTTCTATTTTAAACGCCACTCTCATAGGAGAGCAAATCCCACAGAATGAAAAGAAGGTTTCCATAGGAAGGCTATCTAATAAAATTCAGAGAAAGTGTCTATCTCAAGCAGTACAAATGACTCTGTGACCTTTCACTGAAAAACATTCCTTTCTGCTGTGTGATACAGCCCCAGTTAATCGATTAGGTAGAGATCTCCCTTCTAAATTAAAAGGGATAATATGTTTTGCCTCCAATGGAGACCTCACCTTAGAATCTCCTGACCAACCTGAGCCTGATCTTTTAGGTTCCCTACAATGTCCTTGACACAGAAGAGGAGGAATTTCAACAAAGTCCCTGATTTAATCAAGGTGCCCCAAAATCTGTGGGCTTCTGCTTTTTTTTTTTTTTAAAGATTTTATTTTATTTATTTGACAGAGAGAGATCACAAGTAGGCAGGGAGGCAGGCAGAGAGAGAGGAGGAAGCAGGCTCCCTGTGGAGCAGAGAGCCCGACGCGGGGCTCGATCCCAGGACCCTGAGATCATGACCTGAGCCGAAGGCAGCGGCTTAATCCACTGAACCACCCAGGCGCCCCGCTTCTGCTTTTTTTAATAAAGATTTTATTTACTTGAGAGAGAGAGCACAAGTGGGGGGAGGGACAGAGGGAAATCTCAAGTGGAATCTCAAGCAGACTCTGCACTGAGTGTAGAACCTGACGTGGGGCTCGGACTCACGGCCCAGAGATCATGACCTGAGCTGAAATCATGAGTCACCTGAGCCGAAATCATGAGGCAGATGCTTAACCAACTGAGCCACCCAGGGGCCCCTCTATGGGCTACTTCTAATATTGATGTTGGGAGAATAAAAAGTTCAGAGCTTATAAAAATTCAGATAGACATAACTAAACCTCTTCCCAAGTGGCCTCAATATCCATTAAAGTTTGAGGCCACACAAAGCCTCATACCAATAGTAGAAGACCTAATCTTTCCTTGTCCCAGCCCCTGTAACATGCCCATCTTGCCAGTCCAGAAACCTAATGAGGACTTGAGATTTGTCCAGGGCTTGAGAGCTATTAATGAGGTAGCTAATGAGGTAGCCAGCCTGTGGCTGGCTCTGTCAGTAGAGCATGTGACTCTTGATCTTGGGGTTGTGAGTTCAAGCCCCATATTGGATGTAGAGATAACTTAAGAGTAATATATTTTTTTAAAGATTTTATTTATTTATTTGACAGACAGAGATCACAAGTAGGCAGAGAGGCAGGCAGAGAGAGAGAAGGGGAGGCAGGCTCCTCTCTGAGCAGAGAGCCCGATGAAGGGCTCGATCCTGGGACCCTGAGATCATAACCTGAGCGGAAGGCAAAGGCTTTAACCCACTGAGCCACCCAGGTGCCCCACCTTAAAAATACACACACACACACACACACACACACACACACACGACAGTTATTCCCCATTTCTCAGTTTTTCCAAGCCCGAACATCCTTTTGTAGCAAGTCCTACCTGACTCAGGGTGGTTCACTGTCATAAACCTTTGTTCATCCAAAGTCCGTAACAGCCATTTGCCTTTACTCGTACTCTTTAAAGTGAATGTATTTCTAGTCCTGCCTGGCTATTGGAGACTATGGATTCCTAATTTTTCTCTGTTGGCATCCCCACTCTATGAACATCCTAAAACGTTGGTCCCTGAATGCCTGCCTTGGAGGATAAAGGGAGCAGTCCTTTCTAAAACGAAAACAGGTACTGCAAGAATCACGTGTCTTGGAGCTACCTAACTATTCAAAACCCTTCTCCTTATTTGTGCATGAGAAAACACGAGCTCAGAAATGCTTGTGCAAGAACATGGCAATGAACACAGACCTACTGCCTTGGACAGCATACAGCTTGACTCAGTTGCTCCCGTCTGTTCCAACTGCCTTCAGGCTACAGTCTCAGCTACAAAAGTTGGTAGAAGCCTTAGGAAATGACATTGATTTATATTTCACATACCTTTTTAACTCTGAATTGACTCAGTATTTCTCTGCAAGCGGATTCCTCCTCCTAGAGCCTTCTGCTTTCCCTGCCTAATTTACATCTTAAATGTTGCAACATCCTTAACCCCTCCAACTCTACCACCCCTGCCTGATAGAGGTGGGCCCCACGACTGTGAGCTAATAATGTCCCATTTCGTGAAACCTCATCCTGATTTACAAGACACCCCTTTGCCTAATCCTGATCTAATTTTGTGTGCTGATGATTCACACTATAAAAAATGAGAAAGGGATTTTCCAAGCTGGTTGTGCTGTTACTATCCAAGAGGAGCTACTTGAAAGCGATAACCTCCCACGAGCTAAATCCAGCCCACAGAGCTCCGTGCCCTTACTGGAGCATGCCAGTTATCATCAAAAGGATGAGTTGTTAATATTTATGCTGATAACCGGTATGCCTTGGGGGTCTCATCCATGATTTGGAGATGTTCTGGAAACAAAGGGATTTTCTTACATCTGCTGGGACCCCAATCAAAAGTGTACAACAAATAAATGACTTCTTACTGCTATTCTCTTATCTTCTGAAACTGCTGCCATCAAAATTGAGGCTCATACTAGAAAGGCAGAGCCTGAGCACCAGGGAAATGCCCTGGCTCACTCTCTTGGAAAGGCAGTAGCAACAGACGTAGATGAAGTTCATTCCGCCCCTGACCCCTCCTTGCCAGAGTTTTGCCCTCTTGACCTCCTCCTTGTAATGTGGCAGCAGTCTGCTCCTGAATCAGAGACCACAATGGGTAAACAAGCACCCAAGACAGCCGCTCGGTTCTTCCCCCACCCTCTGACAAATCTCATTTTCCTGTTTTTGCATTGCTTTACCGCTTGTGGACCTTTACCATGGATGCCTGACCTGTCAGATCCATAATCCTGGGAAAACTATGTTTATTTCCAGAGGCCTCAAAATTGCCCCGGGGACCCTCTGGGCACCTGCAGCGGGATATGATTCAACTGCCACCTAGTAGGGGTTATCGATATGTCCTTGTTATTGTATATTTTCCGAATGGGTTGAAGCCTCCCCCTGCCACAGAGCCGATTCCCTTATAGGGGCAAAGGGATTGTTGGAAAACATGTTTCCCACTTGGGGTACACCTTGCATAATCTCCAGTGATCAAGGCAGTCTACACTTCAGTGGGCAATCTACAAGCTTTAACAAAAATCGTAGACTTCTTGGCATTATTACAGTCACTAGCACCCTCAAGAAGGTGAAGAGAACGAATGGGATCCTCGAACTTGAAAATCTCTAAACTTGGGGCACCTGGGCGGTACAGCTGTATGTGTTTGACTCTTGGTTTCTGCGCTCAGGTTGTGATCTCAAGGTCATGAGATTGAGCCCCGTGTCAGGCTCTGTGCTGAGTACAGAGTCTGCTTAAGATTTTCTCTCCCTCTCCCTCTGTCCCTCCCCACCAATCTCTCTAAATAAATAAACAAATCTTTTTTAAAAATCTTAATTTCGGGGCGCCTGGGTGGCTCAGTGGGTTAAGCCGCTGCCTTCGGCTCAGGTCATGATCTCGGGGTCCTGGGATCGAGTCCCGTGTCGGGCTCTCTGCTCGGCAGGGAGCCTGCTTCCCTCTCTCTCTCTGCCTGCCTCTCTATCTACTTGTGATCTCTCTCTGTCAAATAAATAAATAATCTTTAAAAAAAAAATCTTAATTTCCTGAAACCACTAGACTCTGTGGGCAGAAAGTATTGCCTCTGGTCCTCTGGACTATTTGCAGACCCCCTTTGGGAAACATAAATTCACTCCCCATTAATACGATTACCAGCCAACCAATGCCTATTTGTATACAATGGTTTGCTGATCCCTTGTTTTCTCATGCTAGTATGACCAATTACTGTAAATCTTTAACATCTTATGCCAAAGCCTATCCTGAACAGATTAAGGAAGCCTTCCCAGATCCCAGTTCAAAGGGTCCTCTTGGCCATAGTCTGGAACCTGCTGACTGGGTATTCTGGAAATGACATCAGAAGAAGACAGCTCTTAAAACCTATTGGAAGAGACCTTCCCAAGTGCTCCCTACGCTGCTGTGAAGCTAGAAGGCATTGAGCCTTGGGTGCACATCTCCCAGGTAAAAGAGGCCCCTTGGGACAACTGGTCCTGTGCAGATGCTGGAAACCTCCCAATCAAATTGGTGAGGAAGACAAGTAGCTGACATCGAGATAGACTGCTTCCAAGATGCCAGATCAAGACTTCATACTTAACTTTTTTAAAAGATTTATTTATTTATGTGAAAGACAGAGAGTGGGGCAGTGGGGGTGGGGGTGGTGGAACAGCAGAAGGAGAGAGACAATCTTAAGCAGACTCTACGCTGAGCCAGGACCCCGATGCGGAGCTTGATCTCATGACCCTGAGATCATGACCTGAGCCAAAATCAAGAGCCGGACAATTAGCCAACTGTGCCACCCAAGGGCCCCAAGACTTCATACTTTAAACATGAAATCCTTTCTTCTCTTTCTTTCCTTTACTCTGGCATTGGTCTGGGAAGATAATATCATCATCTGAATCTCCCAGAACACTGTTACAGAGGGTAACCTTTCCAATGATTGAATTTTTCATCCAAAACTCCAATCTGTCCTTGAGTCTAGAAACCCTCTGGTCGTTCCCGTGACCAAGTCCTCTTCTATTCCCAATGCTACAATGATAAGACACCCCCCTTAGAAGTCTCTTGTCTAGTTCAACTCTTATGACCAGAAATCCAGTGCCTTGTTTTTACCTTTCTCTAATTATAAACTGTTCCTAGCCAAGTAGACACAAATACCTACGTAAATCTTAGTACATCGGCATTGGCACTCTGAGTTCTTGTGATTATCTAACTCAGATCTGCCTCCGGTCACAAAAAGAACTCACCAGCAGCCCCCATCTTTGCAAGGTAATTAGAACAACAACTATGTGGTGCTGGGAGATTTACTTCCCCAAAACACTGAAAATCCGCCCGAGTCCTGGCTGGAAATGGCAAATGCAACAGCCCCTGTGTGTGAGTCCGCTGATGGTACTGCCAAGCCCAGAATGGGCTGCTTTATCTCTGTCTGTGGTGGTTATCCTCCTTCTTGGCTCACACAGCTGGGCAATACCTCTGAAGTTCCCTAATTGTGCCCCTAACTCTTCCCAAACAAACCAAGCTACCTCACTAGTCAGCACCCCTAAATTTATTGTCAAATTAGACAGGACCTTCCAAGAAACCTTCAGGATTCAGGATTCACTTCCTTGCACAGGGCCCTAGTTCCTCAGCTAGGAATTCATATAAATACAAATATGAGCAGGAACCTGCCTTTAACTCTTGAAAATATTGCAGAATGTGCTAAGACAAGAGCTGCCCAATAAAAATCCTTAGACTCTGTGGCCAAAGTTCTTCTTGATCATAAGGCGGCCTTCAAGTTTATTGCAGCTGAGCAAGGAACTGTCTGTGCTGTGGCCAATACCACGTACTGTACTGGATTAACACTTCTGGAGAAGTTAAAACAATTACATAAGAGCACTACGCATGCCACTTGACTTAAAAAGGTGATGGCTTTGGGGCACCTGGGTGGCTCAGTGAGTTAAAGCCTCTGCCTTCAGCTCAGGTCATGATCCCGGGGTCCTGGGATCGAGCCCCACATCAGGCTCTCTGCTCAGCGAGGCGCCTGCTTTCCCCTCTCTCTGTGCCTGCCTCTCTGCCTACTTGTGATCTCTGTCTGTCAAGTAAATAAATAAAATCTTAAAAAAAAAAAGGTGACGGTTTCAATTGGGGTCTCTCTTTGGCTTTCTTGATTTCGATTGGGTTGAGTCTTGGGGACTGATGGGGTCCCTGATCAAAGGAGCGAGACTGATACAAAGCGAAGGTCAAGCAAAGCCTTATTTCGCGCCAGCACTGAGAAGCAAACCGACCAGCAGGAGCCATCTCTTATGGAGAGAGCAACGACCCCCCAGCCTCACAGACTAGCTTTTATAGAGCAAAGGCCATGTGGTTGAAACTGGCTAATGAGATTGTAATACACAGAGAAAGTTGCATAGTCATGCTAGGTCACACACAGGTAGCCAATTGAATTACAATTTACCCTATAGTAGCTGTTTGAACTAGCCTATCACTCTGGTCAGAATTGGCGCCCAAATTTGGTGCACATAAGGTGGGGTTTACATTCTTTTTTTTTTTTTTTTTTTTTTTTAGATTTTTTATTTACTTATTTGACAGACAGAGATCACAAGTAGGAAGAGAAGCAGGCAGAGAGAGAGAGGAGGAAGCAGGCTCCCTGTGAGCAGAGAGCCCGACGCGGGGCTCGACCCCAGGACCCTGGGATCCTGACCCGAGCCGAAGGCAGAGGCCCAACCCACTGAGCCACCCAGGCGCCCCTGGGGTTTACATTCTTTGGTGGTTGGGGAGCTAGTATGTGTGCTTTACTGATTGGATGTCTCCACCTGGCCTGACTTGTCCTTGCATTCTGGGCTCTGTTATCTCCACCTGACCTGACCTGTCTTTGTATTTGGGCTCTGTTATCAGGGACTGGTCGACCATATTTTACTGGTTTCCCAGACTTGCTTTTAAGTAGGTTCCTCTGGGGGGAGGGGGCAGGGTCAGTTTAAGTTTTACTGCATAAACAACAAAATGGCTGTTTAACCAAGATGGAGTCGCTCTGGCTAAGTAGGCCCCTACAGGGACCATGGCTCCAAAGTGCACTCTAAGCACTGAGAATTATTCTGCTTATAAAAATTACAGTGGTGGGGTGCCTGGGTGGCTCAGTGGGTTAAAGCCTCTGCCTTGGGCTCAGGTCATGGTCCCCGGGTCCTGGGATCGAGCCCCGCCTCCGGCTCTCCGCTCAGCAGGGAGCTGCTTCCCTTCCTCTCTAACTGCCTGCCTCTCTGCCTATTTGTGATCTCTGTCTGTCAAATCAATAAATAAAATCTTAAAAAAAAATTAACACTGTTCTCCCTGACACACTATATTCCCTCAAAAGCTTTAAATGCGGGGCGCCTGGGTGGCCCAGTCGGTTAAGCGTCTGCCTGCCTTTCGCTCAGGTCATGATACCAGGGTCCTAGATCGAGACCCACATCGGGCTCCCACTTGGTGGGGAGTCTGCTTCTCCCTCTGCTCCTCTCCCCTCCTCCTGCTCCATTTCTCTCTCTCTCTCAAATACATAAATAAAAATCTTGGGGGAAAAAAAAAGCTTTAAATGCAGGTGTGTAGCCACAAACCACCAAGCAAATGATCTCCCTAAGACTGGAACTCCAAAAAAGGAATGAAGAAAACAACCACCTAGAAAATGGTGAACCTGGAGTCCTGACAGGCAAATACCACAGAGATTCAGCCAAAAACATCCTGACCTGTGAGAATCACACAGAGGATCAGTAAAAGCTGTGAGAACTCCCAGAGCAGTAGCTGAAAGGTGTGCTAATGCCTTCAATTTTGATCACACGTTTTAGTTGAGAGAGAAGGGAGAGGGGAAAAAGAAAGGAACATGCCTCTCTGCCTACTTGTGATCTCTCTCTGTCAAATAAATAAATAAAATCATTAAAAAAAAAAAAGAAAGGAACAATAGGTGCCAAATTGCCCCCAGGACAGTAAACCAAGCCTTAATTGCAGTTTCAGCCTCTCCCAGGAACGTGACCTTACTCAGCCTATCTGGGAGTTATCTAATCAGCCCCAGTGAGGTAGTCCGCAGGACAGACTCCCACCCTTTCCGCAAAGCAAGGTAACCTTGTCTGAAACAATCCACTCTGTTAGAAACTTCCTTTTCCACTTCACTTCTGCCTAACAAGCCCTTCTGATTTGCACAGCTCCTCCGTGCTCCTTTTCTGTGTTTGATAGATGCAATGCCATACGATTCATAAATCCTTAAATAAAGCCAATTTGATCTTTAAATTTACTTGATTTTTTTTTAACCAAAAGGAAGCTCTGATGTTCCCAGCCAGTTGGGTGAGCTGCCTTAACTAGAGCTCGACAAGTAGACTATAAAGTCCTTATATGCAAGACTTCATATATTTTACTCATCTGTGAATAACAGAGTAATTAGTTTAGAGCCTGCTTTGAATTCAGCCAGATTCTGGCTTGAATATTGATTCTACCACTTAACAACTGGGTAACCTTGGCCACTTAACCTCCCTATCCTCCTTCATCGCCTGTAAAATGGGGATAATAATGCTTGACTCCATTGACTTGAGGAAATTAAATGTGACACTTGTATGTAATGCTTCTGGTACAGCTCAAAATACAAATGCTTGTTGAGTGCTTTCAAGAACAGCGGCTGGTATCCAACCAAGAGTGTGTGATCTCATAAGAAACTGTGCCTGAGTCTCCAGGTTTAAAGGAAAGTTGCTTTGCCAGAGGCTGCAAATGCCATGGAGTTGAGATTGAACAGATAGTGTTAACCTCAAGGAAGTGGATTGGTTTTCCTTTTATCTGCATTGTTTGAATTTTTATATGGATTAAAAATGCATGAAATTAAAAATAAATACGACTTTTTAAAGGGAAAAAAATGCTGAGTTGGCAGGGTTTCTGGCTTGTTCGCTGAATCTTTTAGCTCTTTTAGGAAAGCAAGAACGAGGAACAGAAAACACCAGTAATTACCCACCCAGCAGCCCCCATGCTCAGAAGGACCTCGGGGTAGAAACAAAATCTAGTAATTGTTCAGAGTTGGACCAGTAACTTGTTCACTAGACTTTAGCTTCCACAGATTCCACACATTTTATCTCCTCACGTCGTTTGGGCCTTTTCTACCTCTCCCTGCCCGCAGGCCACGGTGGGCAGGGGGGAGACCAAGGCGGGGCTGGAGCACCCCTCCCCCGGCTGCCTCCTGCTCTCAGGCGCGGCCTCCGCCATTATGGCGGTTCCGGGAACCCTCCGGCGCTCTGGTGGCTGCCAAGGGTGCCAGGGTGCCCGGGAGCCCGCGAGCCCGCGTAGACCAGGCCGCCCGGCCGAGGGGGCGGGCCCGCAGCCGCGGCCTCGCTTCCGCCCGCGCCGGGCGGCGCCCGCCACCTCCCGGCTGCTCGCTGGGGCCGGCCTCGCGGGGCCGGGAGCCGTGAGCCGCCGAGCGCCGCCGGCATGCTGCAGAAGCGGGAGAAGGTGCTGCTCCTGAGGACCTTCCAGGGCCGGACACTGCGGATCGTGCGGGAGCACTACCTGCGGCCCAGCGTGCCCTGCAACAGCCCGCTCTGCCCGCAGCCCGCCGCCTGTCGCAACGGTCAGGGCTGGGGCCGGGCCGGGCCGGAGCGCGTAGTGCAGCCCTGGGCGGCGGGAGCAAGGGCGGCAGGGCCGGGGCGGCAGGCGCCGCGGCGCTGCTGGGGGCGGAGCGCGAGGTCGCGCGGGAGCCGACCGGAGGCCTCAGGGAGCCGCTCAGGCCCAGCGTTGGGGCTGCGGGCGGGGAGCAAGGCCCGCGGCCCCGGAGCTGCCCCGACGGCCGCGGCGCACTGCGTCCTGTGGGTCTCCATCCCCGCCCTCCCGACGGCCTCCCTCTCAGATGGAAGGGCCCAGAGCCTGGCGCCCCCGCAGCCTGGAGGCCGAGCGAGCGGGGCTTCCCGACGGGCCGGGGGGCGCAGGAACTTGCCCCTTGTGCACCCCCAGCATGTTGTGGTGGTGAAATGGGGGGGGGGGTGTCGAGCTGCACGCCCCACATGGAAAGGTGGGGCGCCATCCTGCGGCGCCGAGAGGTCCTGCTGTTGCTTGTTAGACACTTCTTACGTCCCACAAAGATTCCGATCTGTCAGCCCAGGTGTTGTGACGTTTAGCCGGTGGAGAGCCCTCTGCACTAAAATTTGTGAATTGTCTTGGGTCCTCCTTGCACAGGAAGGTCACGGGGAAATTGGATTTGGAGCTCCCGTGCGCTAGACCTTACCCCACTTGGTTTCTCGGCTGCAAGGGTGGCCGATCGAAGGAGGAGGATGACTGGTTCTCCACCCTCTGGTGGGAGAGGAGCCTGGGGGGGGGGGGGGTCCTTAGGATTTGGAGTCCTCATTTTAAGGTTAAAGTCAACATTTCAAGGTACACCTTGACTAAGCAGCTCTCTGAGATGCGGGCTGAGTAGAAAGCCTAACCACTGCCCTTGCCTTCATTGAGCATCTTTTTCAGTTGATTCCGGCTTTCTGGTCCCTGGAGACTTAGGAGCGTGTACCCAAGCTTGACTCAGAACCAGCCTGAAATTGCTAGGCAGAAACAGGTGGTAAACATGTCTGTTTCGCGGGCCCCCATTTGAATGTGAGTGTAGGTCAGCGAGTTAACAGAAATATTTAGGTTGTGCTGAAGATTTGCTTGTTTTAAAAAAAAAAAATTTAGTCATCTTCTGCACCACTGGCAACACCATAAACCACACTGAGCTTTTACTCCGCACAGCTTCAAACAAATGCAGATGCTGAATTCACCTGAGCTTTGGGCCTCTACTCAAGTAGATTTGTTGTGTCCTTTAAAAACTTGAGGATGTAGTTAAGACTGGAAGTTATTTTGCAGTGATAAGCCAGGTTCACAATTGTCTAATCGCTTACATTTTGAATTATGTTTTAGATGGGAAACTCTTGTCTATTGAAGTGACTCATTATATGATCCCAGATTGGAAAGTTGTTCAAGATTACCTGGAGATCCTTGAGTTCCCAGAGTTGAAGGGAATTATTTTCATGCAGACGGCTTGTCAAACGTTGCAGCATCAAAGAGGCCGCAGGTATCCGTTTTGCATTATTTATTTATTTCTATATGGCATGTTTTTCTTTTCCCCTTTAGAAAAGATCCGTCGTTGGGGGGGATGGGGAGGAATTCATTATTTTGTCTGAAAGGACTTTTTGAACTAATATTTGGTATTCTCTTCGCTGATGAGGAATGCGGTGACATTATTTTATATTTCTGCTTCAACACCTGGCCAAGAGGTCTTCAGTCCAATAAACTGAAGTGTCCCCAGTATATGGGTATTTAAGATCCTTGGCTTTGGGTTTGCATGTATTTTTTAGCATGTATTGTTTCAGAAGCCTACAATTTTTGGGGGGGGAAGTATTTTATTTTTAAATTTTAAACTGTTTATTATGGATGCAAATTGTACTCGTGATTTATTTAATGAAAACAGAAGTAACTTGTTTTATTTTTACATTACTGGAATAACTACCAGCCATACTCATTGTATTTGCCAAAGGATTTCTGATTGAAATCAGTCTAAAATGCTTACCTTATACCTAAATGAAGAACAGTTGTTCACCTTTTAAACAAATACTTAAAAACTGTTTTGCTTCATTTGACATTGGGAAAGGATTTATGACTTGAACGTGAAGACTGCATAGAAACAGCATATTAGAATTATATATCCAACCTCTTAGCACCCCTAGTTATTTAAAAAGCAGGAACTGTGTGTTTATTCTTTTTTAAATGTTGTGGTTTCTTCAGACTTGGTGGTAAAAGATGAAGTGTGTTTATTTGTATATGAAAATGATGAGTTGTCCTTATTATAGGCTCAGTTCAAAAAATGTGCATTAACTAGAGTGCAGATTTTTCAGATAGAATATTTTTCAATGAGTTTGAAGTTGGTTTTGCTCAGACACAAAGATATAGATGTTTATACACATCCAGGTTTGAATGCTGCTCCAGGGGTCGTATTTCAATTTCTGCTACTAAAATCAATTTGTTGCTATCATTCGGATTGCAAGCACTCTGCCGAGCCCTTTCAACTTCTGTTTTCGGAAATATTTTTAATATTAAGGGTGGTTTTAAAAACCAACTCCTGGGACATTCAAAAGCAAAGAATTGGAATTTAAATGTCTTTTCTCCTGAACATTTCAAAAGTAGTTAACTTGATGAGAAACTATTGGATTTCTACCACTTTACCGTGTCTCTAAAAATACTAAATGTGAGAACAAATGATGCGCAGTTGTGAAATAGGCCGATATGATATCACCCTGGTTTTCCTATTTGGTCAGCACATTTGAGCTCAGAGTTCCAGGCCTTATGGAGTACAAAAAGAAGTACAGTTGATCCTTGAACAGCATAAGCATTAGGGTCTCAGACCACTGGACGGAGAAAAATCCATGTATAATTTTCAGTTCCCTCAAAACTTGATAGTCTACTGTCGACCAGAACATAAATAGTTGAATAACATATATTTTATACATTATGTATATTATATATTGTAAACCGTATTCTTGCAATAAAGTAAGCTCAAGAAAAGAAAACATTATTAAGAAAACCATAATGAAGGGGCGCCTGGGTGGCTCAGTCAGTTGAGCACCTGTCTTTGGCTCAGGTCATGGTCCCAGGTTCCTGAGATCAAGTCCACGGCCCCGAGGCGTCTTCTCCCTCTCCATCTGCCCCCAGCTTGTGCACTCATACACACTCTCGCTCTCAAATAAATAAAGTCTTTAACAAAAAACCGAAACCATAATGAGGAGAAAATATATTTACTATGCTGTACTGTACTTACTAAAAAGATTCTGTGTGTCAGTGGAGCCTTGTAGGTCATACCCGGGTTAAAGGGTCAGCTGTATCAGTCCCTCTCCACAAACCTGTTGTCTTGGTGGGTTAGGTGTGAGAAGGTGATGGTGGCATGTGGACGACGCGAAGTGCAGAGGTGAATACAGCGTGTGAGGGTTCAGCCCAAAGCCCTCTGATGGAAGTAGGTTTGAGACAATGGTCTTAAGGAACGCCTGGGTGGCTCAGTTAGTTAAACGGCTGCCTTTGCTCAGGTCATGATCCCAGGGTCCTGGGGTCAAGTCCCACATGGAGCTCCCTGGTCAGCGGGGAGCCTGCCTCTTCCTCTGCCTGCCGCTCCCCCTGTTTGTGTGCTCTCTCTCTCTCTGACAAATAAATAAATAAAGTCTTTTTGAAAAAGAGAGAGAGATTGGATATAAAGCAGGGGTACTGAATGTAACTGATGAAGTGGAAAGAAGAGGCAGGCAAAGGAATCGGCATGTTTGGGCCTTGGTGGTTTGTTTCTCTGGTAAGCAGCCAGCAGTTATATTCAGGTTCAGAGAGCTAAATGACCAACATTACCAAAGCCCTAAAAAATGTTCAGTGTCCAAAGCTGACTTTATAATTGATCACAGCCCTTGAATGTAGAAGACCCAGGAAATTCACTTTATTAGTTTGGACTTCATTAAGTGGTAAATGTAAGTCGTTGGACTTTTTATATTTAACCATAAGTGGCCTAGCAGAGGCCCTCTGGTGTTTTGCCTCATTTAATGTTGGAAAATGTTTTCTTATGTTTTTCTGTTCTTTGGAGATTTTTGAGGTGCTAGTAAATAATTCATTCTATTTGATATGCTTTGAGGAACATTTGTGCTTAAAAAAACTCTTGTCAGTAAAAAAAAAAAAAAACCTGGTTGGACTAGCGTCTGGTGTAAGGCTGCCTTGCTTTCTCTCCTTTTGCCCCCTTCGGGAATTCCTTCTTTGTTAGACGCTTAGCACTTCACACTTCTGTTTCTCAATATATAACATAAGATTGGAATTAGGGAATATTATGGTTGGAGAGGATCTAAGAAGTCACGTGATCTAACTCCCCATCCAACAGATCAGTGTTACTCAGTCCTTGTGTCTGAGACTTTTTATCAACTTTTTTTTTCCCCCTGGACACCCAGTCTTAATTTGCATTATTGTTACTTAAATCTGTTTTAGCATAAATCTGGATGTAAAGTCCTCATGCTTAAGTACGTCCTGCAACCCTAAACCCAAATCGGACCTTGAAATTAAATAAGCAAAGCTTACAAAATAAGAAGACTGCAAATGAACGTTAATTTAACATGACAGATGACATTGTTCTACTGAAATGAAATCACCAGAGTTGAGTTTCCCATTAAAAAGACATAGCCTCCGGGGCGCCTGGGTGGCTCAGTGGGTTAAAGCCTCTGCCTTCAGCTCAGGTCATGATCCCAGCGTCCTGGGATCGAGCCCCACATCGGGCTTTCTGCTTGGCCAGGAGCCTGCTTCCTCCTCTCTCTCTGCCTGCCTCTCTGCCTACTTGTGATCTCTGTCTGTCAAGGGAATAAATAAAATCTAAAAAAAAAAAAGACATAGCCTCCAATCTGATTCTGTACTTAATATGATTTTGGATTTTGATTTTGATACTGTCAATGCAGAAAATGCCTGTTTTTCTAAGTATATTCCAGAAGACATTATGAAAGAAGTCACTTTTTTGATTGCTCGGGATAATCACATGTCCTCGTTCCATGAGGGATCTCTTGATGCCTCTGGGAGGCCGTCTTGTCCATTGCATTCATTCCTGTATGCAGGTGTTCGTCTGTTTATTCAACAAACATTTGCTGAGAGGTGGTGCGTGCTCACACCGAGGCTGCCACACTGAACAGAAGGAGACACAGTGTTGGGGGGGAGAGAGTGGTCCTCAGATAATCACACAAACAGATGGAGAGCTATGGAGAGCTGTCACGGTGCCATGGGCCCCGAAGGATAGGGCTTGCTTTCAGGAGAGCCCCTGTTCATCAGGGAGGTGAGGAAAAGCTTTCCCGAGGGAGAGACCTACGTTAGGCTCTCCCGGGTGGGTAGGAATAAACCAGGCAAAGAAAGGAGAAAAGCTTTGCAGGGGAGGTCGGCTGCTGTGCAGGTTGGTGGAGAGGGAGATTCGCTCCATTCAAGGAACTGAAAAAAGATCCTGGCGTGGATGAGGGGTCTCGGGGATGTTGGTGCATAGTCGTAAGCTGGGTGGGATAATATATATATAATAATCAGATGCCTATTTTGAAAAGACGACTAGGCTGTGGAGAAGAGGCTGTTCACATGAGAGGAGTTGGTAGCTTAGAGATGGAAAGAAATAGATACTTCCAACAGCATCTTGGTAGGTAAAAGTCCGTAGAACTTCCTCAGTCTTTAACCCAGAGAATTGAAAACATATCCATGCAGAATTTATCCAGGAATGTTCTAGCAACTGTATTCCTAATAGCCCCCCAAATGACAATGGAACCAAAGGTCTGTCACCTGATAATGGTTACACAAAATGTGCTTACCCATACAATGGGATACTGTTCAGCCATAAAAGGAATGAAGCATTGACATGTGCTATAACATGAAAATAGGCTGAGTGAAAGAAACCAGCCGCACAAAAAAAGTCATTTTTGTATGATTCCATCTATATGAAATGCCTGGAGGGGCACCTGGGTGGCTCAGTCGGTTAAGCATCTGCCTTCCACTGAGGTCATGATCCCCAGATCCTGCCATCCAGCCCTGCGTCAGACTTGCTCAGCCAGCGGGGAGCCTGCTTCTGCCTCTGCCTACCATTCCACTAGCTTGTGTTCTCTCTCTCTCTTTCCCAAATAATAAAATCTTTTTTTTTTTTTTTTTTTAAGATTTTTTTTTTTATTTATTTATTTGACAGAGAGAGAGATCACAAGTAGGCAGAGAGGCAGGCAGAGAGAGAGGAGGAAGCAGTCTCCCTGCAGAGCAGAGAGCCCGATGCGGGGCTCGATCCCAGGACCCTGAGATCATGACCTGAGCCGAAGGCAGTGGCTTAATCCACTGAGCCACCCAGGCGCCCCAAATAATAAAATCTTTTAAAAAATGAAATGCCGGGGCGCCTGGGTGGCTCAGTGGGTGAAGCCTCTGCCTGCGGCTCAGGTCATGATCTCAGGGTCCTGGGCTTGAGCCCCACATCGGGCTCCGTGCTCAGCAGGGATCCTGCTCCCCACCCCACCCCCCGCCAACCCCTGCCTGCCCTTCTGCTTACTTGTGCGCGCGCTCTCTCTCTCTCTCTGTCAAATAAATAAAATCTTAAAAAAAAAAGAAAAAAAGAAATGCCTGGAATAGGTAAATCCAAGAGACAGAAAATAGACTAGTGATTGCCAGGGGAATGGAGAATGAGTGCTTGATGGATCTAAGTTTCTCTTTCAGGGTGATAAAATGTTTGGACTTCGTGGTGATGGTTGCATGACTCTGCCCACAAAAGGCTATTGACTGTTAGGTTTTACAAGGGTAATTTTATGGTATATGAACTATATCTCAGTTAAGCTGTTACTTAAAAAAATAAAACCTATAAAACTTAGTAGTGGCGTTAGATATGTAAGGAGAGGGGGAAGGTGGTGTCAAGGCTAACACCAAGGTCTCGGGTTTACATAACTGGATAGAGAAAGCACTAGAGGAGGTCCAGAGGGGTGGAGCTAGAGGTCATGAGTTTGAGGTTGTCTTTGAGGCTTCCAAATGGCAGTACAGCTAAATGGCATTCAGATGGTCCAAAGTATACTCCATTGAGAATGTGGTTGTTTTTTTTTTTTTTAATTTTATTTATTTGACAGAGATCTCAAGTAGTTGGAGAGGCAGGCAGAGAGAGAGAGAGGAGGAAGCAGGCTTCCCGCTGAGCAGAGAGCCCGATGTGGGGCTCGATCCCAGGACCCTGGGACCGTGACCTGAGCCGAAGGCAGAGGCTTAACCCACTGAGCCACCCAGGTGCCCCTCCATTGAGAATGTTTTAAGCGTACCACCCAGGGGTAACTGACTGGCTCTGTGAGTAGAGCATGTGACTCTTGATCTCCAGGTCTTGAGTTCAAGCCCCGCACTGGGTGTAGAGCTTACTTCAAAAAAACAAAACAAAACAAAAAAACGAATACACCTGTTATAAAGGAAAACACACTTTTAAAACACACTTTTAAAAAAAACACTTTTAAAATTCTTGTGGAAAACTGAAGGACCTCTGAAAATAAGTCTACCAAAGACAACCTAGCAGGGTTCTGCAAAAAATGGTGGAAGGAACATAATATTGTGCGTCTGCCGACTGGTTGGGGGAAGCCCGCCTCTCATCTGCAGAGCATACAGTCAGCAGGCCAAGGTAGGTAAGCTTACCATTGAGTGAAAATAGTACCAAAATCAATCTAAGGAAGGTAAGCATAGTCTTACCGCTAAGAAGTTGTTTGAACTCTTTAAATAATAGAGATCTGGGGAATGCTTAAGCCAGTCCAGGGAAACTAGGGTTCTTCTGTAAGACTGGACTTTTTAAAATTTTAGATTGTTTTGTTGTACTTGACTCTCTGAAACCGCTGTTCTCCTGTCATCCAGGCCAGACTTGTTAAAGGAACTGTGATACTCTTTGCCAGTCCCGGGCGGCATACTCATACATCTAACCCCATCGTACGCACCACCAGCCCTGACTGGCAAAAAATATGACTATATTGTATGCATGCCCTATTAAATTACAACTGTAAGCCCACAGACCTGCAAGGAAACCCGACTGTCACACTCCAAGTGATTCACTCTTTCCTGCTTTCCCCATTAATATTCTCGTGCCATTTGTTCATTCATCTTACCGGCTGATAGGTAGCTGACAAATGGAAGCATGCAGGACAAGTCCAAGGAAAATATATGGGAGAAAAACTTTACATTGAGAACATCCTTTTTGTTAAGTTCCATGTTTTGCTGTGTCATTCCTCTAATTTGGTGGTAAACACCCAGGGTCTGGCTTATGGAACATCAGTGCCAGGGGGAGGACAGGGCTGGAGAATCCCAGGGTCCAGAGGGCAGGTGTCTGGACAAATCCGGGGATGTGTGCAGAGCTTGGCAGAACAGTCACAGTGTTCTGAAAATGTCAGGGTGGGTCTGACACACTGCTGTCTTATATTTGGGTCGCTGTTGTCACAAGGAGTTGTGAGTTCACTTACGCGTTTGGGAAACATTTCTCGGGCATGTGAATCACACAGTCTGCTCTCCTGAACTTTGTGCCTCCCCATCTGCTCCCTTGGGTGCTTTGTCTCACTGACTCTCGATGTCCTTCTCTCAGGTGTCCCCTCTTCCCAGAGGCCTTCCCCAGCCCTCCTGTGTTCTCTGCACCCTGCACTTTTCCCCTTCATGGCACTTCTCCCACTGAAATGAGTGGTGGTTCTTTTCTTTTGTTTTGTTTTCTTTTAATTTTGTTTTGCCACTTAGTCTAGCTGTTTCTTAAAATTGTAGTGAATTAGTGTCAGCTTCACTATTCCAACAATTTTTTAGCGAATAACTCAGTGGCAGTGAGTACATTCACATTCATACAACCATCACCACCATCCTCTCCAGAACTTCATCTCCGTAAACTGAAGCTCTCCACCTGGTAAACATTAACACCCACTTCCCCCTCCTCCAAGCCCCTGGCAGCAGCCATTCTACTTTCTGTCTCTATGAATTTGACTAAGTACCTCATCTAAATGGAATTATACAGTGTTTGCCCTTTTGTGTCTGGCTTATTTCACTTAGTAGAATGTCTTCAACATTTATCCATTCTTTTTTAAGATTTTATTTATTTATTTCAGAGAGAGAGAGAGATTGGGAGAGCATAAAAACACCAGCAGGGGGGCGCCTGGGTGGCTCAGTGGATTAAGCCGCTGCCTTCGGCTCGGGTCATGATCTCAGGGTCCTGGGATCGAGCCCCGCATTGGGCTCTCTGCTCTGCAGGGAGCCTGCGTCCTCCTCTCTCTCTGCCTGCCTCTCTGCCTACTTGTGATCTCTCTCTCTGTCAAATAAATAAATAAATAAATAAACAAAAAAAAAAACAAAACACCAGCGGGGTAAGAGGCAGAAGGACAAGCAGACTCCCTGCTGAGCAGGGATTCCTAACACAGGGCTCCATCCCAGGACCCTGGGATCACGACCTGAGCTGAAGGCAGACCCTTAACCGACGGAGCCACCCAGGCGCCCCAAGGTTTATCCATGTTGTAGCATGTGTCAGAACCTCCTTTTTTAAAAAGATTGAATAACAGTCCCTTGTATGTATACCCCACATTTTGTTTATGCATCCATCTGTCATTGGACATTTAGGTTGCCTTCTTGGTGACTCTTGGCTGTTGTGAAGATGCTGCCATGAACAATGGAATAAGGATATCTCCTTGAGACCCCGTCTTCAGTTCTTTGGGGTGTATGTTCAGAAGTGCGGTTGCTGGGTCATGCAGTAGTTCTTGTTTTAATTTTTTTGAGGAATGTGTGATTCTGTCATGTTCACTGTGAGCAGGGTGCTGTGGATAAAGGACAGGAAGGAGGTGCCTAGATGGAGTCCCCTGAGGACATTCAGTGGTGCATAAGACCTGGCACATAAAAGGAATGCAGCAGAGGCGCCTGGGTGGCTCAGAGGGTTAAGCCTCTGCCTTCGGCTCAGGTCATGATCTCAGGGTTCTGGGATCAAGCCCTGCATTGGGCTCTCTGCTCTGCAGGGAGCCTGCTCTGACCCCCTTCTCAATCTGACTCTCTGCCTGCTTGCAATCTCTGTCTGTCAAATAAATAAATAAAACCTTAAAAAAAAAAAAAAAAAAGGAAGGAACACAGCAAACATTTGCCAAATGAAGGATACTTAATATGGAAGGAAATTAGCAAACAAATGAATGCACTAAGTTCAGGTACCTTTTTAGGGTTCTAGAAAATGTTATGGTCGATAAAGGGAGCAAAAACCATGGAGGATAAGATCAGGAAAAAAAGGCAATATTTTTTCAGCATTTTCTCTGAAATAATTACAGTTTCTTATAAAGACTCTTCAGAAATCTTTTATTGCTTAAGAAATAAGGCTCATTTAACAGAAATGTGTAAAGCAGAAAGTGGAAGTCTTCACCTTACCATTGTGCAGGGACGGTCCACTGTAAACAGGGTGGTATGGTGTAGGCTCTTCTATGCATATTCTATGAAGTTTTATTATTTTTTTTTTTCAAAGATTTTATTTATTTGTGGGGGGTGGGGGAGAGCACAGGCGGGGGGAGCAGCAGGCAGAGGGAGAAGCAGTCTTCCCACTGAGCCAGAAACCCCATGTGGGACTGGATCCCGGCACTCTGGGATCATGACCTGAGACGAGGTCAGACACTTAACCAACTGAGCCACCCAGGCACCTCTCTAGAGGTTTTAAAACTGACTTTAACTATATCTTTGTGAAGGTGGGAAAATTACCAGTTACATGTCCTAAGCATTTCTGAGTTGGGGGGGCGGGGCGGCTTTTGTTTGTGCATGTGGGATGCTGTTAAGGAAAGCTGCCATTCACAGAGCTGAAACTAAATCCTTTTGTTTGTTACGAAATTGTAGAAGTGCTATTACTTGGTGATTCTTTTTAAAATAGCTCAAAATTAGAATTACTAAGGAAATAAAATCAGTGTTTCTTGTTTTCTAATTAAGTGCTAAGATGACACAGATATTGGTGATTAGCATTTATTTGAAGAAGAGAAGTTGGAGAGTTCTGCTTTTGCTTTAAAGAGAAGGCTCTTTTTTTTTTTTTTTTTTTAAATCCACAGCAGTGGGCTGGAGGTGGGAATGGAAGGGCTCAAATTTTGTTATATTAAAACACATGTTAAATGCCAATCATCTGCCTTGGATAATTTATATGTTAATTTAATGTCTGGTTTAATATCAGTCCATTTTTAAATAAACAGTAGGCTTCCTTTAAGATAAGTGTGAACATTTCTGTATTCCATATTACCTAGACTATTGAAAGGCACTTTTTAAAAATTAATTTATTTTTTTATTAACATATAATGTATTATTAGCCCCAGGGGTACATGTCTGTGAATCATCAGGCTTATACACTTCACAGCACTCACCATAGCACATACCCTCCCCAATGTCCATCACCCAGCCACCCTATCCCTACCGCCCACCCCCCAACCCTCTGTTTGTTTTGTGAGATTAAGAGTCTCTTATGGTTTGGTTTGTCTCCCTCCCGATCCCATCTTGTTTCATTTTTTCCTTCCCTACCCCCACATCCCCCTGCCCTGCCTCTCAGATTCCTCGTATCAGAGAGATCATATGATAATTGTCTTTCTCTGATTGACTTATTTCGCTCAGCATAATAACCTCTAGTTCCATCCATGTCATTGCAAATGGCGAGATTGAAAGGGAACTTTTTTTTTTTTTTTAAGATTTTCTTTATTTACCTGACGGAGATCACAAGTAGAAAGAGCAGCAGGCAGAGTTGGGGGTGCGGGGAGCAGGCTCCTCGCTGAGCAGAGAGCCCAATGCAGGGCATGATGCAGGGCTGATCCCAGGACCCTGAGATCATGACCTGGGTGGAAGGCAGAGGCTTAACCCACTGAGCCACCCAGGTGCCCCTGAAAAGCACCTTCTTAAAATAAAAACAAAGCAAAGCATCATCTTAGAAACTGACCCACATGCGGCTGCATATTTGATGTGAGACTTTGGCTAGCATTACCGGAAGGATCTCTTGATGGGAGAAACCTAAAGTTTACTCTTTATCTGACAGATGAAGCTAGACCTCATTCGTGTGAGTGAGGCGGCTGCCTAAATAGAATTCACAAATAAACCCCCAAATTTATTTCCTTCACATGTCCTTTTCCAGGCTGCCAGCAAGAAGTAAAATGTACTTGTGCCTAATGCCATTTATAGAACAAAGTGAGGTACAGAAATAAAACACTAAACCCTGCTTGCCTCTGGTCCCACACGAGCCTTTGAAGAGGGGGCTGTGTGGGGCAGGGTATATGATTCCATAATAAATGGCCAGAAGTCTAGAAAGGAAAGGACGGGGGTGATTGATCCACAAGCTAATTAACGAGGTCCTGCCTGAGCACATTGTAGCGGGCAGAGCCGAGAAACAGCAGCCCAGTAGTACTACGTGCACTAAGGCCAATATAAATAAGTGTTTCTTGGGTTTTATAATATAAATAAGTGTTTCTTTTGTCCTAAAATGCCTCATCTTTGATCCTTAGCACGAGCTGGCAGTAGATGATTGCCTGCTATCTCAGATTTCTTTTTCTCTGTGTCCCAGACAGTATAACAAATTGCGACATCTCTTGAAGGATGCGCGGCATGACTGCGTTCTCTTTGCTAATGAGTTCCAGCAGCACTGCTATCACCCTCGAGAGAGAGGAGAATCCATGGAAAAGTGGCAGACCAGGTATGGCTGTGAGTTTGCGTGGCTCTTTAAACCAGCAGTTACTCTAGAACCCCGACTGATACGGAACTGCTGACTGTGTCACTGTTTTAGATCTATCGTTTGAGTACATACGTGTTTTAGAAATTGTCATAAGGGAGCCACAGATACTCAGAGTGAGTTTGTCCTAGATCTTAAGAGCTGGCTTTTATAACTTTAATGCGTGTGCGTGTGTGTGTGTGTGTGTGTGTGTGTGTGTGTGTATGGGGGGGAAGAGGTCCACTTTGAAGCTAAGATCATCTCAGTTTTTCTGGTATAGGTTGCTCTAATATCCCAACCAGTCTTGTTAAACAAACTGTTAATTCTGGTAAAACTGTTTTAGAAAGTACAGTGTCACCGTTTAGAACCGCCTAGAAGCAGAGCCTGAAGCAAGGAGTTGGGTGTGGGTTGTTGATGTTGAGGGCAGTTCCCTGAAACAGGGGTGAGGAAGTGCAGGGCCTGAGGCAGAAGGAGGGAAAGCAGTTATTAAGGATGTGGGAAACTGAGGCTCAGTCCTACTGGGAACTTCCGAGAAGCTGCATAGTATGTGTCTCAGAAGTTGTCTAGAAGGGTAGAGGCGAGGGTGGTAGAGAGACTTCCGCCTTCAGCTGAGGGTCTTTCTGCAGGGGTGTTGACTCCACTCAGTGGGCCGGGGGTAGGATGGGAGTGCTGCCCTGCTCCAGCTGAAGTCCGAAGTGGGCCTGGGGCTTAGGTACTGGGCACCCATAGCCTCTGCCACGCTCTTTTTTTTTTTTTTTTTCTTTTCGCACATCTTACTTTTATTAAACTTTTACTTCACACACAAAAAATGTGAAGAGGTGAGTAGATTAAACTGTTAGTAATCATGTCTTCAGCAGAGACATAATTTCACAATCACTATTAAACCTTTTATAATTTGAAGACAGGATTAACTGCAACACCAGGAGGCAGAGTGACCTTGCCCACTCCACAATCTCTGATAACACAACCAGAGTTAGAAATTGAAAAGTTTATTCACTAGATAAGTCATTTACAATGAGTCATCTGATTTTCTAGCCTCTCTTTGGATTGTTACAGGCATAATAAATTATACCAATAACAACCACAGTCAACAAGAAAAAAAATTAAGTAGAGACAGAATGTCAAATGTCATTACATTACTTAAAAATTTCTAGACAAGTGCATTTTAAAGTTAAAATAAAATCTTATTTAGGATCAATTGTCTGAACAGCCCACACACCCTCTCTTACTTGAACATCTGCTGCCAAGAGTTCTAACATGCCTCTGCCACGCTCTTATGCAGAGAGCCCTGGAGATCTTAAGCTCTCAACTGTCTTATCCATACAAAACATTTATCTTGTAATTCTTTATCTGTCTAGCCATTAAATATTTAAACTCTCTAAAGTGAAATAAGCACTGATGCGTACGGAGTCCTTAATTATAGTCCTAAGTTCCCATAGGGCTCGGTACCAGAAAGGGATAACAAATCGTTCTCTAGATTAGGTCACATGTGAGTACTGAGAATGATCGTGCTTCCTAACTACTAACTACACAGGCTTGTACAGTATACATTAGTTGAATTTTTTATAAGATTTTATTTATTCGTCAGAGAGAGTGCACAAGCCGGGGGAGAAGCAGGCTCCCATGTGGGACTGGATCCCAGGATCCTGACTTGAGCCAAAGCCAGATGCTTAACCAACTGAGCCACCCAGGTGTCCCTGGCTGAAGTTTTTTTTGACCTAGAACTATAGGAACCTTACCTGGCATCTTACTTTGCAGAAAGGGAAACAAATCCCTATGGAAACTGGCCGTCCGAGTTTATACACATCATCAGAAACCTAATCCAATCTCGAACACACATCTTCAAGCCTAGGCTGCATTTTCCAATTCTGGTTCTTGTCAGGAAGATTTTCAGACATTTCCTGTGATTCCATAGCAGACCTTACTAGATTATGGTCTTCAGCTCTTTGCAGCCACGTTTTGCTTTTAGCCAGACTTGTTTCTTCATCTTTTAAACCTCACATAGTACAGCTTGTCACCCGTGTGGTGCCATGTGTCAAGGCATGCCAGCTTAATGGTATGAAAAGATGGCAGAGCCACATGGTTTCTAGAACATACCAAGAAATGAAGGAGGCTGCTGTGGCAGTTGGATGTCTTCAGGAGGAAGAGATGTCAGGTGCTCTCTGATTCATCATCGTATCCCCAGGGTACCCACCCCAGGGTGTGTGTGTAATGGGTGCTTGGGAATTAGTTGTTGAATGAACAAATGGTTGTCTGCATAGCCGAAGGGGAGCAGGGTAAAAGCCAGGTGCGAAGCTTTGATCAGCAGCTTGTCTTGGGTGGGCTTATGTGCCCTTTGCTTTTCCAGGAGCATATACCGCGCCGCCGTGTGGTACTATCACCACTGCCAGGATAAGATGCCAATCGTCATGGTGACAGAAGACGACGAGGCAGTCCAGCAGTACGGAAGTGAAACAGAAGGAGTGTTTGTGATTTCCTTCAAGGTACTTCCATCTGTTGTGTCCCTAAGTGCGTCTGTGTGTGTTCGTGTGCTCCGTGGTACCCATCATGCTCTCGATCCCTGTGGCAATACTGAAAAGGGGAATTAAAGAGTGAAGGAAGACTGCGGCCAAGGAGTTCCTGTCTTTGTTTCTCTCCAAGTAAGCGATCTTGAAGTCAGCAAATTTAGGCAGACTCCCTGTGACTGTAGGATCCACGGCATCTGAGACGTCAGCCCTAAAAGCCCCCTGTTGACCGTGAACTCATGCGTAGGCATAACAGTAACAGTATTCGGAATGATGATGGTGAGAATAGGTTAAATCTTATAAAATTTCCAGTAGTCTCTTGTTCTTGACCTACAAAATGGCGGTTTTACATGGTTCCACCTAATAGTAATAGCCAGCATTCATCTATGCCAGGCACTGTTCTGAGTGTATTATTTCATTTAGTTCTTGCGACCGCCCCGTGAGGTAGATGTTATTGTCCATATTTAATTGATGAGGAAATTGAAGCACAGAAAGGCTAAGCAGCTCGCACAAAGTCACACAGGTAGCAAGTGGTGGAGCTGGGATTAGAACCCCAGCACTCTGACTCCCTTAACCACCCTGCTCTGTTTTTCTGAGTACCCATGCAGCATATTGTATAGGCCAGCTGTTTTTCTGCTGTTCCTTGCTCTTCCCCACCTAGGTCTGTGCATGGGGGTTAGTAGAGATAGAGGAAGGGGTTAGCAAAGCTGTCATTTCAGCTTGGTACCCAGATCACAGACAGGAGTAGCATTATTGGTGACCGTTTCTTGGGCTATATCAGCAACACAGTTCTCCTGGTTTGGAGGGACCCTTTGGGAAAGTGGGATGACTGTTCATCTCCCATTAGGTTACTGGTCTCGTGTGTCTGCCCAGTAGGCATCAAGTTCCTGTGGTTGGTATCGGTTTTTGATTCAGAATCTTGAATGAGGCCCTCCATTACCCCTGTCAGTTTACAGAAAGTCAAGTTGGATTTTGAATTGTAAATTCTATAAGAGTTCCCAGGTGCATGTACTGCTAAAGATTTGCCAATAGAATTTTCTTGGCCCTGCTATAAAAAAGCATTCTGGCATGCCAGAGAATTCCGGGGACGCTGGATATTAATGGCGGTGTCAGTTGTTTTTTCTGTTGCAATACATCATGTCTTGTTCCTGCAGAGGACAGTTGACTAAAATTACATTTTTCTACTTTTTGTTAAAATTACTTTTCTTTGTAGTCCAGTCCGGGAGTATCGTTTTCTTGGGTCTAGCATCTCCTAAGCAAACCGTGTGACCAAGGGCTTCATAGAGGCAAATGATGGCAGGAAAAAAAGAGATACTTGTGGAGTTCAGATGAGAAGGAAGACCAGAATTTCCTGTGGGGACCTGAAGTTAGCTGGGAAGAGTGAAGACAGTAAGTCCTCACAGAGAGGTGGTTTATAGTGGCAAAGGCTTGGTGGTGGTAAGCGACCATGGAATTGGGGTACTGACTTAGCACAGATATAACTTCTCAAAGGACTTGGGAAAGAAAGGAAGTGATTTGAACAGGATCCTGCAGTCAGTGGGAGAAATGCCGGTGTTGACAAGAAGGATAATGTATTTTGTTTTTTGGGGTTTTTTTTAAGATTTTATTTATTTATTTATGCCGGTATTGACAAGAAGGATAATGTATTTTGTTTTTTTGGGTTTTTTTTTTAGGATTTTATTTATTTATTTATGCCGGTGTTGACAAGAAGGATAATGTATTTTGTTTTTTGGGTTTTTTTTTTAGGATTTTATTTATTTATTTGAGAGAGAGAGAGAGACAGATCATGAGCAGGGGGAGCGACAGGCAGAGGGAGAAGCAGGCTCCTCTCTGAGCAAGGAGGCTGATGTGGGACTCGATCTCAGGACCCTGGGATCTTGGCGTGAGCTGAAGGCAGACACTTAGCAGACTGAGCCACCCAGGCACCCCTATAATGTGTTTTCTTTCCAATTTGGGGAAAGAGAATGGGCTAGACTCTACCTTAGGAGACTCTACCTTAAAGTTGAGTTAAAAAACACCCGTAAAACTGATGTTATTTAGTGAGAGCCAGCCGTTTGGGGGAGTGTACTCCAGATATAGCACAGCTGGCCTCAACACACCATCCTCTTGTGGGTGGTGCTGGGTGTTTGGTCAAGGGCCTCTCTTACAGACATTACACCAAGAAGTACAGTAACACTCAGTAAGTCTGCGTGGAGGGGACCCTGGCTGCTTGTTTCAAAGATATATTTCATACCAGGTCATCACACTAATAGCAACGACTACCTGAGGAATGTTACCACATCTGTCAACGGTCACCAAGACTCTGGAAGCTTAGGAGAAGGCCTGAGAAGAATAGAAAGCCTTTACTTTGCCCCTCTCTGCTTATTCGACATAGCCAGTGGGCGGGGGGAGAGGAAACGTTTCCACAGACACTTTCCTTCTTTCTATTTTTACTTGCTTATTTAAATTTCTTAGAAATTCAGACATTTCAAGATGAAAAAAATAAAAACAAAAAACAAGAGGAGAAGAGCTGTCCTCTCATTGCAGGCCATTGTCTGCAGCAATGAGACGCATGGGAAGAAAGGAAGGAAAGCTGTGCGTGCGTGCGTGCGTGCGTGCTGGGGGCAGGGGTTGGGGGAGAGATTCGGAAGTGCAAAGTAAGCATTCCATGGTAGGAAGGTCCTCACTGGGGTAATTTGGCCCGCTTCGGGGATTAGTGAGGTGGTAGAAAGCTCCAGGAATGTGAGGCTCGGGGAGGCAGTGCTCACCGAACACCCCCTCCAGCCCATACGCCCACAGTTCCCTGTGCAAGACTTTCTGTGATCCTACCAGAAGGCAGCACCATTATCTTCTGACCATGCTTCTCTTGTGCCTTTATTAAATGCAGAATTACCTGGACAATTTTTGGCCCGACTTAAAGGCCGCCCACGAGCTCTGTGACTCTATCCTTCAGTCTCGACGGGAAAGAGAGAACGAGAGTCAGGAGAGCCACGGGAAGGAGTACACAGAACATCTTCCCCTGGAAGTGTTAGAAGCCGGCATTAAATCTGGACGCTACATCCAGGTGAGGGCGGTCATGAAGCGAGGGCGTTGGCCCGGCGGCATGTTTTCTTCTCTGCTTTACTGGCCTGTCACTGGCCTTTAATTTCAAAGGCCATAAATGAAATGGGCACAAGTATGCCAGGGCTGTCCATGTCCTAAGATGATCGGGGAGTCATTCTTCCTGTGGACACCTTGCTGTCTGGTCTGGTGCTACTCTCTCATCTTAATCGGGTTGGATATTGAGCGTCACACAGTTAGCCTAATAAATGCCTCCACGTCTCCGGAAAGAGAAGATGTTTTTGAATCAAGATATGGAGATCTGACAAAATGGTGAAGTTTGGCTTCTTCGCTCCTTTGCAATTCTCCTGCCCCTCTCAGGGAGTTTTTTGTGGTCCTCCAGGACCCAGAACCCTGAACCTGGAAGCTGTCAAGCTATCTTGAAAAGGAATCAGGTAAAATTACTATTCAGATTTCGACAGTTTGACATGTGTGCGTGCAGAGTTCAATTACATCAGCAGATTTGTGTAACTGCCACCACTATCAAGATACAGAACTGTTACATTGTGAATCTGACATTTTGGACAAGCAGCTCAGTTTTTATGTAGTCCAAAGTTTGAGAACACGCTGAAGTCCCTCTCTAAAGCGTGGGCATTTTAATTATTATTATTATTATTTTTTTTTTTTTTTAAGAGAGCATGGGGGTGGGGCAGGGGCAGGCAGAGGGAGAGGGTGAGAGCGAATTGTAAGCAGGCTCCACCACGCCCAGCAGGAAATCGGGAGTCAGACGCTTAACCGCCTAAGCCACCTAGGCGTCCCTAGGTGGGTATTTTAAATATGAGCGTGTCTAGAGCGGCTAATGCTTCCATCTGGGTAGTAAAGTTTACGGCATTCCAGGGAGGATATTAGAGGAAGAAAATTTTTTAAAGGCCACTTGTCACTTAGGTAAGATAGATCCTGGCACTCGCAACACGTGGTGTAGCCAAGAATACTTCAAAATAATGGTATGTTCTCTGGAGAAAAGAAACATTACTGAAGAATATTTCTCCTAAAGGAAGGGATCCCAGATGTTAAAGGAATATTTTCGGGATATTTTCACATACTTTTTGAAAACTGTACCTTTGGAGGCAAAGTGGGCAGAAAAAAATTTTTCAATTGATTTTTATTCTGATTTTAGGGAGTCCTGAATGTCAACAAACACAGGGCACAAATAGAAGCTTTCGTTCGACTTCAAGGAGCCAGCTGTAAAGATTCAGGTTCAGTATAAGCCTTACTTAAATTTCTGTACTTCATCTCTATTCTGGTATTACACAGTGAAGAAAACAAAGCTGAAACTGTCGCATTGAAAATGCCGGTCAGATTACCCCCACTACCCCTCTCCTGTTTTATCTATAGTTTCTGATTGTATTGCAATCAATTTGTAAAAATGAGAAGAGCTAAATTTTATTGAGTACCCACTTTACATCAGTCACAGTTCTAAGCACTGAAAGTAGATACTATCATTGTCTGGCCCCTTTTCTTCCTGAGGATCCACAAGGTTACTAGGAGGAAAGTATAATAGAAACAACGTAGCTCGCCCGCGTTCTCACACCTGGCGAGCAGGCGGGGACTGGATGTGCTGTGGAGGCAGTGTCGCTGTGATTTCAAGACACTGCCCAGAGCGACCTAACTAGAATAATCTTAAAGGTGATGAAAATGAAAATGTGTAGATGAGCTGTATCATAATAGCATATAGGTCCTGGTCTTCAGTGGCAGGGTTCAAACACCCTGAAAGTCGAGGGGACATGGCAGGATGGGAGGAGAAGGAGAACTTCTCCCACTGGCTGCTGCTCAGGAGTCGGGCGGGACCCATGGTTCATTGGGCTGCTCGCCACTCCCTGGCTGCATGGCCCCTGTAGGCCTGACAAAATTCCAGCATGGGCTTCCATAGGCTTGTGCGGGAAATGGTCACCTGCCATAGAGATGGGCAGAGGAAGCCCTTCTAAAAGCACGTGGCGTAAGAGGACGCTTTGGCTGTTTCTTCATTCCTAACCTGTGGGACAAAGTTTGGCCTCCCCTTTGAAGGAGGAAGCTTTTCTCCGCAGGGCCAGTGTGTTGCATGTGGCATGCCCTCACAGCTTTATGGGGTCTCTGTGTGCCTGCCCAAACACAGGTTTAGTCAGTGACATCCTTGTCCATGGGATGAAGGCTCGAAATCGCTCGATTCATGGAGACGTGGTAGTTGTAGAACTTCTGCCTAAAAATGAATGGAAAGGAAGAACGGCCGCCCTGTGTGAGAATGACAGTGATGACAAGGCCTTGGGAGACCCTCCGAGTGAGCCCATGCCCACAGGTGAGCCCGCCGGCAGGCCTCTTGGTTTCTGGTGTTCGGTAGGACGTTTATTTGTCCTCTCTCAAACAATCTAGAAATACCAGTTATTAAGGTTTGCTGTCGTTTCTTTTCCTCCATTACCCATTTCTCTATCTCTGCTGATTGATGTTATTCTCCTCAGCATCCAAATAAGTCATCATTTTTCCCATCCTAGAACAGAACAAAACTCAAAATCCTCTCAAGTCCCACATCCCATCCAGCTGCTGCCCTTTCCTCTGCTTCAGTGTGTGGCGAGACTCAGTGAGACCACTACCGCTGTGTTCTCGCTACTCACTGTCTCCCGAAGCCGCTACATTCAGGTGTCCCCACCGCCCAGAAACTCCTGACCTCTTGTCAAGGGCACCAGTGACCTCATTGCCTACAGCCCCTGGCACCTGTAACCCTTGGCAGCATTTGGCCAACAGACTGCTGTGTCATCTTTGGCTTTAGGTGCTTTGCTTTCCCTGCTGGGTGCTCCTTTTCGGTCCCTTTGCTGGAGCCTCTCCATCTTACGGACCTCTGGGATGTGCCTGGGCGGCTCGCCGAGTGTCCTCCATTCCTCTTGCTCTGCTTCTCCAGCCCAGACCCCCTGCTCAGCCTCTGGTGTCGTCTCCTCAGTTGTCTGTTTGGCATCTTCCTACTTAACACGCCTGATAACAAACTCCTAATTTCTAGCCCCAAACCTGCTCCTCCCGAGTCTTCCCCCTCTCAATAAATGGTAGGTTTGTTCTACACGTGGCCAACCCAAAGGCCCAGGGATAACCCTCCACATTTTTCTCACTCATCAGCAAGTCCCATGTGGCCTGAATGTGGCGGCTCCCACGCTTCACCAGATCTCTCCTGTTAGGGTCCTCTAGAACCCCTTGATGTGGTCACCCCAGTCTCCGTCTCACTGGTTTCCCTGCTCCCTCTCTTGCTCCCAATGGCCTCTTCTCCACATGGGAGCCAGCCACAGGAGTCCCTTTAAAGGGCTTTGGGTCCTGTCATGTCTCTGCTCAAAGCTCTCCAGTGACTGCTTCCTGTTTCTCAGAATAAAATCCAAAGTCTTTACCATGGCCTGCAGGATCCCACCGGCTTGGGCTGCCTTCTGTCACTGTCCTCATCATCACTGCTCCTGCCACATTGACCATCTTGACTTCTGCACCATTGAAAACAAGCTTTCCCCAAACCTCCTCACGCCGACCTCCCTCACTTCAACTCTCTGCTCAGATTGTCACTTCACTTAAAATGGCTGCCACTGCTGACCCTTTGTCACTCTTGGTCACCTCATCCTGTTTTGTATCTTCCTTAGCAAATATTGCTACCTTCCCTGTATTTACTTTTTATTGTCTGTTTCCCACTCCTACGGACACCCAGACTAGAGCGTCCACTCTGGAAAATCAAGGATTTTGTTCTGATGCTGCTACATGTCCTGCGCCTAGAACAGGGCTCGTACCTGTTAGGGGCTTAATGAGTCAATCAATACTTAAATAGTTAATAGATAGCACTTTTTTTCTTGACCTCAGTCAGTGATGCTGGGTAGTGTTGTATATGAGACTTAACGATTTGTGCAGACTTCAATGTATACAGTGTTGGCCCAAATGATCTTGGCTGGTGGGAAAATGCAAGAAAGACAGTGAAAATGCACAAGAGAGGGCATATGTTAAAAGTAAATAAATAAAAATCACTGGCTTTTCCTGACACCCTCACCCTGCGATTGATAAGAGAAGGGCAAAAGAGAAAGTGGAAAGTGGGTCTAATAGATGCTAAGTGTCACATCAGATCCCGCAACAGAAAGGGCAAATTGATGATGTTATTTTAAAAAAAAAAAGATCTATTTTTCAAAAAATTAGCCATCTTAACAGTAAAAACGCCAGGAAGACAAATGTTTAAACATCTCTCGACTTGCGTGGATGTGCTTGAGACAAACGGAACATTGTGTTTCCTGTTTTCCTTCCTCACTACTGAACTAGTCAGCATCCAGAGAAGTAACATGTCACCATCGAAGGCCTTGTTTTGTTTTGTTTTCCCAAAGGCAGAGTGGTGGGCATCCTTCAGAAGAACTGGCGGGATTACGTGGTGACCTTTCCATCCAAAGAAGAGGTCCAGTCTCAGGGCAAAAACGCTCAGAAAATCCTGGTTACACCTTGGGATAACAGAATTCCCAAAATCCGCATCAGCACGCAGCAAACGGAGGCGCTCCAGGTAGCTGCCATTGTACTTCTCCTCCTGTCTTTGCCGGCTGTCGCACTCTACCAGGAAACACAGTTAGTGCCTTTGCCTAAGAAGGGATAAATTATTGATGGCATCTGGCATTTCGAGATCCTGTTTTTTAAAAATTTTAAATATATAGAACCATCTGTTAAGCAGTCCTTGGTTAATAAATGAAAGCCAGAGAGAAACTGTCCTAGAAAGAGCCGTGTAGGACAGCTACAGAGTCCATACATTATCTGGCTGTCCAACACAGAAACTTTCAATAGATATGCTTTGCCAACACTAACAAGCTTTCTTCCAGCCAGCGATACAGAAATACGATCTCTCTGCCCTGTAGGGATGATATAGTGGTACTTCACCAAATTGATTATCCATAAAGGAATATAGCACTGGAGGGAAGATATAAACAAGGAAGTTAGAAATTAACCTTTACTGTGGCAAAAAGTACAGGCATGTCCCAGTTTCATTTGCCTGATGTTCTGCAGTTTGTAAATGAGACCTCATAGCCGGACGTCCCCAGCCAGTAACCTGGTCTTGGTGCACCCTTCGCATCCTTGGAGGCCTTCTGCGGGCCGTCAGAGGCTTCTTGCAGCCCTCGCTTCCCAAACCCGTGGTTTGCTGGAACTTGGGGGCAGTGGGGTTCAGTTCACACTGACCCCTCCCTCCCCACCGAAAGATGTCCCTGAAACTTAGAAAGTAACTTCAAAGAAGGTAGAAAGTAACTCGCACACTGAAAAAATTGAGATTTTTGTTTTGAAACGGAATTTGTACTATGCACCATGGGGTTTTCTTTTGTGTTGCAGATATTAACTAGAATGTGTCGCAGTTGGCTTTCTTTAACTGAAATTTGCAGCCTCCTTATTGGATGTAGAGGGATATTGCCTCCTTCCAAAGCCTTGGGCTGAGCACTTACATAACCATCTGGCAATTTAGTAAAACAGCAAGAACCGAAACAAAAAGCAAAGCCCACTGTTCAGTCGGCCACTTTTCTTTTGGAACTTGATGCTGTGTATCTTGTGTGTCTGGTGCCTCTGACTGACCCACTTAATTCCTGGAGCTGGGCTGGTGGGGTTTCTTTTCTCTCTTTGTGCAGGACTTCCGGGTGGTTGTGCGCATCGATTCCTGGGAGTCGACATCCCTGTACCCAAATGGACATTTTGTGCGTGTTTTAGGCAGAATTGGGGACCTGGAAGGGGAAATCGCGACCATCTTGGTGGAAAACAGCATTTCGGTTGTCCCTTTCTCCGAAGCTCAGGTCCGGTTTCCCAGAGTCCTTTGGTCTGGTGAAAGAAATTCTGTACAGTTTCTTTTTGCATTTGTTTGTTCTTTGTTTCATCGTTAAGAAGAAAAATCTCTGTACTGTGTAACCACTCACGAAAGTCACAGATAATGGAAGCAGCTCACTCCTCTCTGTTCTGTGTGTGGACCAGACTAAAGTCAGCTCCGAGTGCATAGTTTCCCAGAGCCTCACAGCTCTCAAATTTTTACATTTTCCAACTGTGCTTAAAAATGGTATGTCACTGGCTATTGTCAGTATACATCCATCGCCCCCAGCTGCAAAGGTGCCTGGTTACACACCCTACTGGGCTCCACTCCCCATCATAATCACTCACCCACAGGCCTGCACAGAGCCACGGGGAGTAGCTTCTAGGGTCCCATACATCTCTGACCTGCGGGTCACCAAGTCATGCTCATGAAACAGTTTTTGTAACCTTTGCAGAAAACACACATTCAATAAACATAAAACATTAGCTATGGTCATCCCTTTATGATCTTTTACAGTCCTCATAGATCTTGTTTATCATTTTTGCATAACTAGATCCATAGTGTGCCTGTGCTGTTTTCTGTTCTGCTTCTTTCACTTCAGACTACTTCTGTGTATTGACACAGCTATGTCTTCCTAGTTAATGGCAAATTACTGCATATCAATGCACTCTGCTTAAGTCTTCCTCAGTTTTGGGCATGGGGCTGTTTAATTTTTCAGTAGTAGAAGAAATGCTACTTCAAACATTTTTCTAAACATTGCTTTTTTTTTTTTTCTTTTGCATCATTTTTCTTGGGAGGTAATCCTTAAAGTAAGATTACCAAGTCAAAGGGCATAAAAAATTTAAGTGGCTTTTATTCGTATCGGCAGATTGTTCTCCAGAAATATTGGACCAGTTTGCATTGCCATCAAGAACGTATGGGTGTTCTTATTTTCATTACAGTCTTTGACAGGACAGGAGCTATAATAGTAAAATATTCTAGAATATTTTACATTATTAAATTTTTATGCTTAACATTAGTTTCTGGAAATTATTTGTTGACTTGTTTTGACAGCTCTTAGTGAAAATGTTAGAATAAAATAAAGCATGGGGTAGACTTCACAGGGCCAGAATTTTCTCTTCCCGTTTAGCCTACTTAACTGCAAATTGATGGCCTAAACAGGTAATAATAGAGAGAAAGTGCCCTAGATTGGTCCTACTTAAATTATCTTTAAGGAACAGGCTTTTAGTACTTGGGACATGTTGGGGTTTTTTTTTTTTTCAGAGCTTGACTTGAACTAAAAGCTCCATTGCATTTAAAAAGTGGATCATTTGAAAGTGGGCAAGGGGTTGCACTCTTTCTAAGGCACCATTCATCCTCGTTCTGGCCTGCATAACTAAAGAAGCTGCTGGAAACTGGCACATTTCCTGGCAGACTGTAAGGGTCCTCAAAGACAGGGGACTGTGTCTTTCCTATTGGCTTCTGACCTTTCCAGAGCTTAGCACAGTTCCTGACACACATTAGGCACCTAATAAATAATTATCGATCAAAAGAAGTAAATGGGTTGGGGTGCCTGGGTGGCTCAGTGGGTAAAAGCCTCTGCCTTCGGCTCAGGTCATGATCCCAGGGTCCTGGGATCGAGCCCCACATCGGGCTCTCCGCTCAGCGGGGAGCCTGCTTCCTCCTCTCTCTCTCTGCCTGTCTCTCTGCCCACTTGTGATCTCTGTCTGTTAAATAAATTAAAAAAAAAAAAAAAGTAAATGGGTTAATTGCAAAAGGTAACGGGGAATGAACGGGATTTCTGTGAGATTGCAGTGAGAATGTTCCAGAGCAGAGTTTCAATAGGAAACTTGTGGTGTGAGAATTGCTGAATATCTGACTGTCATCATACAGATGTGTGAAATGCCAGTCAACACACCAGAAAATCCCTGGAAAGTGAGTCCAGAAGAGGAACGAGAACGGAAAGACTTGAGGGAAACCCATCTCGTGTTCAGCATTGACCCAAAAGGCTGTGAAGATGTGGACGACACGCTCTCAGTCAGAACCTTAGCTAACGGCAACTTGGAACTCGGGGTCCACATTGCAGACGTAACGCACTTTGTGCCACCAAATTCTTACATCGACATCGAAGCTAGGACAAGGTAATGCATTTTGAGACCAGCGGGGTGAGTTTGTATTTGGGACCCTCACCTAGTTCTTAACTCCCTATTTTCAGAGTCTCAAACCAAAGATTTCCCAGTTTTGTGCAATTCTGTAAATCCATTCTAGAAAAAAGGAAAAAAATGGAGGTCCACTTATCCTTTCCCTATAGAGAAATAGTTCCTTGATCAATTTACCTTTCCTTTTTTTTTTTTTTTTTTTAACAGAACCTTTTCAAACCCACTTTCCTTCCAAATTGCGATGAGTTAAATTTTTCCTGGATGGATACTCTTTCCTATAAATACTGGCTCATTACACTCTAATTTTTCTTAGACAGCTAAGATTCATGTCACTTTTTCTTTATTTTCTATATCAGTGGAAGAATATTCAGCCCAAGGCAGTCTCCCTTAGAAAAGTGGGAACATGGGAATAGCTCCATTACCCAGCCTGCTGCGCTTTATGAAAAAGCAACAGCCTTGGGGGATTTGCACTGTGAACTTGGCGATTTCCCTCCCCACGGCCCCTGCGGCCAGCAGCTCTGCTGCTGAAGGTCACACACCCACATATGTGTCATTCACAGGGCCATCACTTACTATTTAGCGGACCGTCGCTATGACATGCTGCCCTCCATCCTCAGCGCTGATCTGTGCTCCCTTCTGGGAGGCGTTGATAGGTGAGTTTGTTCATGATTTTTTTTTTTTTTAAAGATTTTATTTATTTATTTGACAGAGAGAAATCACAAGTAGGCAGAGAGGCAGGCAGAGAGAGGAGGAAGCAGGCTCCCTGCAGAGCAGAGAGCCCGATGCGGGGCTCAATCCCAGGACCCTGAGATCATGACCCTTAATCCACTGAGCCACCCAGGCGCCCCTGTTCATGATTTTTTTTTCTTCGATCACCAGGGCTTGTCTTGGCTCTTCTGTGCTGCCCAGTGCTTTGCTTCTGGTCTCTTTCTCCTCTTCTTTTGAATATGCTCTTGCCCCCCTGTTCCCTACCCCCGTTTTTCCCCTGTGCCCCCTGCACCACTCATTTGTAGGTGTTCTATTTCTCTAGACTTCCCTGCCCTTCCTGTCGTCTTTTCTGTACGTCTAGCTGTGAGGCCACTTTCCCCCCTGTTGTTGGCTTTTTAAAACTCAGCTAAAGGCTAAGAACAAACATGGACAACTTTGTGCATATCTATTCCCTGGCTGAGGCTGTTTTGTATGAGGACCATGAACTTAGGGAGTCTTTTATTTGTGGTAGTTAACATTTATATCTGTCTTTGAATACATAATAAAATCATATAGTCCAAAATTTATAGGTTCCAAAAGATATTTCATGAAAGGCTCCCCTCCTGTCACTTTCCCCCAGTTACCAAGTTCTTACGTATTTTTCTGGATATAGTGCATATACACACAAATGTGGACATGTGGTCTCTCTCTCATATACAGATTGTGACGTTATATGTATGGATGCTGTTCAGCTGCTTGCTTTTTATTTCTCTTAACAGTGTAGCTTGTAGATCATTCCATATTAGTAACAGTTGCTTGTCTATGGAAATTTGGATTGTTCTCAGTCTTTGGCTATTACAAAGAAAACTGTACTGAATTACATGGAACATAAGTCATTTCATATTTTTAAAAGTAGAGTATAACTGACAGATAAATTCCTAGAAGTGGAATTTCTGTGTCAAAGGGTATATTCATTTGTGTTTAGATAGATGTAATCAAATTGCCCTCCATAAAGATTACACCAGTTATATTCCCACCACTGATGTATGAGAATGCTTGTTCCCCAACAGGCCTTACCAACACAATATGTTGTATTTTTTTTAATCTTTGCCAATTTGAGATGAAAATGGTATCTTACTTAGGTGGTTTTAATTTGCACTTTTCCTGTTATGAATAAAATTAAACATTATTGTGTATGTTTAACACTCATGTATGTATGTATTCTTTTCTGTTTCTATAAAAGGAACTCTTTCAGGTTCCATTCCTTTTTTTTTTTTTTTGCTCTCCATCTGTTTGTTATTGATTTATAAGAACTCTTTACATATTAGGAAAATTAGCCCTTTGTTTTTTTTTTTTTTTTTTTATAAATTTTTTTTTAAAGATTTTATTTATTTATTTGACAGAGAGAGATCACAAGTAGGCAGAGAGGCAGGCAGAGAGAGTGAGAGGGAAGCAGGCTCCCTGCGGAGCAGAGAGCCCGATGCGGGACTCGATCCCAGGACCCTGAGATCATGACCTGAGCCGAAGGCAGTGGCTTAAACCACTGAGCCACCCAGGTGCCCCAGCCCTTTGTTTTTATATGTGCAAATGTTGCATGTGTTTTTAAACAGAGAGATGGTAAAGTGGGTCTTTATTAAGTGAACTTTTTTTGCTAATTAGCCCTCCATCGAGAGTGATATGATAGTTCATTGTTATTCTGTAGGATTTGAAAGGCTTTCTTCTTTACTAGCAAGCCCACCAGACTTGACTCTCTCAGTGCTATGCTAGTCTAATCAAAATGGAAAACTGTAAGGTAGTGTTTGTAACATTACATGTGAACTCATTTCAGATTTGCTCAGAGCTCAAAAGAACGTAGACTAACTTTGTTGTTTTAATTTTAAATATTTTTTGAGTTAATGGTGGAGTGTTTGAATTGAGACATTGGTCCAGAAACCTATAGCATTATCATTTCTTTTAAGTTACATTTCGGGTCTATTCTACTTGCTTCAAAAATGGAAGAATTGAATAATGATGTCAGTGTTACTGGTTTTATAGGTATGCCGTAAGTGTCATATGGGAATTGGATAAAACCTCCTATGAAATTAAGACAGTGTGGTACGGCAGGACCATTATTCGATCAGCATACAAACTGTTTTATGAAGCAGCCCAGGAACTGCTGGACGGAAACTTCCACATTGTTGATGATATTCCAGAATTCAGAGACTTGGATGAGAAGAGCAGACAAGCCAAACTGGAGGAGTTGGTGTGGGCCATTGGAAAGTTGACTGACATAGCGCGCCACATCCGGGCTAAGCGAGACCGTTGCGGGGCCCTGGAATTAGAGGGGGTAGAGATTCGTGTTCAGCTGGATGAAAAAAAGAACATCCATGACCTCATCCCCAGGCAGCCCCTGGAAGTCCACGAGACGGTGGCTGAATGCATGATCTTGGCCAACCACTGGGTAGCCAAGAAGATCTGGGAGAGTTTCCCTCATCAGGCCTTGTTGCGCCAACACCCTCCTCCACAGCAGGAGTTTTTTTCTGAACTGCGAGAATGTGCTAAAGCAAAAGGCTTCTTCATAGATACACGGTAACTCCTCTCTTGAGGGGGCAGAGGAATGGAGGGAGTGCTGTACACTTATTTATCTTACAGTAGTTCCTAAAATGGGACAGCCAGATCTTTGACCAAAAATAGAAAACTTCTTGGCTCTCTTCATTTACTACATTGTAGGTATAGAGCTTAAAATTAAAAGAAGTTTATTTAGGCATAATTTTGATCCACTACAATTTGTGATGCAGAAGTAAGGGACCTGTTACTCCTGGTTTAATTTCATAGACCCCTTTGGCAAATACCAAGAAGTAAACCTGTTTATTTCAGTGCTTTAAAAATGCAACTTATCTTTGAGGCAACATCCTAAAATACCAGACCAAAGATAAATGTATACCATCCCTTCATAGAATGAGACATTTTCATTTGCCACTCCTCCAGGAGAAAAGATCTTCCCTATTAAAAATGCTGTACAGGGGTTGGCTCAGTCAGTAGAGCATGTGACTCTTTTTTTTTTTTTAAGATTTTATTTATTTATTTGATAGAGACACAGTGAGAAAGGGAATACAAGCAGAGGGAGTGGGAGTGGGAGAGGGAGAAGCAGGCTCCCCACCGAGCAGGGAACCTGATACGGGGCTCAATCCCAGGACCCTGGGATCATGACCTGAGCTGAAAGCAGACGCTCAATGACTGAGCCACCCGGGCATACCTGTTAGTTTCATTTTTTTAATATTCTGTATTTCTGGGTTTTAAATATTATTTGAGTAAATAAACTATTTCCTGTCCCTTTCTCTTTAAAAAAAAGGGGGGGGGAATAATTTACGTTTCTCTTAACTGCACCTCAGGTTTGGTTTAGTTCTGCTTTTTAAGTCCCTCTGGCTCAGTAATTTTTTTTTTTTTTTAAGATTTTATTCATTTATTTGACAGAGTTCACAAGTAGGCAGAGAGAGAGGAGGAAGCAGGCTCCCTGCCGAGCGGAGAGCCCAATGTGGGGCTCGATTCCAGGACCCTGGGATCATGACCTGAGCTGAAAGCAGAGGCTTTAACCCACTGAGCCACCCAGGTGCCCCTGGCTTAGTAATTTTTGATTTTCAAAAAGCCCATTCTTTGATCCGTAAGGGATGTTTCACATTAAGCGTATTAGGAATTCAGTTCCACAAAAGCATTTGACCACTTACTATGTGCTGGGCATTAACCTAACCACATAGGTATCAGTACATGGTTCTTAACTACTTTGGAAATATTATTTAAAATTATACACTTTCTTTGTTTCAACCTTAAAAGCAGACCAGATTCCTATAGTTGAAAAGAGTTGCATCTAAAACATATCCAAAATAAAATTTCTTCAGAATGAAAGATTGCCCTTAGAGTATTGACTTGTACATTGTTGCTGGGGACTAAATAAAGGTCTTTCGGTTTTTTTGTCAGGTCCAATAAAACACTGGCTGATTCTCTGGATAATGCGAATGACCCCAACGATCCCATAGTAAACAGATTGCTGCGATCCATGGCCACGCAGGCCATGTCTAACGCACTGTATTTCTCTACTGGGTCGTGTGCAGAGGAGGAGTTCCATCATTATGGTGAATGATAGCATTTCCTTTTGTGTGGCCATAACCTTGAGCAGGTCATTTAAAAAGTATTTTTTGTTGTTGTTGATTTCCATCTTTTGGTTTCTTTTTGAAGGCCTTGCATTAGATAAATATACTCACTTTACGTCTCCGATAAGAAGATACTCAGATATTGTAGTACACCGATTGCTGATGGCAGCCATTTCAAAAGATAAGAAAATGGAAATCAAGGACAATTTGCTCAGCAACAAAGATCTTGAGGAATTATGCAGACATATCAACAACAGAAACCGAGTAAGGGGGGATTTTAACTTCTCTTCCATCATCTCTTTTGCTAAGAGAGTATCAGCTTTATTTTATGATGGAATGAAGGACCATATAGTCTAGCATATTAAATTCTAGCATTATTCTACCCAAGGAAATAAGGTGAAAAATTGTAATGTCTCTTGTGTTGCTCTCAATGTTTACAGATGTTACAAAGTCACTTAATGTGGGTTTAGGAGATTTGACAATAGGTCAGATGTTTTTCCCAGAACATAGGACTGTAAAAGACCACGCATCATCTCACCACCCAGAGATAGCCATTATTCACTATTCCAGACCGTGATTTTTATTTATGACAAATAGGGTAGCACACCTGCTCTCTGAAATCTTTTGCACTTGACACAGCTGTTACTGACAGCATCACCTCAGAGTAACGACAGCTTTCTTTTAGAAGCTGCTTTGTATTGTTTCCTATTGTTGGCTAGTGGCTACAGTATTGTACAGCATAGAAGAGAGCATTTGGTGATACAGAAAAATTGGAAACTACCTCAATATTTAATACAACTTTTGTATCTTGTATTCTAGTTCACTGCTGTGCAGTATTACAGTCACTAGCCATGTAGGCTAGTGTTCCGTTCTGCCCAGATTCTGGTGGGCAGCACTGTTGTCCTGGGCAACCCAGTTGACACCCCTCCTTGTATATACACCTTACAGACTTCTCAGACAGTTGCCCGGATTGCTGACCCAGAAGGTGTGCACAGGTAAATCTTCAGTTGGTGCATATGACCAAATTGCCCTCCGGGATAGCAGTACTAATTTATACTTGGACCAGCAGGATTGTGGTAGGACAGACAAAATGAAGGGGAGGCATGGATTCAGATTCTTTGCTGTACCTGAATGAACTGTAAACAGAGTCTAAGTCACAAACATGTTATTTTCTTAAAGAATTAGTTTTCTAAAGGACATTTTTAGGCAATGTTTGCTGGATGGTTAGGTTCCCACAAAACTGATTGAGTTCACGATAGGGAAGAATATTTGTAGTAATACTTACTAATACTTTAGTAAGTCCAGCCTTTTTAAAGACGTTGTTTCTGTGGGAGTATGAATTCTGCGTTTCCCCTGGGGATGTCCGCATGCTTTAGCCTGCTTGGGTTGTGCTGCTTCTTCCAGGCAGCCCAGCATTCTCAGAAGCAATCTACGGAGCTCTTCCAGTGCATGTATTTTAAAGACAAAGACCCAGAGAATGAGGCGCGTTGCATATCTGATGGGGTTATATATTCAATTAGAACAAATGGCGTACTCGTATTTATACCAAGGTATGTTACATCTTAACATAATAGTTGTTAAGAAATCGTGGTTATAGGGGCGCCTGGGTGGCTCAGTGGTTTAAGCCGCTGCCTTCGGCTCGGGTCATGATCTCAGGGTCCTGGGATTGAGTCCCACATCAGGCTCTCTGCTTGGAGGGGAGCGTGCTTCCCCCTCTCTCTCTTCTGCCTGCCTTTCTGCCTACTTATGATCTCTCTCTGCCAAATAAATAAATAAAATCTTTTAAAAAAAAAAGAAATCATGGTTATAATAGGGGCACCTGGCTGGCTCAATTGGTTTAAATATCTGCCTTCGGTTTGTGTCATGATCTCGGGGTCCTGGGATCGAGACCCGAGTTGGGCTTCCTGCTCAGCCAGGAGTGTGGTTGTCCCTCTCCCTGTGCCCCTACCCCTGCTGTGCTCATGGTCTCTATCAAATAAGATCTTAAAAAAAAAAAATTATAGTTAAATTAGTGTAGAACACAAAGACTGTGTCAGATGTAACTTGTTAAAATGGAACAACTATTTGGTAGGTACAGATGTACATATTGTAAGAGAATAATGTACTGTAAGAGTATAAAAGGAGGGGCACCTGGATGGCTCAGTCAGTTAAGCATCCAACTCGATCCCAGCTCAGGTTGTGATCTTAGGGTCCTGAGTTCAGGCCCCATGTTGGGCTCCTACTTAAAAAAAATTATAAAAGGAGATTAGCATCTAGAACATCTGTATTAGTGTTAAGAAAGGATTTTACTTCCTTATTTAGCAAAATAGTTTTCCACCTGCTCAGTGAAATATTTGGAGGTGAGAGGAAAATTGGTTTTAATCTAGAATAAAAACTAGCATTCTAGATTGAGGGTACAAGATTTGTATACTAAGAATACAGTATCTCTGGATTTTTATTCTGGCAATGATTCAGGTTTGGAATTAAAGGTGCCGCTTATCTAAGAAATAAAGATGGTTTGGTGATCTCCTGTGGCTCAGACAGCCGTTCTGAATGGAAACCAGGATCCCTTCAACGATTTCAAAACAAAATCACCTCTACCACAACAGGCGGGGAGTCTGTTACGTTCCATTTGTTTGACCATGTAACAGTGAGTCCGTATTTACATTCAGCCTTGCTTTCAATGTTGTGTATGAAGAATGTGATTTGGTAACATGCCTTTTCTCCTCTGTGATAGGTGAGAATGTCTGTACAAGCCTCCCGTTGCCATTCTGATACAATCAGGCTTGAAATAATAAGCAGTAAACCATACCTGATACCAGATGAAGAACTTTTTCATCAGAGCTCCCTCTTGTTAAAGAGTGATTTAGTGAAGGAAGTAACTAGATCTGTGGAGGAGGCTCAGCTTTCCCAAGAAGTCAAAGTAAACGTCATTCAGGAAGATTATCAGAAATACTGTCAAACAAAGGGAAGAAGCCTATACACACTCCTGGAGGAGATAAGGGACCTAGCTCTCCTGGATGTTTCCAACAGTTATGGAATGTGAAATACTCTTTTTGCTTCATTAAAAGAACTGTTTTGTGAACACTTTCAACCTTCTTTTTAACATTAACATCTAATGTTCTTTGTCACCTAATGTTCTAGTCATTTGGGATTCAGTCGATAGTTCAAGACCCAGAACATTTTCTCATCATTTATTAAAGCCGCATTAAAGAGCAGTTAGGTCCCTGTGGAAACTGATTTTTCAGAAGTGGATAGATCATGACGGGTGACTCTACAGTAGATTATCAGTCTCTTTTTAATAAATCCAGAATTGATTTTTGATTAGCTTATCTCAAATCCATTCTTCCAAAATAACTTAATTTTTCTAGTAACAACTACTCTGGGCCATTTGGATCCTAGGCCCCTCTGACAGCTTTCAGATTAACTTTTCAGGTTGTCTTCAGGTAAGACTTAGTTCTGTCCACCTACTCACTTTAAAACTTCTGTTTCATGTGACTCAAACGTCCCCTGCTGTCCCCATACCAGTTGGGGATAAAGCACAGGGAGTGGGGTGGAGTGCAGAAGTAAGTAATGTCTGTTTCCTCAAACTTCCCCTTTCCACCCTCTCATTTCTCTGAGTACTCCTTGGATGGAGCTACATTGACCTTGCCCTTGTGGAAGACTTGTTACTTTGCCAGTGTATCCCACTGCTGGGGAAAAAAAAAAAAACAAAAACAACAAAAAAACAACTTTTAGTCCTCCACCAGGCCAGTCCCCAGCCAGGCCAGAGGCCCCCTCACCCCAGCCCATATGTTCTTGTGCTCAGCTTCTGGTTTTCAGCCCAACCATCCTTGTCACCCTCCATCACCAGCAGGAGTCAGCAAACCTGATAGCATTAAGATGCCTACGTGTCCCCACTTCGGATAAAAGCCACTTTAGCAGCGTCACTATGCCAGTCTCAACACACAAAAAGCAGCCTTCCTGTGGCACCTGGCCGGCTCAGTTAGTGAAACATGTGACTCTGGATCTCAGGGTTTTGAGTCCCACGTGTGCGTAGAGATTACTTTAAAAAATAAAATCTTAAAGAAAGAAAAAAAGCAACCTTCCCATCTCCTAGTTTGTAAAAACTAGCTTTGCCTTTCCTTGTTGCCCATCGGAATCTGCCATGAACTAGACAGACCTTTAAACTTGGTTGTCAACGTGTCACTTCATCTGTAATTCACTCCTCCACCAGGCTGATAAACTCAGGCAGGAAAAACTCCAATCAGATCTCACCATCTGGCCCTAATACTTCTAACCTCGTATTTGCCATTCTTAAGTCTTTCATATTTCCTAGGATTTCCATTTCTGTATCATTATTGAACATGTCCTTCCCAGTCTTGCGTGGATCCTCCTAGGTATTCTGTGTTCCCTATGATGCTTTGCAAGTTTCTCCCACTTGTCAGTAAGGTACCAAGGAGCATCTGAACTCCCCTAGAATGGACAGATGCAGGCCAGGCAATACAGCTGCCTTTCAGGTGACACTTTTAAGTATTGAGTTTCTCCAAACACATGTAAACACATACAGAAACCTTAAACATTTTACCAAAAGTGTAAATTGCAGAACTAAATAGCAATAAGAAACTTTCATAAAGCCTCTAGAGACAGTCTATTTCTTTTTTTAATGGACATTAATATTTATTATACATTTACATCTCAAAATCCCCAATTTAGTGAAAATGACATTCAATGGCACTCTAGCAGCAGAAGGTGCTTCTTAACTACTAATCACTTTAATAAAGCCACGTCTATATAAAAATAAACACTAAATAGACTAAACTAAAGAAACAAGTATAAATACAAATAATACAGTATTTTAAACAGGAATCTGAAAGTCTTACTACATAAGAATTTTCACTCCAAGTAGACAAAATACATACTAATCTAAAACTTAAGAGGGTAAAAAGTTAATAGATTTTCTCTTAGTTGAAGCCTATCCAATCTCAGTAACATTTCTGGAGAAAGCATAAAGTTAATGACTATATATTTTAAAAGGAATGGTCCAGGGCACCTGGGTGGCTCAGTGGGTTTTTAAAGCCTCTGCCTTCAACTCAGGTCATGACCCCAGGGTCCTGGGATTAAGCCCCGAATCAGGCTCTCTGCTCAGCAGGGAGCCTGCTTCCTCCTCTTTCTCTGCCTGCCTCTCTGCCTAGTTGTGATCTGTCCAAAAAAAAAAAAAAATCTTTAAAAGGAATGGTCCAGTTGTGTTGTCTCTGTTTTTAATTCGTCCTCTTCATTTACAGCATTGGCGGCAGCAGCAGCATCATGTGGATTATCTAGAATGTCTTTATTAAATCCATCCAATGACTCCTCTTGATCCTCATCTGTATTAACCTCTTCAGTGGTCTGTGTGTTTATTGAGTCTAAAAGAGAAATCATCATTATTACTCATAAGCACCTGATCCAATCTTACCTGATAAATACAAATCTCTCCACAAACTTATCTCAGTGGAAATGAAACCTATGATCACTTTCTTCCAAGTCACTTGTATAGGTGTATAAAGTTCATTCAAAAATACAAGTCTTGAAAGGTACCAAACTCAAACTCTTGAATCGTACCCAAATGCAACTGTTCTCTTTCAAAAATCGCAGGTCTTAGATGAAAATTTTTAAAAATCAAGTGCACTTAACAGCTATACATCAAAGTGATCTCTAGCAAAGAAAATTTAGGATCCTTATTTCTATTTGGGCAGATTTTAAAGTCATACATTATAAATAGAAAATGGGCCTCAAAAGGCTTATTGCTGGGTATACTTTGATGATGACAGCAAAGGAACTGCCATCAATGACAGTTGGATCTTCATGTCATTTTTCACCTGGTAGTAATAAAATACCCATTTGTAAAGCTGAAGATTAAATTCATTTTAATTGGAAAGAACAATGTAGTCACATTAATTTTCACTTGTGAGTTTCACAATATCTTGGGTGAAACATTTTATAATATGGTATCTTTACTATTTAACCATAATTCTTATTTTTCCATTTCAAAAGGAAAACTACATTGGAAATGGAGAAAGACATATGCAGTTTGCTTCACTCAAAACCAACCTGGATATATTTTTAAATGTAGTTTTAATAATCTTGTCTAGTTTCCAAACTCAGCCTGTTTTAAAAACAGCAAATTTTAAGTTTTAAAAAGAGAGAAGAGAATGCATCAGATAAGCAAACTGACAGCTAAGTGACACAACACAATAAAAATTAAGGACTTATTTAAGTCACAGCAAATGACTCTAAAATCCTCAAAAGGTGCAGAAGGCATTTTATGGGTTTAGAGAAGTACCATAATAATTAATGTTCAAATTATGATCCTAAAGATAAAATATGGGGTCCTGGGTGGCTCAGTTGGTTAAGTGTCTGCCTTTGGCTCAGGTCATGATCCTAAGGTCCTGGGATCCAGACCCGAGTCGCAGCAGGGAGCCTAATTCTCCTCCTGCCCCTCCCCTCCTTGTGTGCTCTCTCTCAAATAAATTTTTAAAATCTTAAAAAAAAAAGGGGGGCGCCTGGGTGGCTCAGTGGGTTGAAGCCTCTGCCTTCAGCTCAGGTCCTGGGATCCAGCCCCCCATCGGGCTTTCTCCTCAGCAGGGAGCCTGATTCCTCTTCTCTGCCTCCTTGTGATCTCTGTCAAATAAATAAAATGTTTTAAAAAAATAAAATCTTAGGAAAAAAAAAATGTCACACACTTTAAGGAGTCAGAGAAGATTCAGAATCAAGTTGAAGGGATTAAAATAATTTTTTAAGCAGTCCCCAGCTATCCAGAAAACCATCTTAGACTCACTTATTCTTTGAGGATTCCAGATAGCTCACATACGCACACACATACGTGTGCTCTTTCTCAAATATATATAAACTTAATACAGCAGATTTTCCTATTCCTAGCGGCATTTTATCTTGCAGATAGTAGAAAAGTTAAAATTTCTAACATGCCTTTGATATATTAATGGTAGCACATAAAACCCAGCATAAAATTTACCATTTCCAAGGGACTGACTATTACTCAATAGCTTTGCCTGCCTTCTTTCCAAGGCCAGTTGTTTATTTCTCTCAATTCTCTGTTGTTGTTCTTCTGTTAGGCTTCTACTTGACTCAGAAGCAAAATTCTCACTTCCCAGTGAGTTTGTCGAGAAGGGATCTAATTGGGTAGCCATTACGTCATGGTCATGATTTTCTCCTTCATCTGCAGTAGAAATGAAAGTTACTACATCTGTGATTAGAAAAAGAGCTTAATGCAGCTATTAGTTAAAAGCCAGTTTAAAGTAACAAGGTGCCAGAACTGAAGAAACTTTCTTCAAATTCTTCTGGGAGAATGTTCTAAATACTGATGACACTTGAACAACAGAAGAGTCAGTGATGCCGACACCCAGCACAATCAAAAATCCGCAGAGAACTTGGGCCTCTCCAAAGCGTAACTACTAATAGCTGACTATTGACCACAATATGAATAACACAGTCAATTAACACATATTATCTATATTATATGTATACATATACTGCACTTTTCAAGTAAGCTAGAGAAAAGAAAATGTTGTTAAAGAAAAGCATAAGGAAGAGAAAATACATTTACAGTATTGAACCATAAGAAATCTATAAGTAGACCTGCTCAATTCAAACCCAGTTTTTCACGGGGTCACCTGTATGTGCTTGATTCAAGCAAGTAAAAGGAATACTTATAAATCATTCTAAAGAGACAAGTCAAATGGAAATAATAGTTTTAAAATATGCATGAACAGGGGCACCTGGATGGCTCAGTGGGTTGAGCCTCTGCCTTCGGCTCAGGTCATGATCTCAGGGTCGTGGGATCAAGCCCTGCGTCGTACTCTCTGCTTGGTGGGGAGCCTGCTTTCCCCTCTCTCTCTCTGCCTACTTGTGATCCCTCTCTGTCAAATAAAATCTTTAAAAAAATTTTTTTTAATAATAAAAAAATTTTAATAATAAAATTTTTTTTAAAAAGCATGAATAGAAAGCACAAGTTCTTAGTTATGATTAGAAAATATTGGGGCACCCGGGTGGCTCAGTGGGTTAAAGCCTCTGCCTTCGGCTCAGGTCATGATCTCTGGGTCCTGGGATCGAGCCCCGAATCAGGCTCTCTGCTCAGCAGGGAACCTGCTTCCTCCTCTCTCTCTGCCTGCCTCTCTGCCTACTTATGATCTCTCTCTGTCAAATAAATAAATAAAATCTTAAAAAAAAAAAAGTAAAGAAAACATTTTCTGGAAAAAAAAAATTTTTTTTTTCTGCTTGGGCTAATGAACAGAATCCAAACCATACTCTTGCTTTACATTAAACAAAAACATTTTAATAGCTTGCTATACTGTCAATAGAGCACAGTAATAATTTTATATAAGCTATTTTTTTAATAGGGTAAAACTCAGACACAAAGTGAAAAAGGAGGGGTGCCTGGCTCAGGCGGAGCATGTGACTCTTGATCTTGGGGTTGAGTTTGAGACCCACACTGTGTGTAGAAATTACTTGAAAATAAAATCTTTCCCAAAAAGTGAAAGAAAAATTTAAAGATCTATGGACAGATTTCCACATTAATTAAAAAAAAAACAAACTGTGCTTTCTACATTAGGCCTAAATAAATACTTAAAGCCCTATACGCCAGTTATCTCCAAGTAGGATGCCCCTAAAATGAACCACAATGGTATAGAAAGTAAATATTGGATCTTCCATTTTTATTTAAGGATTCAGAAAAACTGCTGAACTAACTTAAAGACAGGCAGTGACAAACTGTCATTTATCCATTTAACAGGTACGGTGTGGCCTGGATGCTACCTTAAAAGCAGACAGCTCCACGCTGCAGAAGGGCAGGAGAGCTGGGCCCTCACTCGTTTTTTAAATTTCAGCTTACTGTGAAATACAGCTAATTCTGATCACCCAGTTAAGCAAACTGCCTAGTTGTAACACCAAAATAATCCCAACAAAATGCACAAGTGGTAGCTTAAAAAGGTTTTTGCAAAATAACAATACATAAAGAGAAGGTAGACAGAAAATAGAGACACAAGCAAGAACTTCACACAAGCACTTCACCTTCTCCCTACATCATTCACATTACAGGGTTAAAAAAAAAAAAAGATAATGTCATCTGATCTGATAAGTGGACAAAAACAAACAAACAAACCCATAAACATATCAACACCACCATTTGAAATACGAATTTACACACACTAACCTTGTCCTATGTGTATACTGTGCCTTGAGGTATTAGCTAATGTAAAAACCATCACAACTAGCAAAAAAATTAAAACTGAAGACAAACCTTTATTCTGGTGAGGTTTAAAAATCCTATGATACTTGATTTTACAACCAAATCCTTTTGAGGTTTCTCCCTTAACAGTGAAAGAAAAAAGCAATACACTTGTCCTTTCTGAGATAGAAAAAAAAAATGTAGCAAGAAACTAAGATGCATTCCTTTGTCAGGAAATATTGATGGTGTACAGGGAGAAAACATTGCTAGAGAAGTTAAACAAGTATTAGAACCAATTATGCAATATTGGGGTTTCTACTATGCTTCACCTTACAAGGTGTACAGAATTCCGAATGAATGACATACATAAAGAACTACTGTTTTGTGAGCCATGGAAGGAAAGATCTCTTCAATAGTAAATGGCCTCTTTAATACAATGTTTTATGGAAAACCACTGTGCACATAACCACTGATGAAGCTTTGACTGATAAAAATGGGGTTAAAGGGGCGCCTGGGTGGCTGGGTGGGTTAAAGCCTCTGCCTTCGGCTCAGGTCATGATCTCAGGGTCCTGGGATCAAGCCCCGCATCGGGCTCTCTGCTCAGCAGGGAACCTGCTTCCTCCTCTCTCTCTGCCTGCCTCTCTGCCTACTTGTGATTTCTCTCTGTCAAATAAATAAATAAAAATCTTAAAAAAAAAAATGGGATTAAAAAATTTTGAAATTCACTCATTACAACATTAGCAGGCATGCAACTGTGGCAAAGAGCCTAAGACAAATATTCAGTGTGCTAGAGGATGCCATCATTTTAGCACACATAAACCAACAGATAAGCAAATACACAATAACTGAAAGGAAATAAGTACTGTGGGGGAAAAAAGGATAGGGAATCAGGACTGGGAGTGGGAAAGAGAGCCATGAAGACTTGGGAGTGGGAAGGAGGACGAAGGACGTGTTCAAGGCAGAGTAAGAATGCAAAAGCCTTAAGACAAAAATGTGCCTGGAAGGTTCGAAGAATATCTAGGAGGCAAGTAGTCACTAAAGCAGCATGAGAGGGGAACTATAAAAGATACAGTCAGAGAGGCAAGGAAGGTATGGTAAGGAGTAGATACTGGAGGGCCAAGGAAGACATTGTGAGGATTTTGGCTTTTGCTCTGGGTGAAATAAGGAGCCACCATAGGGCTCTAAGCAGAGGAGTTACAGGACTATATATATGCCAAAAATATTAAAATTTAACCCAATTGACTTTTAAGAAAACTGACTGAAAAAAGGTAGATGAGGGGCATCTGGGTGGCTCAATGGGTTAAGCCTCGGCCTTCGGCTCGGGTCATGATCCCAGGGTCTGGGGATCAAGCCCCACATCGGGCTCTCTGCTCAGCAGGGAGCCTACTTCCTCCTCTCTCTGCCTGCTTCTCTGCCTACTTGTGATTTCTGTCAAATATAAATAAAATCTTTAAAAAAAAAAAAAAAGAAAAGAAAAAAGGTAGATGATAAATTTGCTTGTGAACTTCAACAAGAATCCTTGCATTAGTGAATGGGATGGGAAAATGTTAAGTGCCATTAATGATACTCCACTTCTACTCGAATGAATCTTAGTAAGATAAAACTAAGATTTGTTGAGGGGAGACTCTATCTACCACACCTTCAAATCATCAATCAGGCTATCAGCCCAGAATTTTGGAGGAAAGAAAATATTCCAAAGAGCATGAAGTCATATTGTTCTCACTTTAAAACATCATGGTAATAAAGCTCTAGTGAGAATTTAAATGTGCATTATTGGGAGCATGGGTGGCTCATTGGGTTAAGCATCTGACTTTGGCTCAAGTCATGATCTCAGGGTCCTGGGATCAAGCTGCACATTAGGCTCCACACTCAGCAGGGAATCTGTTTCTTCCTCTTCCTCTGCCCCTCCCCCGGCTCATGCTCACTCATGCTCGCTCTCTCAAATAAATAAAATCTTTTTTTAAAAAATGTGTTATTTATCATGTCAGTAGTGCATGTATTATAAAAATAAATAAAATGCTCAAAACACTTTTACTGTTGTAGTACCTTATCCAAAAGATCAGGAGACCATTCTCTTAGGATACAGAGAAGATAGATTCAACAACAAACAGGGCTGTGTGACAGAGGCCTCTACTAAGCACCCAGTACTTCAGCAAGCCTATAATCCCATCAATAGTCCCATTACTCTATTGCCTCTGCACAAATGAGTTCCTCTCTCCCAAATCACTTTTGTCTAAACTCTCCTGCTTATCATTCAAAGTACTTGTGATTTGTCCTCTGTGAGGACTGCTTTCCCCTCCCCTGGCTAAAAGCAACTATGCTCTCCTTTGTGCCTTACCCTGTGCCCTGTTTCTAATTTCAGCACCTATCAGAATGGAGGTGATGTTATATCTCACTGACTCACTAGTCTGCTAGCCCATGAACCAAGGGGTCTGATCTTATTCATCTTTTTTTTTTAAAAGATTTTATTTATTTATTTGACAGAGAGATCACAAGCAGGCTCCCTGCTGAGCAGAGAGCCCAGTGCAGGGCTTGATCCCAGGACCCTGAGATCATGACCTGAGCCGAAGGCAGAAGCTTAACCCACTGAGCCACCCAGGCGCCCCTTATTCATCTTTATCCCTGAAACACTAGCACACACTATGCCCCTCAAAAACTCCTACCAAATAAACTACCTAACCCAGTGGTATGTGCTGTGGAATTTAGTTACTAATTCCTTTCCATATACCAAATCCTATCCCACAGATACATACCGTATCTTACCAAAATATTAAATCTTGGATTATATGAATCACAATTTTTCATTTTTTAAAACTGGATTTCAGTTGATTAGTGTATTTTTTGAATTCTAACACTTCTTCCAAGACACTGGTAAAGAATAAAAATCAATTTCAAAACTAAAAATGAATCAATCATTTTTAATACTGATATCTCATTTTTCAAATATATTTTCATAAGCTATTTAATGCTAAAAATCTTTTTTAAAGAGATTCTTTTCAAAAAAAATTTTTTATTAACATATAATGTATTATTTGCCCCAGGGGTACAGGTCTGTGAATTGTCAGGCTTACACACTTCACAGCACTCACCACAGCATATACCCTCCCCAATGTCCATAATCCCAATCACCCTCTCCATACCTCCCCACCCCCAGCAACCCTCAGTTTGTTTCGTGAGATTAAAAGTCTCTTATGGTTTATCTCCCTCCCAATCCCATCTTGTTTTTTTTTCCTTCCTTACTCCCCAAACCCCCCACTTTGCCTCTCAAATTCCTCATATCAGAGAGATCATATGATAACAATTTTTCATTTTTAATAGCAACTTATAAATAACTTGGGGGGATTCTACAGGGACCCTGTATTTTCTACCACATCTATTAAAAGTTTAAAAAACAAAAATAAACATGTATGGAGCCATCGCACAGAGAATCTGATAACTATACAGACCCTGTCGGCAGGAACCATGTTTTGATGTGTGTGACTACCTATGGTTGCACTGTACAACTAACAAATGCAACCAGTACCAGGAACAGTCACACAGGTCTTACGGAAGACCTACAGATATCTTCCTCAACTAAAAATGGGATTACAGGGGTGCCTGGGTGGCTCAGCGGGTTAAAGACTCTGCTTTCGGCTCAGGTCATGATCTCGGGGTCCTGGGATCGAGCCCTGCATCCGGCTCTCTGCTCCGCGGGGAGCCTGCTTCCTCCTCTCTCTCTGCCTGCCTCTCTGCCTAGTTGTGATTTCTCTCTGTCAAATAAATAAAATATTTAAAAAATAAAATAAAATAAAATAAAAATAGGGTTACGTCCTGATAAGCCCTCATCAGCTGATAGTAAGTCAAAATGGATTTACTATACCTCACCTACTTTAAATGTGCTCAGAACACTAACATTACCCTAGTTAGGCAAAATCATGCAACACAAAGACTGTTTTATAATACAGTGTTGAATATCTCATGTAATTTATGGATACTGTACTGAAAGTGGAAAACACAGTGGTTGTATGGGTACAAAATGGTTGTCAGTTTATCAGTGGTTTGCCCTCATGTGTGGCTGCTCCTACCCCGTATCACAGCACACATGCTAGCCTGGGGGAAAAAAATCAAAATCTGAAATTCTAAGTATGGCTTCTAGTGAGTGTGTATCACTTCTGCACCATCATAAGTCGAAGAATCATTAAGTCAAACCACTGTTAAGTTGGGACCATCCATGTACAGGATCTATACTCTTAAGAGAAATGTAAACTATTTCACCATCAAATTATTCTAATTCCCCAGAGCCACTTTTAATGGTGTGTATGAATATGAACTAGTGTCGTTTATTTTCATTAACCAAGCACTACAAAGGATAAATGGGTATCAGTTCTCAAAGGCTCAAGTTCTGTGACTAAATATATTTCTACATCTCTAAATGGCACTGCAGGCATATCTTTAAGAAACAAGTGTCAAACAATATTCTAGATTACCGAGGCATTTTAACTCATTCCTATTTACTATAATTATGTCTACTCAATTACTCAATATAGATGAAGAATCCAGTGCTTAATCTACCCCTGCCCCAACTAGATCTATTTCTAACAGCAAAATTGTTAGAAGTAAACCTGTATTCTTACCATTATTGCTAATAAAATCTTCATGTAAAATAGGCAGGTCAAGTCGAATTCGTTTTAAACAGGTCTGAAAATAAAGAGATATTTTTACATTTCCATCAGTAACACTTGGGATAAAATGAGAATTTATTCAATTCTTAGTTTCAAAAAAGTTGTTCTTCAAATAACTACTATTTTTTTTCCTACCATGACAGATTTCAAAATAAAAACACCAAACAGTGACTTAGCCTCAACTAAAATCCATCCTTGGCACTATTTAGCATCATGAATGATATTCATAATAATCTCAACACCTACCTGAACTTCCTTTTTACTTCCCAGGTATTCAACTCTGTCAATAAAATCCTCGAATTGTAGCTTAGGGAATAGCCTATGCGCCCAATGCTCCATGTGTCTGATTAGCGTTTTCAAGTCTTCAGCCTGGCACATAAAAATAAAAATGCTAAATAGAAGACTCATTCTCACAACTAACCTTGTCAGCAGATTTCAGAACTGAATAGTAATGCCAAAGTCATTGGTGTCATTTTATATTTATAAGGTTAAGAAATTTCTGAAGAAACTTTAAGAAGGGGAACTATTCACTGAGTTTAAGAGGACTGCAGTCTAAAAGAGCACTGGATATAGATTAAAAGAAAAAAAACCCCAGTACGAAAACTTGATAAAAGTTAAAAGATAATCATATATCTTTTTAAAAAAGAATTTATTTATTTATTTGAGAGAGAGAGCCCGCAAGAGAGCACAAGGGAGCAGCAGAGGGAGAGGGACAAGCAGGCTCCCTGCTGATCAGGTAGCCTGATGCAGGGCTCGATCCCAGGCCTCAGGGATCATAACTTGAACTGAAGGCAGATGGATATCATGAATGTTTTCAGAACTGTAAAGGAATACGTGAAAATAAGCTTTAATAAAATACATGAAGATATCTTTTAGGAATAAATAAACAAAATGACAGGTCCCTAAATCATACATAGAGAACAAAGCACTGAGAATTCAAAACTACAAAAATATATTCGGAAATAATCCCAAGGGTAAAGTACAAAGACTAGCAACAACAGTTTAAATGTTGTGTGTTTTTTTTTTTTTTTTTGAAATCTAATTTTATTCCTAAAGTTCAAATTAGCTAGCGGTAGCACTGAAAATACACTTTCTCTATACAAAACAGTGTAAACTGATTACACATTAATAAAGGATTTAACACACACACACTTCTCTAACGAAAGCAGCTAGATGCAGCCCTTGCTCTAAAAAGCTATACCTGGGGGCGCCTGGGTGGCTCAGTGGTTTAAGCCGCTGCCTTCGGCTCAGGTCATGATCTCAGGGTCCTGGGATGGAGCCCCGCATCGGGCTCTCTGCTTGGCGGGGAGCCTGCTTCCCTCTCACTCTCTCTGCCTGCCTCTCTGCCTACTTATGATCTCTCTCTGTCAAATAAATAAATAAATAAAATCTTTAAAAAGTTATACCTGAACAGAAACGGACATGTAGAGTCTAAGGCCCCAGCAAGTTGTCTACAGAATGTCGGCTGTTCCCAGTTATGTTTAATGTTCTCAGGGCAAAATTCCTCTTTATATATGAAATTTTAATTTAACATTTAAATTTTTAAAAAAATGGGGGCGCCTGGGTGGCTCAGTGGGTTAAAGCCTCTGCCTTCGGCTCAGGTCATGATCCCAGGGTCCTGGGATGGAGCCCCGCATAGGGCTCTCTGTTCCGCAGGGGGCCTGCTTCCTCCTCTCTCTCTGCCTGCCTCTCTGCCTACTTATGATTTCTCTCTGTCAAATAAATAAAATATTAGAAATAAATAAATAAATTTTTAAAAAATGAAAATGAAAAACAAAGTTTAATAAAATGGACTAAGGAATAACAAAATTGCAAATTCCTGGTCTTAATGTATTTTATTTTTCTCTTAATAGTATTTTAAAGATTTATTTACTTTTTTTGAGACAGTGTATGTGAGAGAGGGCGCTTGCACACGTGAGTGGGGAGAATGGCAGGGGGGAGAAATCCCCAAGCAGACTCCCCAGTGACCACAGGGCCAGAGGTGGGGCTCCCTTGATCTCACAACCCTGAGATCATTACCTGAGTGGAAAGCAAGAGTGAGACACTCTTAACCAACTGAGCCATCCAGGTGTCCCTTAACAGTATTTTAAAACACAACAGTCAAGGGGTGCAGGTGGCTCAGGTGACTCAGGTCATGACCTCAGGATGGAGTCCCACATTGGGATGGAGTCCCACATTGGGCTCCCTGCTCAGCGGGGAGTCTTCTCTCTCTGCCTGCTGCTCCCCCTGCTTGTGTGCTCTCTTTCTCTCAAATAAATAGTAATAATAAAAAAAACAGAATTGTCAAAAGCACAGGCTCTGGATCACACTGTATAGAATCAAATCTCAATCCTGCTACCTAATAGCTCTGTGACTTTAAGCAAATCACTCTACCACTGTGCCTTCTTTTTCACATTATATTTTACACACTTTGTAGGGTTATGAGAAATAAATAATACAAATAAAGTGCCTGACACAAAGTATACACTCAAATACTGGCTATTTTCCTGTTATCTAATCTTGTCTAAGAAGGCAATGGTCAACCCGACCAGTAACTAATCACATAATACCGGCAGCATTGTGCTTGCAGCACATACATTAAAGTAATACAGAGAGGATGTGTTTTCCTTCTCATTCTGATAATAAAGGTAAGTTTGTTTGTTTGTTTGTATTTAACTCAATCACCTAAGATTATTTTCCAATTGTTGGAGGGTAGCTGGTCAGTCACCTCACAATATCATGTTAGACCTAAGGGTCAAAAGAGAAACACCTAAATACACCTAAATATGTCCTAAGTCATACATGGAGAAAAAAGCAGCAAGGATTCAACTCTGTGACAAAACAGGAAGAATTTCCAAGGGCAAAGTACGGAAGACTAAACAGCATAAACTCCTGGAGCCCACCCTCACCCAGTGAAGAAAAACAAAATCTGCATCCTTCATATAAACTCATTTATTTTAATAAAGTACTTATTATGAAAATGGTGAGGACTTCATTAAAGTCAAAGCACCTATTTATCCTTACAACCTGAAAATTTCAACAAGGGCAATGAATTAACTGGGATGGTTTTGTGTTTTGTTTTTTCTTTTTAGGTAAGCTTTACACCCAACATGGGGCTTTAACTCATAACCCCAAGATCGGGTCTCATGCTCCACTGAGCCAGCTAGGTGTCCCTCTTTTTTTTTTTTTGAGATGGGTATGCTTTCAAAATATCCTGATTTACATTTAATTTTCTGGCAAAATAGGACAGACTTCTATTCTCTCTTCCCATGCACTGAAACTGAGCAAAGGTACTAAAATTTTTCAGCCTCCCAGCTTTAAAATCTTGGATTTTTGTTTTTAATTTTTCTTTTAAAGTATGCTCTACATACGATGTGGGGCTCATATTCATGACCCCAAGATCAGGAGTTACACGTTCTACCAACTAAGCCAGCTGGGCACCCCTCCTTGGACTATTTTTTTACTTCTTTTTACCTCCTTATATCCAACTGCCTACAAGTACTGTATGTTGTTTATGTCTCTACTACTATCCTATCAGGCTATCTTGACCTTATTCATTTTCACCCTGGTAGTGCGACAGTATCTGAATAGCTCTCTGCTTCCAGTCTCTTCCCTCTTTCCCATTATCCTGCATACCACACTAAGATGGTGCTCACTGTTACATTAACAGTACTCTAGCCGGACTATGAAAGGGGAAATCTTAACTGTTGGCTTTGGACACGTAAACCTCTAAAGTTCCCGGCATCTGGGTGGCTCAGTCACTTAAGCATCTGCCTTCAGCTCAGGTCATGGTCTTGAGATGGAGCCCCACATCAGGCTCCCTTATCAGTGGGGAGTCGTCTTCTGCCACTCCCCCTGCTTATGCTTGCTATCAAATAAATAAATAAAATCTTTAAAAGAATTCTAAAATCTCATTTCCTTAACTAGATAATGGGACCAAACCTACCCCCCAGGTTTGAAAATTAAAGAATATATTTGAAAATACTTCATGAACAGCAAAGCTCTGTAAGGATATCTGCAAAAGGGGCGCCTGGGTGGCTCAGTGGGTTAAAGCCTCTGCGTTTGGCTCAGGTCATGATCCCAGGGTCCTGGAATAGAGCCCCGCACGGGGCTCTCTGCTCAGCAGGGAGCCTGCTCCTCCTCTCTCTCTGCCTGCCTCTCTGCCTACTTGAAATCTGTCTGTCAAATAAATAAATAAAATCTTAAAAAAAAAAAAAAGGATATCTGCAAAAAATTGTATCTACACTCTACATTATTCAAAGATAAGAGACTTTTAGGGATGTCTGTGTAGCTCAGTCAGTTAAGCTATGACTCTTAATCTCAGCCCAGGTCTCAATCTCAAGGTCATGAGTTCAAGCCCCATATTGGAGGCTCCCAATTTAAAAAAAAAAAAAAAAAAGAGAGAGATATGAGACTTATCTTTAAAAAAAAAAAAAGAGAGAGAGAGAGGGATGAGACTTTTAAAATATATATTTAGACAGTGATCAACAGTTCTTAAATGTCTTCATTTTTCAACTTAAATGATGCCTATTATGAATCAGACACATATGACAGGATATGTGTCATACCTTGGGGACACATAACTGATACAAGTCAAGTCCTTGCTCTCCTGAAGCCTAAAATTACTCTTTCAGGTGACTAAGTCAATGTTATTCCTAGAAATTATAAAGTACAAACTTAGAACTTATAGACTTAGATGTGATTTTCCAAAGCCATACAGAGGCAAAAATGAGACTATAAGACTTGTTTTCTGACTCTTAAAGCAGTGCCCTTTCCACTATATCTTAGTTTCTCAAGAGGTATGATAAAAGACAGGATCTGTGAAACATTCTAAGATTCCTCAGAATATAATCGGCCCACATTTCTACTGATATTCGAAAGAACAAAGAATAAAAATCAGACAATTCTTACCTCATGACCTTTACCTTTGAATTTCACCTTATCAAACACATGCCTTAATGCTGGAAGCCCTCTCTCTGAAATTAATCTATAAAGAGAAATATGTTCTAAAATTTCAAGTTTTCAAGAACCACCAAGGCCAAAGCAAAACCATTATTATCCACTGAGCTGAAAAACAAAAGTGCCTGGCTGGCTCAGTCAGCTAAACATCCAACTCTTGATTTCAGCTCAGGTGATGATCTCAGGGTCCTAAGATTAAGCCCCACAGTGGGATCCACGTTCAGTAGGGAGTCTGCTTGAGAGTCTCTCTCTCCTGCTCCCTCTGCACCCTCATCACTCTCTCAAATAAATAAATAATTTTTTTTTTAAAAAGGACAAATAATAACTCCAAATCGTCCCAACTGAAAGTTTTTAATATAAGGAGTAAAAAACACAACATAAAGAAAAAAAAAAAAAAAAAAAGAAATGTTTAGGGAAATAGTAAATGTACCTCTGAGCATCCAGCTTGGGTATATTCCGTTTAACTGTTCTCTTTGGAGGTACAGGAACAGGTACTCCTCTCCCTGACTCTGGTGAAATATACCAAGATTTAATATTACTTAAATAATTTAAGCCTATAAAACATATGATTTCTATGCTAATAGATTGATAACTGAAAACAGGCACTTTCTTGGAACTCTATATAGACCTTCATCAGGTTCAGCTCCTTCACCATCTTCTCTCTGTGGAGAGGCTGGAGGTGGAAAAGGAGGAAAAGTTTCATCTTCTACATGCTCATAATCTGGTAGGTCAATCAAGCCATTCTCCTGTGGCTCCAGCATCTTCTCCTCTACAGGAAAGAAAAAATAAACATGTTTATTCATCCAAGTAGTCTCCCTATTACACAGTTAAGTTCTACCTGCAGCAAAATACATGTGTTTCCATCAGTTAAACACATCATGAAAAGAAGTGGAGACAGGTTACAGGGAAAAAACTACTGGGTTAGAAATCGGAAGTGAGGGGCGCCTGGGTGGCTCAGTGGATTAAGCCGCTGCCTTCGGCTCAGGTCATGGTCTCGGGGTCCTGGGATCGAGCCCCGCATCGGGCTCTCTGCTCCGCAGGGAGCCTGCTTCCTCCTCTCTCTCTGCCTGCCTCTCTGCCTACTTGTGATCTCTCTCTCTGTCAAATAAATAAATAAAATCTTTAAAAAAAAAAAAAAAAGAAATCGGAAGTGAGTTCTAACATAGACCCTATCACCCAGTAACTGCATGATTTTCAGCAAATCGTTTTCCCTCAACTGTTGAGTCTCCCCTCAGAGGGCTTCAAACTATGGTTCAAATGGGTGTGAAAGAGGCAGGGTTCAGGTACCTCACCCCACTTTAACCAGAGCAGCTTTTCAAAAAATCTGTTTACAAATTCATCTTTTAGTTAAGGTTTTCTATGACAGAAGGGAAATAATCCTAAGGCTGATAACTTGAAAGAACCCTTTTCAGGACCATCAAACTTGACAACATCTAACACTTTTGATCAGTTCCTTTTTCCTTTTTCTGGAAAGGTATTTTTGTTGGTTTCTGAAACACAGCACTTACTTGGTTTCCTCCCTTTCTGAACACTGCTCCTAGATCTTCTGTGCAGATTCATCTTCCCCTAACCTGGTCAGTAGGTATTCAAGACTCCATCCTAGGCCCTCTTCACTTCTTTATGTGCATGGTTTTAATAATCATTGATAGATGAATATTTATCTCTAGTTTTTTATCTGTATTCTAGGCATCAAATCTGAGCTCCAGATCCCTACATCTTCTTTTACAGCTCTTCAATTTCTCAAAGGCAACTATATCATCTCATGTACAAAACCAAACTCAAAAATTTTCCCAATTCAGTGAGTGACATCTATCCATCCATGCAAGTAAGAGAACTGTAAATCATCCCTGATAGCTCCTTCCCCATTCATCCTACTTATCCTGTCCATTTTACTTCCTAAGCATCAGTTAAGTCTTTCCATTTCTCCCTATCTCCACAACCACTTCCTAACATTCCTTCTTTTCGTTACTCCATTACTCATAACCACTTTTGCCTTTTTCAAACCATTCTCCATACTATAGCTAGACTGAGGCTCTGGAAATGTAAAGCCAATCACATTTCCACTTAGCTTAAATATTTCAATAGGGTCCTACTGCTCTTGGGCTAATGAGAAAATGCCAAAGCTCTGACTGGTTTGGCACCTTCCTACTTCTCCAGCCTCACTTCAAACAACTCTTCATGCTCTTTTCTTTATCTTGAAAGAGCCATATCCCTCAGGCCATGAGTCCATTGCTAAGGTTGTTTCCTATCTTGAAGGCTCTTCCCAGACTCCTTCTCTCTTTCAGATCTCAACTCTCACCTCCTCAGATAAGTCTACCCCAATTTCCCTGAATTAAATCTCCTATAAGAAGCATTCAAAGTACCAAGTACCAATTTCATGGCACCTACCCAGTTTCAATATTATGTTCCATTTCTGGGATTATTTGACTGTTTGTCTTCCATACTAGACTGCAGCTCTAAAAAGGCAAAGACCAGGTGAGTCTCTTTGTGCTCCACCACTGTATCCCCAAAGCTGGTATACAGCAGGTGCTCCACAAATATTTGTTGAATGAAGGAATAAAGATTCCAAAGCTTCCCTCAAACTGTAAAACTACTAGAGCTAAATGATCCCGAAAATCTCTCCAATTCTAAATTTCCATGACCACACATACAAAAAAACCAAAACAACGTATCAACTCCTGATAATGACCCACCTCTTATCTTCAAGTAAGGCTTAATAACAATAGATTTTTCAAAACTGGAAAGGCAGTTAGAGGTCATATAATCTAAAGTAGCTTCCTAGCTACAGTAAGTATAGTCAGGTTGTTTAATCCTAGTCAAGTTTCTTTGGGAAAAAATGGGGTTCACACTTTTGAGAACAGGGAGCCCTGAGTTTGATGGCAGGGCACAAACTATATTAAGTATAGCAAGATGCAGCCTAAGGAATTGGCCAAGCATGGGGTGGCGTTTGTCAGTAAACTGGTTGTGAATAAGGCTGCTCTCTGATCTTTCACTTCTTGATGGTGGTTGCACACTGTTTTTAGACACTGATGAAATTCTCTTAGCTTCCCCGCTCTGGTCCTCAAACTCTCAAAGGAGTCAAGGTAACAAAGAAATTTAATATCCAAACTCCAATTCGTTCCCAGACCCTTAAAGGGTCCAATGTCCAACTTCATCCAAATTACCAAAACAGTAGCCCGTGTCGAAAGGGCTGACTCCATTTCCTCCTTTGCCAGCCACCCTAAAACCACTCTGCCACCCCATCTCCCTTCTCCACCCTTCCCATCCCCGCTGCCCTAGTCTCCCTTCAACTTCATTCATCCATTCATCCCACATTTACAGGACGCCTTCTACGTTAAGAAGCGCCCGGACAGTAAGTAGCCGGCGACGTAGAGGTGGACTGACGACGCACATTCCCTCCCGCTACAGGGCTGAATTCGGCGAGAGGCGGACCCGAAAGAGAAACGACAGGTAGAAGTGCCCGCCCTCTTCCCCACAGGTCGCGGCCTCTCCAGTCCCCCTCTGCCCAGGTCCGTCGCAGTCTCCTCCTCCAACCTCCACACTCCCACCCCGCGACGCCCCAGCACCCCTGCTCTCTCAACCCCCTCGCTCGACCACTGCTCCTCACAGGCCCTCCACTGGCCCGCTTGCCCGCTCTTACCTCACGCTCGATACTGCGACCACAACCCGGGGCTAGACGCGGCCCCAAACCGCGTTGATCGCGAGACTCTGGAGATCCCGCCGCGAGAAGAGGCCTCCGAGTTTGGCGCCAAATCTGCTCAGGGCTTGGGCGGAGCCCGCGGGACCCGCCTTCCCGCCCGCCCGCCCACCCCCGTCCAGGTGCCGCCCGCCGGCGTTCGTCCCCGCCTTTCCGGGGTCCCGCCTTCCCACTGCGCAGCGCCCGCAGCTTCCGCCCTCGGGAATTCCTTAGAGGAGGTGGACTTGACTTGCTTCAAGCTCATTATTTATTACTCTCTAAGCAGTTCAGAGTTTGGGGAGAGGTTTGTTTTCTAGAAAACTGGCTTGTGGATGGAGCAGAGAGAATAGAGCCGAAAGAATTTGGTAAGAAATTACCGATTCTTCAGAGTTAATAACAATTCCTTGAACATTGAGTTTTATTGTTTATTGAATAATGAGCTGAGAAAAGAGGTGGTAAAGAGTTATGTTAAATAATACATTATATTTTAACTTAAAAATGGGAAAAAAGGAGTTATGACACAAAATGTAAAAAATTTTACCAAAAATGTAAAAAATTGCCTTTTTTTTTTTTTTTAAAGTGAGTTAAGGGGCCCCTGACTGGCCCAGTTCATAGAGCATGCAACTCTTCATCTCAGGGTAGTTAAGTTCAAACCCCACTTGGTAGAGTTTACTTTAAAAAAGTCAGTCCAAAAAAATAATAAAAATAATAAAAATAAATTAAAAAAATAAAAAAGTGAGTCCAAATATATTCGTATTTACTTATATTCCCGCACATACACACAAGTGAGGAAAATAAATGTATAACTAATACCTGTGGGGATGGGTACTGGGCATATGGTGTGAGGTAGGTTGAGGACTTAACTCTGTACCTTTTTTTTAAAAGTAAGCTTTAGCCCAAAATGGGGTCTGAATTCATGACCCTGAGATCAAGAGTCACTCTACCTACTGAACCAGCCAGGCGCCCCTGTACCTTTTTTGAACATATAAATACATTAGCTAGTCAAAAAACAAAAATAGTTATCTGCAGCAAATACAGCATCAAGATTTGACAAACCACGATGAGTAGTGTTTTGCAACATTATTCTACTTTTCTATAGCTTGGAGTATTTTAGTAAAATTCTAAAAGAATAAATCAAATGTGTGAGAAGGATAAGATAAATTGCAAGCTATATTGTCTAAAATTATGTATGCAAATGTGTACATACGCCACATTTTCCTTAATTTTATGATTTTATTTCTATACATTTATTTACATAAAAATATGTATAAAATGCATTTATTTATATCTATACATGCAAGATGATATGTATTAATATTAAGCAATTAAGAAAGTGAATACTGGGGCGCCTGGCTGGCCCAGTCAGTAGGGCATGTGACTCTTAATCTCTGGGGTTGTAAGTTTGAGCCCCATGTGTGTAAGGATTACTTAAAAATAAAATCTTTTAAAAAAGAAAGAAAATTAACATTAATTTGAAAAGGGACTGTCAACTTCAAAAGTCTGAATAACTGAGGCAAAAGGCATTCTTCTAATTATCCAGATAACAGTCTATATTTCACACAAAGTAAATGTAAAAGCACTTAAAGAAATTAAAAATTTATATCTATCCCCTCACCCACTCCCACACCAAAAAGCCCAGAGCAGAAGCTCTGAGGGTTTGAACCTCAGTTCCATTATTTACTACTTAGTGACCTTGGACTCTGCTTCCATTTTCTCAGTATTACTAACAGAGGAGGATGAAATTATAGTACTTAGTGTTACCTTTTATTATCCATATAATTTTTAGAATATTTGACCCTTTGAGAAAATGTAAAGACTTTAGTAGGTCATTTGTGGACCCATGTGAATATAACTACCATTGACTTGACATATTATTGTCAAAGACTAATTGTCTCTTTTGTTCATATGTGAGGAATACTAGAAGTATATTTTCTGTAACAATTTCACCAGAGATAGAAAGATAGCTTTCCCACGGACCATATCATTAGCACATTTTAAAAATAGCTTAATGGTCTTTTGTTTGTTTTAAGATTTTATTTTAATCTCTGCACCCAACGTGGGGCTCGAACTAAAAATCCTGAGATCAAGAGTTGCATGCTCTACTGACTGAGCCAGTCAGGCACCCCAGGAGTTTAATGTTTTTAAAAGTGAGTAGTATTAAAGGAAAAAAACCAGACTGTTAAATAGCAAAGGTTGAGTAAAAGTTTCTCTGGCAAACAGAGAACCCACCCAGTCCAGAGGTGAGTTTTCAAAAAAGAGGAATGGAGTACATCTTTTACAACCAAAAGACTATGAACTATTTCCATCTCACATTAAAAAAGGGAAAACCTCAGATTCTTATTGATTGGTTGATGTTATTTGGATTTAACACTTAGGTGAGTGCTGGGCTGGCTGGTGGTAGTGGTCTGCTGTGTATCTGGGTCTACATCTCAAGACTATGGCATCTATTTGTCCCTGGCTTGTACATGACATGCCCAAGTTGAGATCGTATCACTCAACGAGAGCTATATCAGCATTAGCAATTAAGGTGGCCAAGGCCAGGAATAGTAAATTCAGATCTGATTCAGTCAGAAATAACAGAAAAAAAAAAAAAAAACAACACAACTAAAATAAACTGAAATAGCAATAAACAAAATAGAAAGCTTATTTGTTTCTAGTATATAAGAAATCTGGAGGGGGATGGCTGGGTGGCTCAGTCAGTTAAGCATCTACCTTTGGCTCTGGTCACGATCCCAGGGTCCTGGAATTGAGTCCCAACATCCTGCTCAGTGTGGAGCCTGCTTCTCCCTCTGCCTGCCTCTCCCCCTGCTTGTGCTGTCTCTCTCTCTCTGACATATAAATAAACAAAATCTTAAAAAAGAAAAAATCTGGAGGTATTTCCACAGATTGGAAATTTCCACAGTTGGAAAGGGATTCCATGGTGTTAGGAATCCAGACTCCTGTCTTCTTCCCTTTACCACATAAGCATTTCATACTCAAGTTCACCTTATTGTCCAAGATGGCTTCTAGCACTCCAGCTGCATTTCACTCAGCAGGAAAGAGGAACAAAACAGCACATTTTAAGAACATTTCCCAGAAGTTGCATACAATTCTGTTTACATCTCATTATGCAGAATGTAATCACATGGCCACACACAGCTGCAAAGGAGACTGGGAACATAATCTTTATTGTTAGTGGTCATGCCCCAGAAAAAATTTAGGGTTTGTGTTACTGTGGAAGGGGTAAAAAGATGTTGGGGGACATAGCACATTGCCTCAAATAGCAAAATAGAAATAATAAGAGTAGTACATTTATTTTTCAAATGTACAATTTTGGAATAGTTCCAAGAATATTAAGAACATGAATAGCTAGTACTTTCACAATAATGCACACAAACAATTCTCAGCATAAGAAGACCATTACATCACTGTGCATTGTGCTATGTGTTTTGGAATCTTTCCTAGAATACATTCTTTTTTTAAAGATTTTATTTATTTATTTGACACAGAGAGAGAGATCACAAGTAGGCAGAGAGGCAGTCGGGGTGGGGGGAAGCAGGTCCCCCGCTGAGCAGAGAGCCTGATGTGGGGCTCAATCCCAGGACCCCGAGATCATGACCTGAGCCGAAGGCAGAGGTTTAACCCACTGAGCCACCCAGGTGCCCCACCTAGAATACATTCTTAAGCCACATTATCAGCTCTACTAAGAACTAAAAGTCTGACATGATCAAATCACTTTATTGCTCTGAGCCTGTTTGCTCTTCTGTAATACAAAGGGTGTGGATTATTTGATCCCCAAGGTACTGTTTTGTTTTGTTTTTAATATTTTATTTATTTATTTGACAGAGAGAGAGAGATCACAAGTAGTCAGAGAGGCAGGCAGAGAGAGAGGAGGAAGCAGGCTCCCCACTGAGCAGAGAGCCTGATGCGGGGCTCGATCCCAGGACTCTGGGATCATGACCCGAGCTGAAGGCAGAGGCCCAAACCCACTGAGCCACCCAGGCGCCCCCCCAAGGTACTGTTTTAATGGGGGACACTGAATAGTAATATAAATGAACAGGTACCTCTTTAATGCTCTGTGTTTTAGGTTATAAATCAAAAGAGTTAATATAAGATAAACTTTGAATATGCTATGTTTGGGGACTCCCATCTTTTTATGAGTTTATTCCTGAGGTAAAAGTTGAAAATTCATACCTCTGCAAGGTTCCTTACTTCTAGGTTCCTTACTTCATGGTTCGTTACCAGCACTGGTTGCCCCAGTTTCCACAAATGAGTGAGATTTTAGGTCAGTAGAGGGTAAAGTGAAGACAGAGGTATGGCTTGCAATGTATTCTGACCACCCCTGCCACACACACAATAACAATTACCACCTTCCAAGGGCAGCAGGGCTAGAGGTGCTGGTGGCCATGGTCAGCATCTAGCATCAGTGGTGAGAGTAGAAGTCCACTTTTGCTAAGTAGGTGGTACTTGTACCCAACCATGGACTTACTACCCCCAGGTTTCTGGGGTCTCCAGTGGAGCAGCAGAACAACACAATTTTGGCATTAGTACTCTATAGCTCCCAAGCCTTATTTTCTGCTCACTCAGATTCTAGAAGTCATCTGTATCTTTTATCATATTTATTTTCTATTTAAACTAGTAATAAGATGATACTGGATTCTGTTATTTGTAATGAAGAACCCCGGCTAACACACATTGACTGACTATAAATGATAAAAGAAAAAAAAAGATAGAAGACAATATACAAGTAAAGGCTGATTTACTTGGAACCCAAAAGTTGATAAGTGCTAGAGGAAAGATGAACAAGAGCTGGAGTAGTCAGGAAAGACTCCTGGAAAGATCTAGAACTTGAGCAGAATCTTGGAATGAAGTCGGATTTGGATATATGTATGGGAAGTTGCCCTAAGATAAGGAAAGTAGTAGAAACAAAAAATGATTAAGCGGGGCGCCTGGGTGGCTCAGTGGATTAGGCCGCTGCCTTGGGCTCGGGTCGTGATCTCAGGGTCCTGGGATCGAGCCCCGCATCGGGCTCTCTGCTCCGCAGGGAGCCTGCTTCCTCCTCTCTCTCTGCCTGCCTCTCTGCCTACTTGTGATCTCTCTCTCTGTCAAATAAATAAATAAAATCTTAAAAAAAAAAAAAAGATTAAGCTAGGGGCACCTGGCTGGCTCAGTCTGTAGATCATGTGGCTCTTGATCTCACAGTCTTGAGTTCAAGCCCCATGCTGGACATGGAGCCTACTTAAAAAAAAAAAAAAGAGGGACGCCTGGGTGACTCAGAAGTTAGGCATCTGCCTTGGGCTCATGTCACGATTCCAGGGTCCTGGGATCGGGCCCTGTGTCTGGCTCCCTACTCAGTGGGGAACCTGCTTTGCCCTCTCCCACTCCCCCTGCTGTGTTCCCTCTCTCGCTGTCTCTCTCTGTGTCAAATAAATGAATAAAATCATTTTTTAAAAATGATTAAGCTTCCATAAAGAAACTGATCAACTTGACTCAGATTGTGTTGTTAGGAAGAATGAAAAACAAGATTAGGATAGCTGTTTTGAACAGAGGAGTCTTATTACAGATTCCTTTTTTTCATAGCCCCTAAAGATTTTAAATATTATTGGTATGTAATTTTTGATACCTCTAAAATAATATATGTAATATTCATATGTGTTAAAAAGCATAATAATGGAATACAGACACCTGTCAGCATACCATCCAACCTAAGAACTATTCCTAGCTATATGTTTATCCCTTCTCCCATTCCCCTGAATCTCCTGTGCATCCCACTGAGATCACCAGTACCCTGAATTTTACATTTATAATTCCTTTATTTTTTTTTAAAGATTTATTTATTTATTTATTTGACAGAGATCACAAGTAGGCAGAGAGGCAGGCAGAGTGAAAGGCAGGAAGCAGGCTCCCTGCTGAGCAGAGACGGGGGGGGGGGGGGGGGGGGGGGGGGGGGGGTTCTATCCCAGGACACTGGGATCATGACCTGAACCAAGGGCAGAGGCTTTAACCCACTGAGCCACCCAGGTGCCCCTATAATTCCTTTAAAAGCTATTTCTAGTATGTATGTGTAGACCTAAAAATGTAAGCAATGTGTTGTTTAATATTGCTTCTTTTTAAGCTTTATACAAATGATAACAAGATGTATGTAATCTGCTTAGGCTTGCTTTTCTCACTCCATATTTTGTTCTGTGATGTTTCCATGTTTCATACAGTTGTAGTTTAGAAATTTTTTTTTAAAGATTTTATTTATTTATTTGGCAGAGAGAGATCACAAGTAGGCAGAGAGGCAAGCAGAGAGAGAGAGAGAGAGAGGAGGAAGCAGGCACCCTGCCAGCAGAGAGCCCGATGTGGGGCTTGATCCCAGGACCCTGAGATCATGACCTGAGCCAAGGGCAGAGGCTTAACCCACTGAGCCACCCAGGCGCCCCTAGAAATTTTTCACTGCTGTATATTATTCTATTATTGGATGTGCCATAATTTATTTATTTTCTTGTCAATAAACATTTGAAATGGTTTGAGCATTCTGCAACTATGAATAGTGCTGCCATTGAGTGTTCTTATATATGTGTCTCACATATGCATTCTTTTTTTTTTTTTAAAGATTTTATTTATTTATGACAGATAGTAAGAAAGAGAATGCAAACATGGGAAGCTGGAGAGGGCGTGGCTTCCAGCTGACAGGGAGCCTGATATGGCTCTGGATTCCAGAACCCTGGGATCATGACTGGAGCGGAAGGCAGATGCTTAATGACTGAGCCAGCCAGGCGCCTCTCACATACGCATATGTATTGTTACATATGTATTGTTATGTGCATATTGATTTATATGTATATAAATGTATATAAATCAAAGGAGCAAAGACCTTGAAAAGACAGATGGAATGGGATCCAGATCACAGAGGGAAGAGATAGCTTTTGATGGGAGGATACAGCATGTCTTTCCATTCTAATATGAAGGATGAAAAGCTTTGATGCAGGGTGCCTGGGTGGCTCAGTGGGTTAAAGCCTCTGCCTTCAGCTTGGGTCATGATCTCAGGGTCCTGGGATTGAGCCCCACATCGGCTCTCTCTCGGCAGGGAGCCTGCTTTCCTCCCTCCACCACACCACCTCCCCCCCCCCCACCGCCTGCCTCTCTGCCTACTTGTGACCTCTGTCTGTCAAATAAATAAATAAAATCTTAAAAAAAAAGAAAAGCTTTGACGTAGATGTGTTATTAGGTTTGTGATAGGAAGTTAAGGATTGGAGAGGATGACTGGGTCACTCCATGATGGTAGATATCCCAGTAAGTACAGTGGGAGGAGAAAAGGACAGGGGACTTGAAGTATTTGCAGGAGGTGGTAGACCTTGGACTCTGCACTGAATGGAATAATGACAGGAGGAGACTGAATGAAGGCAAAGGCTTAAAGGAAGCTGAGTTCTGGGTGGTTCCTCAGGTTATTTCCAGGAGAGCTCTTGAGCAAGTCAGCCCATTGTGGTCAAAGGTTAACCTGTCTAAATTTGTGATATTGAAGACTGTATCATGCAGAAGCCCGGAGTCTCTCTACTCCTGGGTCTTCTTACTCCTCAAAGGTTAAGTACAACTGATTCAGATCACTTCCACTGCCTGTGGAAGTTGAAGGCCGTCCCAAGTTTTTTGTAAATACCCAGTGACCCCTGGGTCCTCAGGATTATCTGGGCTTCCTAGTGCCTGAATCTCGTGTATTATTTCTGTTCTGAACCATTTCAACTTAGGTTTTCTCCAGTTCCAACAGTAAAAATCACTCATTTAGTAGATGTAGACACTCTTGTAGGGTTCCTGGAGAGAGGGTTACATTAAATCTGGCAAACCCCTCATCTTGATGCCACCTTTCCGAATTTCCTCTTTCCTTTCCATCTCCTCTGTTGTAGATGATATCTGTGTTCTGTCTTCTTAAGTTTGAGACCAACTGACACCTTCAGGATAGGACTGGGAGGCAGTGTACATGGGTGCTCACAAGTTCAAGCACTTTTTTAAAAAAATATTTTATTTATTTGACAGAGAGAAATCACAACTAGGCAGAGAGGCAGGCAGAGAGAGAGGAGGAAGCAGGCTCCCCACGGAGCAGAGAGCCCGATGTGGGGCTCGATCCCAGGACCCTGGGATCCTGACCTGAGCCGAAGGCAGAGGCTTTAACCCACTGAGCCACACAGGTGCCCCTCAAGCATTTATTAAAATACAGAATTTCCCACTAGACAGCAACATGCAAAAGAATGAAACGGGACCACTTTCTTACTCTATACACAAAAATAAATTCAAAATTGATTAAAGATCAAAATGTGAGACAGGAAACCATTAAAACCCTAGAGGAGAACATAGGCAGCAACCTCTCTGACATCGGCCAAGCAATTTCTCACTAGATACGTCTCCTGAGGCAAGGGAAATAAAAGCAAAAATAAATGCTTGGGACTTCATCCAAATAAAATTTTCTGCACAGAGAAGGAAACAATCAAAAAAACTAAAAGGCAACCTATGGAATGCAAGAAGATATTTACAAATGACATATTTGATAAAGGGTTAGTGATCCAAAATATGTAAAGAACTCAGAGAACTCAAACTCAAAACACCCAAAATGATGTTAACAAATAATCCATCCAAAAAATAGACAGATGACATGAACTGACATTTTTCCAAGGAAGACATACAGATGGCCAGCTGACACATGGAAAGATACTCAACATTACTCACTATCAGGGAAATGCAAATCAAACTACAATGAGATATGGCCTCATACCAGTCAGAATGGCTAAAATTAAGAACACAGGAAACAACAGGTGTTGGCGAGGATGCAGAAAAAGGGGAGCCATGGTGCACTGTTGGTAGGAATGCGAAGTGGCAGCCACTCTGGAAAACAATGGAATGTTACTCAGCCATTAAAAAGAGTGAAATCTTGGGTGGCTCAGTGGGTTAAAGCCTCTGCCTTCTGCTCAGGTCATGATCTCAGGGTCCTAGGATCCAGCCCCATATCGGGCTCTCTGCTCAGCGGGGGGCCTGCTTCCCCCTCTCTCTCTGCCTGCCTCTCTGCCTACTTGTGATCTCTGTCTGTAAATAAATAAATGAAGAGTGAAATCTTGCCATTTGCAACGACGTGGATAGAACTAGAGAGAATTATGCTATGTGAAGTAACTCAGTCAGAGGAAAATACCATACGATTTCACTCATATATGGAATTTAAGAAACAAAACGAACAAACATGGGGGGGATCGGGAAGAGAGGCAAACCAAGAAACAGACTCTTAACTGTGGACAACAAACTGATGGTGGGTGACCAGAGGGGAGGTAAGTGGAGGGATGGGTTAAATAGGTGATGGAAATTAAAGAGTGCACTTGTGATGAGTACCGGGTATTGTATATAAGTGATGAATCACTTAATTCTACGCTTGAAACTAATATTACACTGTATGTTAACTACCTGGAATTTAAATAAAAACCTGGAGGGAAAAGTACAGGATTTCCCAAAGAGAAAACTTCTCTCCATAAGAGGACATCAGTGCTATGAATGAAGGTAGTAAAATGTTATTCACCTCCATCCACATAGAACTGAATGGAAGTGAAGAGTGATCAGAAAGTATTCCCAAGGTAGGGTGGAGTGGAAGCAAGCACTCAGCCATCTCACACACTGAGACCAACACTATTTGATTTTCATGTCTCATGTTTCCAGTTATTTCTCTGTGTTCCCAATAGTAAGATATTTTGCAATTCTTAAAATATTTGCAAAAAGAAATATACTTAGGTTATTTTTGACTTTCATAATTTTAAAATATTTTATGCTCAAATACCTCATAGAAGCACTGTCACCAGGTGAGGGAGCTGAGGAGCTGTTCCTTAAATGTCTTCATGAGCGAGGAGTATGTTTTCAAGATTCAGGGTTGAAGAGGTGTTATTTCCCTAAGTGTATTCAAATAACAAAAGTGTCTTAGACAGAACACAAATAACGTAAACTACAAAAAGAAATCAATAAATTTGACTTCATCGAAACAAAACGTTTGTTCTTCAAAGAAAATTAAAAGCCAACCCACAGGCAGGTAAAAAGTGACTGTAAAACATATTCAACCAAAAAAAAAAAATATTCAACAAAGGACCTGTATACTGTATAGCATATGTAAAGAACTCTTACAAGTCAACAATGAGACAAGCAACCCAATTCAAAATGGGCAAAAGATTTGAACATTCATTTCCCCAAGGAAGATACGTGGATGTGAAATAAGCATGTAAATAAGATGCTCAGTATCACCAATCAGTAGGGAAATGCAGTAATGCCAAAAGGAGCAGGGCAAAGGGGCCCCAGGGTGGCTCAGTTGGTTGAACATCCGACTCTTGATTTAAGCTCAGGTCCTGATCTCAGAGTTGCAAAATTCAGCCCCGCATTGGGCTTGGTCCTGGGTGTGGCTCCCCACCCCTCCATCTTCCACTCTCCCTCTCTAAAAAGCAAAACAAAACAAACACCCCACACACAATAAGACTAGAATGGCTAAAACTTGAAAAGACCAATCATACAGATACTGACAAAGATGTAGACCAACTGGAACTCTCCACTACTGATGGGAAATGGAAAATAGTTTAAATGCTATGGAAAATAGTTTAAATGCTTTGGAAAATAGTTTGAATTTTTTTTTTAAAGTTAAAATACACCTACTGTATGACCCAGCCATTTAACTCTTAGGTATCTACCCAAGAGAAATGAAAACATATCTATGTAAAGACTTGTACATGGGTGGCTCAGTTGTAAAGGGTCTGCCTTCAGCTCAGGTCATGATCCCAGGGTTCTGGAATCGACCCCAGCATTGGGCTCCCTGCTGCTGGGGAAGCCTGTTCTCCCTCTCCCACTCCCCCTGTTTGTGTTCCCTTTCTCTCTGTGTCTTCCTCCATCAAAAAAAATAAATAAAATCTTAAAAAAAAAAAAAGACTTGTACACAGATGTTCCTAGCAGCTTTATTTGTAATAGCCAAAAAACTTGAAACCACACAAATATCCATCAAAAGGTGAATAGAGGAGTGCCTAACTGGCCAAGTCCATGGAACATGTGACTCTTGATCTTGGGGTTGTGAGTTCGAGCCCCACGTTGGGTAGAGTTTGCTAAAATAAATAAACTATTTTTTTTTAAAAAAAGGAAAACAAATTGTGGTATATCCATAAAATAGCACACTACTCAGCAATCAATGAACTATAGACAAACACAACAACATGAGTGAACAACAGCAATTATGCTGAGTGAAAGAAGCCAGATGTACAATTCCATTTATATAAAATTCCAGAAAATACGAAGTATACCAAGGCGATGGGCAGATGAAAAAAGGATTCTAAAGGGGTATGAGGTGGGATGCCTGGGTGGCACAGTCAGTTAAACATCTGACTTCAGCTCAGATCGTAATCCTGGAGGCCTGGGATCAAGTCCCACTTCAGGTTCTCTGCTCAGTGGGGAGCCTGCTACTTCCTCTGCCTGCAGCTCCCACTGCTTGTGTGAGCTATCTCTCTGACAAATAAATAAAAATAAAATACTTAAAGGGGCATGCGGCAACTATTGGGATATGATGGGTGCCTTTTTTTGTTTTGATTGTATTGATGGTTTCTCCACATATAACAAGTGTTCAAATTTTATACTTTTTTATTTTTTAATTTTTATTTATTTTTTAAAAATATTTTATTTATTTATTTGACAGAGAGAGACACAGCAAGAGAAGGAACACAACCAGGGGGAGTGGGAGAGGGAGAAGCAGGCTTCCCACAGAGTGGGGAGCCTGATGTGAGACTTGATCCTGGGACCCTGGGATCATGACCTGAGCTGAAGGCAGATGCTTAAGGACTGAGTCACCCAGGTGCCCTTTTTTCTTTTTAAAAAGTTTTATTTATTTACAATTTTATAGTTTTAAAAAGAGATTTATTTATTTTAGCAACAGAGAGTATGAGCATGATTTGGGGGGAAGTGGGGCAGAGGGAGAGAAGAGCGCGAAAGAGAGAGAAGCAGACTCCTCAACTGAGCATGGAGCCCCATGCAGACCTCGATCTAAAGACCCTGAGATCATGGCCTGAGCCAAAACCAAGAGTCAGATGCTTAACCTATGAGCCACCGAGGGCCCCCAAACTTTATACTATCAATGTGTGCCAAGTATCTTACATGATCAAGTCCCAATAAATCTATAAAAAAGATTCAAAGTATAAGAGATGTTTTTTTTTTTTTTTTTTTTAATTTTATTTATTTATTTGACAGACAGATATCACAAGTAGGCAGAGAGGCAGACAGAGAGAGAGGAGGAAGCAGGCTCCTTGCCAAGCAGAGAGCCCGATGCGGGGCTCGATCCCAGGATCCTGGGATCATAACCTGAGCTGAAGGCAGAGGCTTTAACCCACTGAGCCACCCAGGCGCCCCAAGAGATGTTTTTAAGATACAGAAGAAAATACCCTCAATAACATTTAAACTAATTTCATTCTACTCACTGAGTTCCCAGTTTACCAGGGTATCTTTTTTTTTTTTTAAGATTTTATTTATTTATTTAACAGACATAGATCACAAGTAGGCAGAGAAGCAGGCAGAGAGAGGAAGGGAAGCAGGCTCCCTGCTGAGCAGAGAGCCCGATTTGGGACTCGATCCCAGGACCCTGAGATCATGACCTGAGCCGAAGGCAGAGGCTTTAACCCACTGAGCCACCCAGGCACCCATTACCCGGGTATCTACCACTGAATTCCTCTTAGCTTACCAGAATTGAATGAGTAATTGCTTTTTTCTCATTGTTACTTCTAATTTTTCTGTATGAAAGAACAAACAGAAACAGTGAATAGAAGAAGTACCGCAATTTTTAGGAGCAGAATTAAAAGAGCCATGTAAATTAGCTGATTATTACGTTTTATAATTGTTCTCTCCAGTGGTGTTTTTTTTTTTTTAAAGATTTTGTTCATTTATTTGATAGAGACACAGTGAGAGAGAGAACACAAACAGGGTGAGTAGGAGAGGGAGAAGCAGGCCTCCTGCTGAGCAGGGAGCCCAATGAGCGACTTGATCCCGGGATCCTGGGATCATGACCTGATTTGAAGGCAGACACTCAACGAATGAGCCACCCAGGCACCCTCTCCAGTGGTTTTAAACCTTCAGAGTGAGAATGCTTTTTTTTTAATGTTTACATTGCAAACTGATTCAATGGTTTGAAATAAAGCAAAATAATTTCATGTGGAAAGAAACCATACAGTTTTTATTGCTGACAAGGGCAGAAAAGTTATGACAAAAAGTTTTGAGTAAAAGCTTTAGAATATTTATTTTATTTTTTTAAAGATTTTATCTATTTATTTGAGGGAGAGAATGAGAGAGGGAATATTTATTTTTATATAAGAGGACACTGCAGCACATTACCAATGGAGTTTTCTAGAAACTTGCTAAGGATTTTCCTTCTCTAAAAAAGTACAATTTAGTAGTTGCTTTTACAAAGACTATAGGAAGACATATGAGGATTGTTTCTTGGGTTTCAGGAAGCTCGTAGTTAGGTAGTTCATTGCTATGGAAAGAGACTGCGGCTGTTGAAATGGTAGACTTAGATCCTGACCAGTATTTGCTACTGATTTCTGGTATAACCCAAACTCTTCTGACAACCAGTCTCTTCTATAAAACAGAGATCACACCAGATCATACCACTTTATCTATGTGCTTCAAGAGATTGTTTACAGGATCTGGTCAGAAAGAAAAGGGAGAGATCTCTTCATTCAATGAATATTTATGGACTGACTGTATGCCAAGTATGGTTCTTGGAGCCAGTGATGAGATGGTGAACAAGAACATGGAAGAGAGAACTCTCTTCCAGCAGGGAACCAGAAAATAAGTAAGTCAATAAACAAGGAAGATAATGAAGAAGAAAATAAAATGATAATGTGACAGCGTGACTGGAGGGATAGTGTAGGAAGGATGAAGAAGTGACATTTGGATGGGTCTTAAGGCGCAGTAGGCAACCAAGCAAAGGGCTAAGGGAAGATGGCTTCCTGCTGAGTGAACAAGAAGTCCAGGGGCTCCAGAGTAGGAACCAGCAAGTGTGTTCAGAAGGAGGAGAGGGCACAGTGGCCAGAGACTAGTGACTAAGGGGGAAAGTAGGATGAGGTGGAGTGTGGATCAGCAGAGCTGGAGAGCTCTGGTAAGTGTTTTGGAGTTGGATCCTTTGGTGGGCTGTAAGCAGTAAACTGATTTTTGTTTGTTTATTTTTTTTTTTAAGCTCCTCTAGCTGCTCTATGAAAAATGGACTATCAGGATTTCAGAGGGCAAGTGGAAGGCCAGTTAGGATTATATGATTGGGAGATAGAACTCAGAGGCAGGCCCACCCCTGATGTTTGTAGGGCCCAGGGAAAGAGAATAAATGGAGGCCCCAAACCCAATGATTACATATGTAAAAGTTACAAATTACAGGGGCGCCTGGGTGGCTCAGTTGGTTAAAGCCTCTGCCTTCGGCTCGGGTCGTGATCCCAGGGTCCTGGGATCGAGCCCCATGTCGGGTTCTCTGCTCAGCGGGGAGTCTGCTTCCCCCTCTCTCTCTGCCTGCCTCTCTGCCTGCTTGTGATCTCTGTCTGTCAAATAAATAAATAAAATCTTTAAAAAAAAAGTTACAAATTACAGGGAAGATCATTAAATAAAATATGTTCCATTCTCCTATCTTGAAAAAATAGACTTTCATAACAAGATGGAAGTCCAAGTTGGGATTTAGATTTCTCAGATTCCTTAGAATGCCATAATGAATATGGGGAGAACTGGCCCCTAGCGTTCTTTCCTCTCTCTGTTCCCACTGCTCTTCCCACCTCCAGTTGTACCCCACGTTTCAAAGGCCCTCACCCAGAGGTATGTGGACATCTAGCCCACCAGCCAAACTCTGTCTATCCCTTCGTCAAACAGGTTCTTAACCACCCCTTGGATCTAAGAGAGTCTATGCCTCGGTATGGTGCAACACTCTGTTCTTAAGAGGATGGACAGAGGAGAGGTCCCTGCAGGCCCTTGGAGCAAACTCTCCACTGGACATGGAATTCTGGAGTCTTGGGTGACTAGAGAATGGCCAGAAAGTGGGGGACACAGGCCCTATGCAGGCATAATCTCTTGGCCCTGTGGACTCCTCATGGTGTGGGAAAGGGTGAGGCCAGACAAGGGCCAGGGTATGTAGCTTCTGAAGCTCATGGCCAGAGCAGGACGACTTAGTTTTGGGACAGTTTGGACGTGGGTGGTGCTGGAAATAGAGGAATCAAGATGGTCACCGTGGGGTGCGGGAGTGGAATCAGTCACTTCAGCTTACATGTTGTGAGTTTGAGAGGCTCCTAAGTGGCTCAGTCAATTGAGCATCTGATGCTTGGTTCCAGCTCAGGTCCTGATTTCAGGGTTGTGAGATCCAGCCCTGAGTTGGGCTCTGTGCTCAGCAGGGAGTTTGCTCAAGATTCCCCCTCTCCCTCTACTCCTCCCCTCCATGCTCTCTCTTTCTCTCAAAATTAATACATAATTATCTTTTTATAAAAATATTTTATTTATTTATTTGACAGAGATCACAAGTAGGCAGAGAGCCAGGTGGGGGACAAGGGAAGCAAGCTCCCCACTGAGCAGAGAGCCAGACACAGGGCTCGATCCCAGGACCCTGAGATCATGACCTGAGCTGAAACCAAGATTTGGATACTTAACTGAATGAGCCACCCAGGCGCCCATAAAGAGAGCTTTTTTTTTAATTTTGTATAATTTTTTAAAAATTTATTTATTTGACAGAGAGAGATCACAATGTAGGCAGACAGGCGGGCAGAGAGAGAGAGAGAGAAAAGGAAGCAGGCTCCCCACAGAGCAGAGAGCCCGATGCGAGGCTCCATCCCAGGACTCTGGGATCCTGACCTGAGCCGAAGGCAGAGGCCCAAACCCACTGAGCCACCCAGGCGCCCCTAAAGCGAGATTTTTAAACTAATACAATGAATTCTATCATGCCGATATACCATAGAATTCTCTAGCTTTACACATTAATTTTTAAGATGATACAATGAATTACTTTTTTAACACAGAAATCCAAAGAAGCAAACCAAAAAATTGTCCATAAGCTTCCCACCTAGGAAATATCTGTTGATGTTTTTGAAGAAAATAAAGTAGTATATTTATATGGACAGAAAAATCAAACAATACAAAAAGATACAAAATAAAAAGTGAAAGTTTTTCTTTCCATTCAGCAAGCTTTCTATAGGTAATGATGATGGAGGCACCTGGCTGGTTTAGTCATAGAACATGTGACTCTTGATCTTAAAGTTGTGAGTTCACTCCCCCACACTGGTTGTAGAGATAACTTAAAAATAAAATTTTAAAGGAATAAGAAATAAAAGGTAATTACTGTTAACAAATTCTTACATAGTTTCTTCTAAGAAAAAAAATTGAATTCAATAAAAGATGAGTATAAAAGAATAATTAATTTCTATCTACATCTTATTGTTATGAGTAAAGGCGAAGCAAACATCCCTTTGTACATAAATCTTTGTGTATATCTCTGTTTATTTTCCTAAAATAAATTCCCAAATTTAGAATGTAGGCATTATGGCCTTTACATGAAATCTCTTCTTTTTTTCTGTTAACAGTTATAAACTGAGTTTGAATGATATCTAGATTTATCATTTTCTAAGTTTGGCCCCAAATTCACAGAACTCAAAAAAAGTGTGGATCTTTCCAAATATACTGAACTTATATGCCAAATATGTTTTGACATCTCTTGACACTGAAGGTATCAAAATCAGAGAAAATGATATTAGAAAAGGAAAAAAAATCATATGTTGTTATTTATGGCATTACCAACATCTTTAATGTGTTTATAATTGGAGATACTTGAAAATATCACAGCTGGGGGCCCTTGCGTCTCTTGATCTCAGAGTCGTGGGTTCAAGGCTTACATTGGGTGTGAAGCCTACAGAAAGAAAAAAAAGAAAAGAAAAGAGAAGAGAGGAGAGGAGAAGAAAAGGAAAGGAAAGGAAAGGAAGAAAACATCATAACCAAACAGACTTACCTGATGACTCTTAAACAAAGCTAATTTGGTGGTGCCTGGCTGGCTCAGTGGGTAGAGCATACACTCTTGATCTCAGGATCTTGAGTTCAAGGTCCACATTGGGCATAGAGCTTAGTTAAAAAACAACAACTAATTTTACCTATCAGCTATTTGGCAAAATACCAAGACTCTTAAAAGATCATTGAACTGGAAATCAGGAGACAGGTCCCTGTTCTACCTCTAACTAGTCACATGACCTTGAAGTATACCACTGGACCCTCTGAGGCTGTGTTCCCATTTCCAGAAGGGATAAAATGGGGTGATTGGACGCCATGTCTTTTATGGTCCAGCTAAAATTCTAAAAGGAACTCAATATCCCATTCTCTGTATGCAGAAACCCCAGGTCAGATGCCAGTCTAGGTTCTAGTTATAAAGATCTACCTATTCAGGGGCGCCTGCGTGGCTCAGTCAGTTAAGCAGCTGCCTTCGGCTTGGGTCATGATCCCAGGGTCCTGGGATCGAGCCACGCATGGGGCTCCCTGCTCAGCAGGGAGTCTTCTTCTCCCTCTCCCTCTGTCTGCCACTCTGCTTACTGGTGCTCTCTTTCTGTCTGTTAAATAAATAAAGTAAAATCTTAAAAAAAAAAATCTATTCAGAGAAAGCACACACAGGAGCAAGGATAAAGGGCCATTTGGTTTAGTAGTAATTATAATGACACTATGATGCTATCATTATAATAACAAAAACAATACTTTATATTTTATGAGGCTGAACAATTAAAACAGCTGGCACTCCGCAGAGATTCTTTGCTCCTTGGGAAATACATACAACTCCAAAATACATTGATGTGTCAATAATTATAGCTCAAGATATCATAAAATTTATATAACCCCAGGGCTACATGTCAGGCACAGTTCATTGTTGAAGATGAAACTCTTTTCAGGCAAATTCTCAGCTTTCTGCAAGCTGACCTGGCCTTTGAGCAAGAATGTGAATTATAAAAAGATTGCCAGTCAGATGTTAGGATGGTTATGCTTGTGGAGGCCCTATATACTCTTATCACAGCTCCCAGATCACTGGAGATCAAATGGTCACTCTTCATTTTAAATTTCCTGCTTGTAATCTTTGCTAAGCACTTGGCAGGAAAAGGTGATGCGGGGTTTTCTGTTGAGTAGAGAAAAGCATGAAAAAAAGAAAAGAAAAAAGGCCAATGATGACAAGCATTCAAATGAATGTCCTAGGAAAGAGATTTGTTTAATCTCAGACCAGATTTGAGAAAAAGAAGATCCGGGATCCTGGATTGTGATTCTAAAGGAAGTCCAGACTTCCTTTTCCACAGCTGCCCTGTAGGAAGCTGGTATGTCCTGGGTATATCTTCTTTCACTGTGCTACCCAAGAGTGAAAAGCAAAGTAGCACATCTCTCGGATGCCAAGCCAGGGTGAGGTCCTGGCCAGCACTCCCCTCCAAAAAAAGCCACAGATCTGACATCCTGTCTGGTTGAAGCCACATCCTTAGAGAGCAATTACATTGCATCATTCCTCACCTTGCTGAGGCCTCTTTTCCTTTAAATGAAGGGCAAGTGACCATTAAAAGTGGTTCCCAAAATAACCCAGTGGTTTCACTGCATTTGGAATGTCCGACATCCAGAACTGAGGAAGCGGATGTACCTCCTCCGAAGGGGGCGGAGGTGGGGGCGGGGAGGGTAGTGTTACCCTTGGCACTGTGACCCTTTGCTCGGTTTCTCAGTAGGAACAGCTGCCAAACTCACAGGAGCTTACAAATCTAGACAATGGATTCTATTTCTTAGCTATTTATTTAAACCATTGAAGAATGAGCCCCACCCTGAACAAATGAATTATAGGCAAAATTAATGTTGGTAAATTGGCCTTTGATAAAGAATCAGAGTTCACTTTTGGCAGAGTAGGAAACTTGTATTACGAGAAAAAAAGTGGAAGGTTGAATTTTTTCATATAGAATAACTTCTACTTGCAATACCTTGGCATTTAAAAAAAGGTTTATTTATATTAGAGGGAGAGACAGAGCATGTGCGTGTGAGCTGGAATAGGAGTAGAGAGAAAGGAGAGAGAGAACCCCAAGCTGACAGCCCACTGAGCACAGAGCCCAACTCAGGGCTTGATCTCACAACACTGAAAAAATGACCTGAGCCAAAATCAACAGTTGGACACTTAGCTGACTGAGCCAACCAGGTGCCCCAATACCTTGGCATTTTTTATTTTGAACCTCCCAACCGAATTTTTCATAAGCGAATAAAAGTTTAATTTGTAAGGAAAAAATCTGGACTTACCTCTAAAATAAAGCTCATAAATTGATAAAGTTCATTGATCCTATAGTATCAACCACATGTGAATATGGCTAAGCTAAACACCAGACTCCGTAATTTAAACAGAAGTTATTGTTCAGTAGTGTATCATGAATGGTTTTTAATTTCCTCTTTACAGTTTTCTAGTTTTTTTTTTTTTTATTTATTTGACACAGAGAGGTCACAAGTAGGCAGAGAGGCAGGCAGAGGGGGAGGGGGAAGCAGGCTCCCCACTGAGCAGAGAGCCAGATGGATGTGGGACTCAATCCCAGGACCCCAAGATCATGACCTGAGCCTAAGGCAGAGGCTTAACCCACTGAGCCACACAGGCGCCCAGTTATTTTTTTTCAAAAACCCATACCATTTGAAACAAAAAAACCCAAGATGTTAAGAAGATAAAATATTTTAAGACGAGAAAAGGCTTTATTACTCTTTCGATCTGAGGAGCAAAGCAAAACAAAACACATTTTGGTCAGTCTGACCTATTTTCTGAGAAAAAAGGTTTTATCATGATTTCTTTTTTTAATCCTAGCTTTATTAAGATATAATTAACATGTAATATTCTGCTAAGTTTAAGGCCTACATGGGGTGCCTGGGTGGCTCAGTGGGTTAAAGCCTCTGCCTTTGGCTCAGGTCATGATCTCAGGGTCCTGGGATTGAGCGCCGCCCCCCCCCCAATCAGGCTCTCTGCTCGGCAGGGGACCTGCTTCCCCCTCTCTCTCTGACTGCCTTTCTGCCTACTTGTGATCTCTCTCTCTCTGTCAAATAAATAAATAAAATCTTAAAAAAAGAAAGTTTAAGGCCTACAGCTGCTGATTTGATGCATTTGTATATTGCAAAATGATTACCACCACGGCATTAGCTAACACCTTCATTCTGTCACATAATTACCATCTCTTTTCTGTTATGAGAATATTTAAAATTTAATGTCTTAGCAACATTCAAGTATGTATATAGTATTGCTAGCTATAACCGCCATGTTATACATTACATCCCCAGAACTTGGTAATCTTATAACTGGTAGTTTGTAACTTTCAATTAGTTATCTCCCTATTTCCCCCTCATCCTAGTCTCTATTAACCACCACTTTATTCTCTATTTCTTTGAGTCTGGCTTTTTTTAGATTTCACCTGAAAGGTTTCACACAGTATTTTTCTTTCTCCGTCTGACTTGTCTCACTTAGCGTAATACCCTCATGGTCCATCTGTGTTGTAAATGTCAGGATTTCTTTTTTCTTGTGACTGGATAATATTCCATTGTGTATATATACCACATCTTCTTTATGCATTCAACCATTGACAAACACTTGGGCTGTTCCCGTGTCTTGGCTATTGTGAACAATACTGCAATGAATATGGGAGCTCAGTTATCTCCTTGAAATCCTGATGTCAGTTCCTTTGGATAAATACCCAGAAGTGGGATTGCTGGGTCATATGGTGGTTTTATTTATTTTTTAATTTTGACTTGATTAATTAATTTATTTTTGAGGAACCTCCATAGTGTTTTCCATACTGGCTGTATCAATTTGCATTCCCACCAACAGTATACAAGGGTTCCCTTTTTTCCATACCCTGCCAATGCTTGTTATCACTTGTCTTTTTGATGACAGCCTTTCTAACAATATCTCATTGTACTTTTGATTTGCATTTCCCTGATGATTAGTAATGTTGTGTGAATTTCTTTTTCTTTTCTCTTGTAATTGTTTTATTGGAGGGTAACATATATCCAGAAAAGTACATAAATCATAAATAGGATACACTTGTATAACCTACACCCAGATCAAGAAAGCAGACATTAGGGGCGCCTGGGTGGCTCAGTGGATTAAGCCGCTGCCTTCGGCTCAGGTCATGATCTCAGGGTCCTGGGATCGAGCCCCGCATCGGGCTCTCTGCTCCGCAGGTGAGCCTGCTTCCTCCTCTCTCTCTGCCTGCCTCTCGGCCTACTTGTGATCTCTCTCTGTCAAATAAATAAATAAAATCTTTAAAAAAAAAAAAAAAAGAAAGCAGAATTAGGGGTGCCTGGGTGGCTCAGTGGGTTAGGCCTCTGCCTTCGGCTCAGGTGGTGATCTCAGGGTCCTGGGATTTAGCCCCTCATCGGGCTCTCTGCTCAGCGGGGAGCCTGCTTCCCCCCGCCCCCCGCCTGCCTCTCTGCCTACTTGTGATCTCTGTCAAATAAATAAATTAAATTAAATAAAAAAAAAGAAAGCAAACATTATTAGCACCCAAAAAGCCCCATTTGACTCACCTGCCTATTACTCTGCTCCTTAAGGATAACCACTATCCCAGCTTCTAACACCATAGATTAGGTTTGCCCATTTTGTACCACATTTATTTTTTACATATATATATATATATATATATATATATATATACATATTACTTCTTTTTGTCTAACTTCTCAACAGGATGTTTGTGAGACTCATTCATATTGTTGCAAGTAGTCATAGTCTATTTTCACAAAGCTATAGAATATTTCATTGCAGGGATTTACCGCAGTTTATCCATTTATGACTGATGGACATTTGGGTTGTTTCCCTATAACGATTACAGGTAGTGTTACTATGAACATTCTTGTACATGTTTTCCGAAGAATGTATATATTGATTTTTCTATGTATATGCTTGGGAGTAGAATCTCTGAGTCATGGGGTAGAAGTAAGTTCAACCTTAGTAGATAAGGTCAAACAGTTTTTCCAGCTGATTTCACACATTATTACTCCCACCATTGGGGTGAAAGTCCTCTTCTAGTTGCTCTAAATCTTAACAAGATTTGATATTATTTATCCTTTTCAATTTATTTATTTTTTAAAAGATTTTATTTATTCATTTGACAGACAGAGATCACAAGTAGGCAGAGAGGCAGGCGAGGGGGCGGGGGCGGGAAGCAGGCTCCCCACTGAGCAGAGACCCTGATGCAGGGCTTGATCTCAGGACCCTGAGATCAGGACCTGAGCAGAAGGCAGAGGCTTAATCCACTGAGCCACCCAGGCGCCCCTATCCTTTTCAATTTAGCCAGAATAGTGGGTGTGGTATCATTGTGTGTGTGTGTGTTTGTGTGTGTGTGTTTTAAGATTTTATTTATTTATTTGACAGACAGAGATCACAAGTAGTCAGAGAGGCAGGCAGAGAAAGAGAGAGGAGAGGAAGGAGGCTTCCCGCTGAGCAGAGAGCCCGATGTGGGGCTCGATCCCAGGACCCTGGGATCATGACCTGAGCTGAAGGCAGAGGCTTTAACCAACTGAGCCACCCAGGTGCCCCTGTGTGTGTGTTTTTTTATTGTGGTAAAACATACATAAAGTTTTTACCATTTTTTCTCAAAAGATTTATTTTTAGAAGATTGTATTTATTTATGTGTTTATTTATTTGACAGAGAGATCACAAGTAGACAGAGGCAAACGGGGGCGGGGGGGGGGGGGGTGGGTGGGTGCGGTAGGAAGCAGGCTCCCCGCTGAGCAGATAGCACGCTGTAGGGCTCCATCCCAGGTCCCTGAGATCACGACCTGAGCCGAAGGCAGAGGCCTAACCCACTGAGCCATGCAGGCGCCCCAAAAGATTTATTTATTTTTTAAGAGAGAGAGAGAATGCACAGGAGGGAGGGGCAGAGAGGGAAAGACAGTCCTTTTTTTTTTTTTTTTTTTTTTTTTACTTTTTTGCAGTCTGTTTCCCCACTTCATTATCTTTATTTTTTTATTATTAACATATAATGTATTATTTGTTTCAGGGGCACAGGTCTGTGATTTATCAATCTTACACAGCCCAGAGAGCTCACCACAACACATACCCCCCCAATATCCTTCACCCAGCCACCACATTCCCTCACGCTCTGCTCCAGCAACCCTCAGTTCATTTCCCAAGCTTGAGAGTCTCTTATGGTTTGTCTCTCTCTCTGGTTTCATCTAGTTTCATTTGGAAAGGGAGAGTCTTTTTTTTTTTTTTTTTTAAGATTTTATTTATTTGACAGAGAGATCACAAGCAGGCAGAGAGGCAGGCAGAGAGTGAGGAGGAAGCAGGCTCTCTGCTGAGCAGAGAGCCCGATGCAGGACTAGATCCTAGGACCCTGAGATCATGACCTGAGCCGAAGGCAGCGGCTTAATCCACCGGGCCACCCAGGCGCCCTGGAAAGGGAGAGTCTTAAGCAGACTCTGTGCTGAGCGCAGAGCCCGACTTGGGGCTTGATCTCAGGACTCCGAGATCACAATCTGAGCTCAAATCAAGAGTCAGATGCTTAACTAACTGTACCACCCAGGCACCCCACCATTTTGACGATTCTAAAGTGTACATTTTAGTGGAAATAAGTATTACATTGTGATTTTTAGTTCCCTCATAACTAAGAAAGTTCAGCATCTTTTCATGATTATTTGTTTTGGGGCTTTTTTGGTGTTTAAAAAAAATTTTATTTATTTATTTATTTGACAGAGAGATCACAAGTAGGTAGAGAGGCAGACAGAGAGAGAGGCGGAAGCAGTCTCCCCGCTGAGCAAGGAGCCTGATGTGGGACTCAATCCTAGGACTCTGGGATCATTACCTGAGCTGAAGGCAGAGGTTTAAGCCACTGAGCTATCCTCTTTTCATGATTATTAACCATTTGGATATCTTCTTTTATTAAGGGCCTGTTAAGTCTTTTTCCTTGTTTTGTGTAACAGGTCTTTTTTTAATTTTTAAGAAGGGTTTTATTTATTTGTTTGATACAGAGAGAGAGCATGAGAGAGCTCACAAGCAGGGGGAGCTGCAGGCAAAGGGAGAGGGAGAGGCAGGCTCCCTGCTGAGCGGGTAGCTCAATGTGGGACCCAAGGATCCTAGGACCTGAGCTGAGCTGAAGGCAGATGCTTAACCAACTGAGCTATCCAGCTTCCCTATGTGTAGGAGTTTTTATATATTATGGACAAGAGGTTTTTTTCCCCAACATATGAATTGTAAATGTCCTCTCTATTTTTACCCTTTTTGAAGGTCAGAAGTAACTAATGTTAATAGAGTCCAGTTTATTGTATTTTTCCTTTATGATCTGTTTTTTGTGTCTTCTTTAAGAAATCTTTGCTGAGGTGCACCTGGCTGGCTCAGTCATTAGAGCATGTGACTCTTGATCTCTGGGTTGTGAGTTCAAGGCCCAGGTTGGGTGTAGAACTTACTTAAAACCAAAAAAACAAACCCAAACAAACAAAAAACTCCTAAAAAATACCCCCCCAAAGACTTCACCTACCATAATATCATGAAGATATTCTCCAATATTTTCTTCTAAAATCTTTATTTAGTTCTATAATCCACCTAGAGTTGATTTGTTATGCATGGTGTAATATAGGGATTAAGACTTATTTTTCTCTTATGGAGATTCAATTGGCCCATCACCATTTGTTTAAAAGATCATCCTTTCCCCCACTGCACTGTATTATCATCTTTGCCAAAAATTAGGTGATCAAATACGGGTTTGTTTTCAGACTCTTTATTCTACCCCACTGGTCTACTTGTCTGTCCTTATGCTGGTGCTATACTGTTTTAAATACTCAGATGGATCTCGATATCTGGTAGCATAGATCTTCCAGTTTTGTTCTTCAGGACTCTCTCGGCTATTCTTGGCTCTTTCCCCTGAATTTCATTGTTGATGTTGTTGCTTTAATAACAGCTTTATTAAGAAACAATACGTATATACCATATAATTTGCTCATTTAAAGTGTATAATTCAGTGGTTTTAATAAATTTACAGAGACGAGTAATCATCACCACAGTCAATTTTAGGACATTTTCATCACCTTATAAAGAAACTCAGGCCCTTAGCTGTCATTTTACTGTCCCAAGTTCATCTGCCCTACCAAGCCCTAAGCACCCACCAATCAACTCTCTGTCTCTATAGCTTTGCCTATTCTGGACATTTCCTATAAACGGAATGTACAATATGTGACATTTTGTGACTGACTGCTTTCACTTAGCATCATGTTTTCAAAGTCATTCATGCTACAGCGTGGATCAGCCCTTCATTCCTCTTCATGGCTGAGTAATATTCTGTTGTATGGGTATGTCACCTTTTGTTCATCCATTCGTGATTTGCTGGAAATTTGGGTTGCTTCCACTCTTTGGCTATCATGAATAATGCTTCCATATACATCTGTGTGTAAGTTTTTGTATGGATATACTTTTTTCATTTCTCTTGAGCATATAGTTAGGGGTAGAATTTCTGGGTCATATGGTAACTATATTTAACTGGAGGAATTGCCAGACTGTTTCCCAAATTGTCTGCACTAGTGTACATTCCCATATTAATGTTAAAAATTTAAAAATGTTTTTAATTAAGTTATATGCATAATAAAAAATTCAGACAGTACCAAGGACTACAAAATGAAGAGGAGACCTTATTCTCTTTATATACAGCAAACCCCTGGGTGGCTGACACTCTGCTCTGGACCAGCAGGTGCAGGTGCTTAGTTTTTTTTGCATACTTAATACCTTAAGGACTGAATAGAGGGGGGAAGAGAGGGATCGAATATTTGTTTGTTTGTTTATGAGAGGGGAGAGAGACAGAGAGAGCATGGGTGGGGCAAAGGGAGAGGGAGAGCCTTTCAAGGCTCTACTCCCAGAAGTGGCAATGGATGCTGGAGATTCCATGACCCCAGGCCACAAGATCATGATCTGAGCAAAAATCAAGAGTCTTATGCTTAATCAACTGAGCCACCCCTGAATTTACATTAAAAAAAAAATCTAGGGGCGCCTGGGTGGCTCAGTGGGTTAAGCCTCTGCCTTCAGCTCAAGTCATGATCTCAGGGTCCTGGGATCGAGCCCCGCATGGGGCTCTCTGCTCGGAGGAGAGCCTGTCCCCCCACCCCCCCACCCCCCACCCCCCCCCCCCCCGCCTACTTTGATATTTCTCTCTCTGCCAAGTAAATAAATAAAAATTAAAAAAAAAATCTATGGTACCTCTTTTACGTTTTTAAGCTCTTTATTTATCTTATTTCTTTAAGTTTCATATAACTGGAATTATTGGTTTAAAGGTTTTTTATTTTTAAAGGGGGGGTTTCAAGACTTAAAAAATATTATCAACCTGCTCTCAAAAAAGATTGCCCAATTACAATCTCATCAGCATTTAGTACCCTCATTAGTACCCTCATCAGTAGATCAATATTGTGTAATACAATTTTATATAAATCTGTGTATCTATTTGCTAGTTTGTTAGGCTCAAGGAGTATTTTGAAAAGTTTTCTAGTTCCTTAGGCTCCCTCTCTTCTAGAAATGAGAAGTCTTTCCTTACTTATTTTATTATTTCATCTCCTTCAACGTGACTCGGCCCGGGGAGGGCGCTCCAGTCACCGCAGAAGAGGAGACAGCCCCGCGCCGCGCCACGTGAAACCCACCTTAGCTGGGTGAACCAGGATGCACGACCTCCTTTTCTGGTGGGTCCACCTGAGTGCCGCGTTGCAGCAGAGGGCGCTGTGGAGCCAGCGCCGGACCCCGCCCCCAGGGCAGCACGCCGCGCCCCCGTGACGTATTTCCGCGTCATCTGCCGCCGAGGCGTGCTCCCATTGGCTGTCGGCGAGGCAATAGGGGCGGGGCCGAGTGGGTGTGTGGAAAGCGCAGCAGCCCCGGTGGAGGGGCGAGGCTTCCCTCTTCCCCGCCCCTCCTCCGCTCTCCATTCCCTCCCTGGGACGGCTGCGCGGAGAGGCTGGAGCGCGGCGCCGGCGGTACTTTCCGGGCTGAAGCTGGAGCAGGACTGTGGCGGTGTCGATCGAGCCTGAAGGACGGATTGACTGAGGGGGAGAGGGAGGGAATCCCGGGCTGCCGAGCTGCGCCGGCGGGGAAGCCCTTCGATTCGCTACGCGCCAAGGCGAGCCCCGGGCGAGTGGGGCGGGGGGTCCCCCGAGACCGCCAGCGGCCCCTTGGCGTTGACTGGACCACGCGGGGCGCGCCCCCCGAAGGCAGCCCCGGGGCCCGCGGCCCCTACTTGGCCCTGCGCGGCGGGCGTGGGGCAGCTCAGAGGGAGGAAGCAAGAGAGGGGCCGCTCTCCCCTCGGAGTTAGAAGCGCCTTCCCTGGTCCAGAATGCCCAAGAAGAAGCCGACGCCCATCCAGCTGAACCCGGCCCCCGATGGCTCCGCGGTTAACGGGACCAGCTCGGCGGAGTAAGTGTGGGGTGGGCGGCGAGCGCCGGTCCGGGCTGCAGAGGCCACTGCTGGGGTGTAGGAGCCCAGGCGGGTGTGCGCGGCGCGCCGGGCTCCGCTCGGGTTGGTCACGTACGTTTCAGTCTGGCAGGGGCGAGGAACTCCCGGCCGCCGAGGTATCGGTGACTAAGCACAGATTGTGCTCCTGACTCAGACCCGTCAGTGGACCCAACGAGCCCCAGTTTTCCCCTTCTCCGACCCTTGCAGTCATCCTTGGCCACTGGCCATTCACTTTCTCCCCCTGAAAGATAAAAACTGGTTCATCTCCCGTCCTCCCCCCACCCCCAACCCCAAGCTGTTTTCCTGAGATCGTCTGGGATCGTGGCCTGCGAAGGGGAGAAGGGAGCAAATGTCCTGGAAAGAATTAAGATCGCATCTGCGTCTTTGAGACCGGCTCGGGGTATGGAGTGTGGAGTTGGGACGAGCAAGGCGCGTCTTCACCTTTGTGCTTGACACCTGTGGGCCGGGAGTGACGCCTCGTTGCGGCCGCTGGCTGGCTGGCTGGCAGGGGCGCGTGTGCACGGGTATCCCGGTGGCTTTTCTCTGGTCGACTTCGGGGCCTCCGGGTCCTTGGCCTTCTTCCTGGAAACTATCTTGTCTCCAAGGGAGCTGCTTTCCTCTTCTTCGTCTCACTCTTCATTCATTAACAAATCCCTCCTCCCCAGTGACTCTCCTGGCTTTCCGTACTTTACCATGAGCCCTAAACTGACCTGAGATGTGAACACCCGTAGCCATGAAAACCAGCGCAAGGTGCTCCATCTCCGCAGCTTCTAGTGTTGCTCACAGGCCGGCACTTTATCTCATTAAACAGTGATGAGGGCTCTTTCGTGGGGTGTTTCCGAACTCCCACAACTCTTTTTGCGTTCTTAGTAGGGAACAAGACTGTTAGGGAGAGAGACCCGGCTAGCTGGAGAATTAACCAGAAAAGATTTGGTTCTTAATCTTTATCTGCACACTGGAGATGTATGGAAGCTAGCTGATGAAATGGAGTAGGCCTGAACTGTTTGCCCTTTGGTGATTTCTATAACCTTCCTTTCTCTCTTTAGATTTTAATAGCCTGGGGACCTGCTGGTTTGGTGACTCTGTCCATCCCTGTAATGATCACAAGGCCAGTGGAGGACCTGTGATGTGATCTCAGTTTCCTAAGACCTGTTCCCAACAGATGCTCTTCAGTTACTGTCATGTCTCTTCTGTGTGATATTGACTTGCACAGGTCAGATTCTATGCAGACAGTCATTCAGGCTTACTGTACATAATTTTACCCCTTTAAATCAAATTGACATCCCCCCAGCACAGGGCAGGACAAATTTTGACCACAGTGGCTGGTTGAATGTTGTGGCCTGACCATCTGCTCGTATTTGATTTGGAGATAGGTACTTAGTGGAAGTACCTGTTGTCGTTCTCTTGTTAATTGTGGCGCTACACCTGTATTCTTGCAAATGGGAGGAATCTCATTAAAAAATACAGGGGCGCCTGGATGGCATAGTTAAGTGTCCGACTCGTGGTTTCAGCTTGGGTCATGCATGATCTCGGGGTCCTGGTATCAGGTCCGAGTTGAAATCAATGAGGAGTCTGCTTGAGGATTTTTCTCTCTCTCTACTCCTGCTCGTGCTGCCTCTCTAAAATAAATAAGTAAATCTTTAAAAAAAGAAAAAATACAGGCAGGAAAAGAATACTCTGGAGTTGGTGGATGAAAAGTTTGGTGGGACTGGGAGATTCTCAGCAGTGGTTAGGAGGTTGGACTCTGGAATCAGGCTGAGTTTGAAGCCTACCTTTTTTACTCTGGTTTTGTGATTGGGACGAGTTATCAGTCTTATCTTAGAGATAAGGCTTAGTTAGGTTTAGTTTTATCATCTGTAAAAAATGGAGCTAATGATAGAACCAACTTAGGGTAGTTTAGAAGGTTAAATGAGCTAATATGTAGTAAACTTTCCATAAATGTTAGCTGCTGGTGCCTTTGCTACTGGATAAATGTTGAGAAAGCTGAAGGAAACTAGAAGGTAATTTCCATTCGTGGTGGTGGATATGTATGTTAAGGTGCCTTTGCTTCTGGATAAGCAAATCCCCACAATTGCTTAGTTTTTTGTGCCATCTGCATCTACCTCCATGACTCATTGCTGTGTTACAATAGGAGGCATCTTTGTGTAGGCTGCCTGAGACAAACAGGGACTATTCCCCTACATTTCCTGGCACTAAAGGGAGGAAAGCTGTACACATATTCATCTTTCACCTTCGAGAGTGTTTCTCAAGTAAGGCTGCTGTTCTCGTGATTTCTGTGATTAGACCGGGGCACAGTTTGAACATTATCATGTCATGTAAACTAAGGAAGAAAAAAAATCCGTTGACATAAAGGATCTCTTGGTACTAATTTGGCAAGGTTGTTTCTCCTCTGTGGCTCCTTGGTACTTTGAATTTACCTCTAACTTAGCACTTAACGCATTCAGATGGAGCTGGGTACATGGGACCTGAAGTTTATGCAAGTTGCTAGGGTTCTTGAAGAAAAAGGAGTGCAAAAGTACCTTTTTTGTAAATTTTTGCAAAAATGTATGGGCGTACTGCATTGGTACTAAGCGTTAGCGTGAAATAAATTGGAAATAAGATAATACCAGCCCCCTGTTTCAAATGTTTTCATGGTTCTATTGCAGTTAGAATGAAGTCCAGACTCATACTGGGCTGTGAGACGCAGAGATCTGCCCCCTGTGGCAGCCCCCCCCATCTCTTTAACCACATTTCCTGCTGCTACTTTCTTCCACCATTCTAGTCCTCTTTCACTTCCTTCTGGGGATGGTCTGTACCCCCTCCAGGCCCTTGTACATGCTGTTCCCTTAGCCTAGAATGAATCATCCCTTCCTCTTCCCAAGCTGGGAAGGAAGTAATCATCATCTCTGCCTAAATGCCATTTCCTCCAAGGTGTTCACAGACCACCTTATCTGTAAGGGAGGTCACTTTCCCATGTCATCTGATTTTTTTTTTTAAAAGACAGGGCATTTAAGAGTGCCTTTTTTCTTTTTCTTTCTTTCTTTTTTTTTTTTAAGTAGGTTCCACACCCAGTGTGGGGCCCAAATTCAGGACTCTGTGATCAGGAGAGTTGCATGCTTCATGGACTGAGCCAGCTACGACCCCATGACCTGGTTTTTTTTTTTTTTTTTAAAGATTTTATTTATTTATTTGACAGGCAGAGATCACAAGTAGGCAGAGAGAGAGGAAGGGAAGCAGGCAGAGAGAGAGAGGAAGGAAAGCAGGCTCCCCGCTGAGCAGAGAGCCCGATGTGGGGCTTGATCCCAGGACCCTGGGATCATGACCTGAGCCGAAGGCAGAGGCTTTAACCCACTGAGACGCCCCTGATTTTTTTTTTTTTTATGATATTCATTCACCGTCTATAATTTTTTACTAGGATATCTTAAATCTCTCTCTTTTTTGTACACCATAAACTGTAAGGTTAGTACTGCCTTTTTCTGATTCAGTGTTCTGTGAGTAGTCCCTGGGACACAGTAGTTGGCATATAGTAAGTGCAAAAATGCTTGAGTAAATCAGTGAGTGACTTAAATTTCTAATTTTTGCACCATGTGTTTAACACATCTTTTTGTACTTTTTCATTTACCCCTTTGCTGTCATTTCCCTCTCCTCATTTCCTTTTCTTTCACAGGCACTCACCCACTCTAGGGTATTTAATATTCGGTCTTACAGTTCCACCCATTTGTTGGTATGTACCTCTGGGAGGTAGATGGTATTGTTTTGTGTGTTTCTGTGCAGAGAGTGCTGAACGCGATTGTGCTGTTATTCTGCTTTAAGAAGGGAGATCCTGCCATTTGTGACAACATGGATGAACCTGGAAAACATATTAAATTAAGCCAGACACAGATGAAAAAAAAATACTGTGTGATCTCACTTATATGTGGAATCTAAAAAAGGGGGGTTAATAAGTAGAAACAGAGTGTAGATAGGTGGTTACCAGGGGTGGAGAGGTGGGGGTATTGGTGAGAGGGTACAAAGCTGTAGTTAATATAGGATGAATAAGCCTAGAGATCTAATATACAGCATGGCGGCTATAGTTAATACCACTGTATTAAATACTGGAAATTTGCTAACATAGTAGATTTCAGGTTCTCACATAAACCAAAAAATGGTAACTATGTAAGGAAATACATACTTTTGTTAATTAGCTTGACTATAGTAATTGTTCTCTGTATGTGTATCAAATCTCATGTCGTACACCCTAAATATGTTCAAATTTTATAAAAATTTCTGTTGTGCTGTAAATATGCCTAAGTTAGGATAGATTAGGTTATGTTGAGGTTACAAACAACCAGAAAATCAGTAGTTGAACACACTTGGAGGTCAGAGGGAGTCTCTGTTCACTGGATTCCATTAGGGATCTAGGCTTATGGAGGTACCATCTCTGAAATATGCTCACGTGAGAAGGGCATCTTGTGAACCGCATTCTGGCTCCTAAAGTTTTTGTTCAGAAGTGACACAGGTCGCTTTTGCTCCCATTTCATTGGCTGAAGCAAATCATACGGCTGTGCTGACCTTCAAAGGAGTGGGGTCTTCTTGGAAGGAGAACCAGGAATATTTGAACAGAAGCAATGACCACCCCCAGCTTTTCTTCCAGTTTGTCTTTACTTTTTTTTTTTTTTTTTAAAACAAAATACCATGTTTCGGACCTATTCATGATGCTGCATGAAATTCATTTGTCTTGTTTGCAGAGCAGTCTTGGACATGTACCACATTTTACTTATTATTCTATGTCAATCCCCTAGAATGAGACAACTGTTTTCAGCCTTTTGCTGCATCAGATGGTACAGTCATGACCATCCTTGTGCATGGCTCCCTTTGGACCCTTGTGAGAGTTCCCTATGGGGTGTACTCAAATGGGATTGCTTGGGGTGTGTCTCCTACCATCAGGAGGCACTTGCTTTATCTCTTTCTTTGTTTCTGAAAGAACACTTTTTTTTGTTAAGATTTTATTTATTTATTTATTATTTATTTATTTTAAAAGAGTTTATTTATTTATTTGACAAAGAGAGAGACAGCAAGAGAGGGAACATAAGCTGGGGGAGCAGGAGAGGGAGAAGCAGGCTTCCCACTCAACAGGGAGCCCGGTATGGGGCTCTATCCCAGAACCTGGGATGGTGACCTGAGCCAAAGGCTGTTGCCTAACGACTGAGCTGCCCAGGTGCCCCTAAGATTTTATTTTAAAATAATCTCGACACCCAACATGGGTCTTGAACTCACAACCCCGATATCAAGAGTTGCATGCTATACAAACTAAGCCAGCCAGGTGCCCCTTAAAGAGCACTTCTCATCTCCATGTGGAGAAGCTTGAGCCCTGAGAAGAAATGCCAGCATAGGGCATTTCCCAAAATGTCACTTTTTCTTTTTTTTTTTTTTTAATGGTTTTATTTATTTGACAGAGAGAGATCACAAGTAGGCAGAGAGGCAAGCAGAGAGAGAGGAGGAAGCAGGCTCCCTGCTGAGCAGAGAGCCCAATGCGGTACTCGATCCCAGGACCCTGAGATCATGATCTGAGCTGAAGGCAGAGGCTTAACCCACTGAGCCACCCAAGTGCCCCCCAAAATGTCACTTTTTGGTTCACTTCAAGCAAGTCCTTTGTACTTCCTGACTCTTTTGTTTCCTTATCTGTTCAGTGGAAGGCATGCCTTACAGAATCTTGAGCTTAATGGCCTACAGGGTCCCACTCTATCAGGTCCTTTGTGTTCTTCCTCTGCCCCCCTCACACCTGCCCTTTAGCCCCGCTGTACGCTGGTATCTGGTCCGCGGTGGATGGGGCACATTCGCATCTCAGAGCTCTTGCATTTGGCATTCCATCTACCTGGAAGCTCTTAAGAAAACCTGCTTCCTCACGTCCTTCAGACCTCTGTCTGCAAAAATGTCTCTTAATGGAGGTCGTCCTTGTTCACTCTGCCTAGTCTGTAACACAGCATTTCCTGTCTCTGCCCCTTCGCTGTGCCCAGTCTTTCCTCAAGCACTTAACCACTAACTAACATTGCACGGTGTGTGTTCCTCTGTGGTCCCTGCCCGACTAATGTGGAAGCTTCACGAAGGTGGGGGCTTGGCTTTGCTCCTTGGTCAGTGAGTAGAACAGTGTCTGCTCTTCAGTAGACACCTGCTGATGAAATGAAGCATTCCTACCCCGAATGAGTATTGGGAAGATTAAACAAGGTAACTCATGTAAAACTCATGTAAAAGAGCTTTGAAGGCCATAAAGTGGGGAAGAAATGGGAGGGTGCATTGCTTGGCCTTGGTGGCATCCACAGATTTTGGCTTTTGAACGGTTTCACCATAACCCTAAAACATGCGGACTGACTTCACAATTGCGCTCCGAGCATAGTTCCTGGCATCAGGACTTCCGCCAGGTTTGTCTGGGACGCATGTCTATTCGGGTGAAGGCCCTTCAGGAAGGGGACAGCAAGGTTATGACAGGTTGATGCGCTTTTCAGGGGTCTCTGATGGCCTTTTTGGGTTGTGTACCATGATCACTAGGAGCCTTTCAAGTGGTTTTAATTCATTTTGTAGTTTTGAACTTGGACGTATCTCCCTCTTTATTGCTGCAGTAACAAATACTGGTGCTGTCATTTGAGAACAGCTGCAGGTGAATGGTCTGCACTCTTGGGAGGAATGCCTGTGCTGTTGTTGCAGTGGATACAGAAAGGGCACACAGATTCCTGCAGATGACTTCACCGTGGCAAGGAGATATGGGGAGGCCCTTGTTTGAACATAAACGCTTAGAACATTCTACTTTCATGAACTTGTTCGTTTGAAAGAAAGGGAGAGGATACGTTAGTAGAGTAGGTATTGGCCCTGCCTTCCCCATCTAGTTTGGTTTTTCTCTCTCCTAGTTCACCTGTTGTGGTCTGTACTGACCCCTTTACTATCCTCCCTTCACCCCAGCATATTGCTTCCTACCTCTGTCTGGTCTTGCTCACATGGTTTCTTTTGTCTGGAATGCCCTCCTCTGCTTTCCTGTGTGATTGTATTTTTGTTTTATATTTGCCAGCACACTTTAGCTTCTGTGAGGGCAGAGACCATGACTATCTTGTGTACTGATCTTTCTCCAGCATCTAGCAAGGTGCCTGGAATGAGTGAATGCTGTCCATCTTTCAAGACCTGCCATAAATTTCATCTCCCACATATACATCTAGGTAATCCTGAGATTATGCAGATTATGTAGTGTTTTCTGAATAACTCCATGTTATTCTAAGACTTGTCTTCAAGACTGCTTCTTAATTGCTAATCTTGGCTATGTCATTTAACTTCACTAAGCCTCGGTTTTCCTTATTAGGAAAGTAAGGGTGATAATGTAACAAATCTGTGAAGAAGGCAGGCAGATGAGCATCTGAAATAATATATATGAAAGCACTTTATGATTACCGGAATGCTCTTTAAGGGGGAAGTGTTGTTAATGATGCCCCTTTGAATTCTTCCTTCTCAGAAACCTGTTATCTTTTGCTCTTAATACCAAATTACACATGTTGATAAATCATGTTAATTTGGACATTTTATATGCTGCCTGTCTTTTAAAATCTAAGCCAAATCTGCATCTAATCAAGCCTTGAGACCTAACTTCCTGTTTATAACAAATGCAGGGACAGAGGAACAAGATAAATGACACCAGGAGGAAACCATCTGACAAATCCAGGATGTGGAACATTCTCTATGACAACTGACCTAGTCTTTTTAGAAAGTCAGTGTCATGGGCAAAAGCAGGGGGAGTGGTGTGGTTCTAGAATAATGGACTAAAGAGACTTGCCAACCAGATGTAATGCATGAACCTCAGGTGGATGCCGAATCAAAAATGAAATAGTGACCAAATGCGTTCTTGGGACAATTTGGGAAATTTAAATAGAGAATTATTAATTTTTTAGATGTTACATATTATGTAGGAAAAAGTTCTTCATAGGTGATGCATGAGACTCACTTTGAAATGATTCAGGTAAAAAATGCACATATGCACATAGTAGGTAAAGCAAATGAGGCAAATTGTCTACAGTTGTTTAGTTGGTTAGTTTATGAGTTTCCCTGTTTTATTCTTTCCATTTTTCTGTATGTTTGGAAAAATTCATAATAAATACTTGAGTTCCCAAAGAACAAAATTCATCCTGAGTCTTAAGCCCTTTTTAATGTTAACTCACATTTTTTCTTAACCTTTTTGTACTTCTGGTCTGTGTTGTGTAATGAATATCACATTAAATAGTATCATTATAAAATAATGCTTTCTTATTCACTAAGTGTGCCTTTTATGTCTTTTTTTTTTAAAGATAATTTTTTTTTAAGATTTTATTTATTTATTTTACAGACAGAGATCACAAGGAGGCAGAGAGGCAGGCAGAGAGAGAGGAAGGGAAGCAGGCTCCCTGCCAAGCAGAGAGCCCAATGCGGGGCTCCATCCCAGGACCCTGGGATCATGACCTGAGCGAAGGCAGAGGCTTTAACCCACTGAGCCACCTAGGCACCCCCTTTTATGTCTTTTTTCCCCTAACTTGATTAGGGGCCATACCTTTTTGGACCCCTGGGTTTATAACACTGCTGTTACAGTTAATCATTTTTGGTAGATTGAACAAAACCAAAGTAATGTTTGTTTACTTATTTATTTTTAAGAATTTATTTTATTTTTAAAAATATTTTATTTATTTATCTGACAGACAGAGATCATAAGTAGGCAGAGAGAGAAAGAGAAGTAGGTTCCCTGCTGAGCAGAGAGCCGGATGCAGGCTCGATCCCAGGACCCCGGAATCATGACCTGAGCCGAAGGCAGAGGCCTTAACCCACTGAGCCACTGAGGCACCCCTATTTATTTTTTTAAAAGATTTATTTAGGGGCAAATCCTGGGCTGTTCAATCAGGTAAGCGTTTGCCTTCAGCTCATGTCCTGATCTCAGGGTTGTAGGCTTGAGCTGCACATTGGGCTCCCTGCTCAGCAGAGAGTCTGCGTCTCCCTCCTCTCTCTCTGACCCTCCTCCCCGCTTGTTCTCTCTCTGTCTCTCAGAAAAAAAAAAAGATTTCTTTATTTATTTTAGAGGGTGGGGAGCGGGAGGAAGAGAGAGTCTTAAGCATATTCCATGCTGAGTGCAGAGCCTGTCGTGGGGCTGGATCCCATATCCTAGAGATCAAGTCCCCAGCTGAAATCAAGAGCTATCAAATTCTAACTGATTGCAACACTCAGGGAGCCCAAAATTATGTTTAAACAATGAAACTGGGGCACTTGGGTGGCTCATTTGGTTGAGCATCACACTCTTGGTTTTGGTTTAGGTCATGATCTCAGGGTCCTGGGATTGGGCCCCACGTGGGGCTCAGTGCAGAGTCTGAGATTCTTTCCCCCTCCCTCACCCACCCCTTCTGCTCCTCCCTCTTCTCAAATAAATAAATAAAATCTAAAAAAAAAAAAAAAAGCAAATCAAAAACAAACTGACAGCCACAAAAAACCTCTTTGCTAGCTTTCCTCAGAATGAATTGGTCCTATTTCCACCACCTCCCCAGGAAGCATAGGTCAAGCAAATGGTGAATGTTTCTGACATGTGGAGAAAACAAACCCTGAGAACCCACAGGCTGGGTAGAAAATGAGGTTGAGCCTGGGAGGAAAGCTTAAAGTCCCAGTTTTGTTTCTGTTTTCTTCCAGAAGCTTCCAATTCTCAAAAATCATCTGTCTTACTGCTGCTTGATTGTGTTTTTACCTCGTGTCCAGTGTCCTTGTTCTGTCGCCCAAAAGCCTGTGAGAGCTCTTTGGAGACTCCAATACCTGTTTGCTGAGTTAACCCCTCCCAGGATGAATGGTGTTTTGTTGTAAAGCAGCAGGTGTTCTCTGGATTCTGGCGCAGGACAGCCTCAAAGAGCTGATCCTGCCTCCGATTTCTTAGTGTAGTTCCCAGGGGCATCCTGCTTTGATGTCAGCAAGGGAGTCAGATTAAGAGGTTACAGGGCGTTAAGAAAGTGGAGAAGGGTAATGTGACCTCTTTCCCCCTCACCCCTTCTTTGAATATTTGTTAACACCTTTTTTTTTTTTTTTTTAAAGATTTTATTTATTTATTTGACAGAGAGAGATCACAAGTAGACAGAGAGGCAGGCAGAGAGAGAGAGAGGGAAGCAGGCTCGCTGCTGAGCAGAGAGCCCGATGCGGGACTCGATCCCAGGACCTTGAGATCATGACCTGAGCCGAAGGCAGCGGCTTAATCCACTGAGCCACCCAGGCGCCCCTTGTTAACACCTTTTAAAGAAGGAAACTACAGACATTAAACTTCCAGTTTAACATTTTTTGGACATTCCATTGATATATGTGGCTGTGATCAGTTGATGAAGTCTCCCTCCACCCTCCAGCCCCCCTCTCAACTTTTCATGGACATAATTCTCTTGGTTGTCGTATATTTTTGGCTGAGTCTGGGTTTATAAATGATATTTTGTTGATGAGGTAGCTTCCAGATTTTGTTTTTTGAAGATTTTATTTGAGAGAGAAGGTGCAGGGGGGTTGGGGCGGGAGGAGCAAGAGGGAGAGAGAATCTTAAGCAGATTCCCCACTGAGTGTGGAACCTGACTTGGGGCTCTATCTTGAGACCCTGAGACCCTGAGGTAATGATCTGAACCGAAACCAAGAGCTGGGCACTTAACTGACTGTGCTACCCAGGCACCCCCAGATTTTCATTATGTACTGATAGTCTGGCAAATGTTCTGAACCAATTTGTTTTGTTCTGCTTTTAGATTAATTCATACACCAAATCAGAGGCAATGAACCATGTTGCCGCTGTTTGTTACGTATTAACAGAATATGTTCCAAAAAAAGATGGAACCAATTATATTTCAACTGTTTCCTCAAGCTGCAAAGTGGTTTTTTTCCTTCTTCTTCTTCTTTTTTTTAAAGCTCTGATTTTTTGATAGTTTGGTAGGTGGGAAGGGCTCCTTTGAAGGTCAATCTGCTTTACTTCAGGTGTTAGCCAGGCTGTGTTTTTGAAATGGAATTGTTTTCTATATTTCACCAATTCGTTTGAACTAATATTTATTGAATGCTTGATGTAATTTGCTATGCTAGGAGCTGGGGGCAGTTGAGTAAGATTTTCTTTGTCTCTAGGGATTTTAAAACCTCATGAGGAGGACGGGGAGAGGTCGCAGGGGCCCAGGAAGGAAACAAACCGGCTGCCGAGGAAGAAAAGTGCCCTGATGTATAAAGAAAGTACTGTCAGAGCTCAAGGAGAGGAGGAAGAAGGCACATCCAGTGGGGGAGATTAGGAAAGCCATCACGGAAGAGGTGACATTTGAGCTGGGTCTTGAAGGATGGCTAGGATTTCCATGGGAATGAAGGGGGGCAGGGCATGGCAGGAAGAGAGCAGAGGATGAGTGGCTTCTCATAAGTGGGAAAGCCTGGGATGCCTGGAGGAGCTGGGAAGTAGTTGAGTGCGCTGGTGCATGGATGCAGGTTGGAGGAGATGAAGCTGGAGAGGTAGGTGGGCCGGTTTTCTGATACCTGCTAGACATTTCGAAAAACTCACATGCAAACTTTTCTTCTCTGATGATTTTTCAAGAGGTATGTCTAAACAGTTTTTATGTGCTTTGTATTTTATTTGTTCATTCATGTCTTTCATTAATCTACCCAGTTACTTGTTTGGTGGTTTGTTGAAGTCAGTATGCTCTGTATTTTAAAGTTTAATCAATTTCGTGGCTGCAATGTTGTGTCGTTGGTGAGGTTTTCCTTTTATGTCATGTTAAGAAACACATTTTTTTTTTTTTTTTTTTTTTTTTTGGTCTTTAAAAACATGTCTTTTGTATGAGATAGCCCTACTTTTCTTTAGTATTTAGACGTATCTCTTCACAACTTCGCGGGAGTATGTGCCTTCTTTTTCTTATAGCCATTTCTTTCTCGTATGGTTAATTCTGCCCCATCTGGAATTTATTAATGTGTTTGGTGTGAGGAATGGGTCTAGTTATTCTCCACAGTGTGTTCTGGTATCTTATAGGAAGTTATTAAATATCTATCTATCTGTTGTAGTTTCAGGTTTACTTTTTATTTGGTAGTGGTGGTATTTTGATGTATTTCTAAAATTGCCTTTTAACACTTATGTAGTGTTGATAGTTTTTTTTCCCCCCAGTTTGGTAGGGTTAATGAAAACTTAATTAAAAAAATTTTTAAAGGGTTTTTTTTTAATTTTTAAAAGATTATTTATTTGTTTGACAGACAGAGATCACAAGCAGGCAGAGAGAGAGAGAGGTGGAAGCAGGCCTCCCGTGGAGCAGATAGCCCAATGTGGGGGTCGATCCCAGGACCGTGGGATCATCACCCAAGCCGAAGGCAGAGGCTTTAACCCACTGAGCTACCCAGGCACCCCAAAGGTTTTATTTTTTATTAATCTCTACACCCAACTTGGGACTTGAACTCATGACCCTGAGATCAAGTGTGGCATGCTCTACCAGCTGAGCTGAGCCAGCCAGGTGTCCCTAATGAAAACTTTAACAACTCTCATGGGGTACCTTTCCGTTTATTAATGTCTCTTCTCTCTCCCCTATTATGGTGTTATAGTTTCTTCTGAGTAACTCTAGTGTGTCCTGAGTTAATATTTCAAAGGCTTAACATTTTGATGTCATTTTTTTCTTAATGCCATTGTGACTGAACATTTTTTAATTTTGTATTTTCTATCTTGACCATGATTTGATTTGTATGAATTGTTTATGTCCTGCAGCTTTGTTAAATTCACTCATAGCTACTGATTTTTTTGGTTGACTGTATATGCATTTCTAGATTTACTGGTGTCCTTTTTAAAACATAATTTATTGGGGCACCTGGGTGGCTCAGTGGGTTAAAGCCTCTGCCTTCGGCTCAGGTCATGATCCCAGGGTCCTGGGATCGAGCCCCACGTCGGGCTCTCTGCTCTGTGGGGAGCCTGCTTCCTCCTCTCTCTCTGCCTGTCTCTCTGCCTAGTTGTGATTTCTCTCTGTCAAATAAATAAAATATTAAAAAAAATAATTTATTTTTTCCTCTGAACATCTTTATATTTTATAACCATCTTGCTTTCCTCTCAATAGCAGTTCTTGTGTCCCAGGGGAACATTATTAAATATAATGATGCTTCTCAAGGAGCTCTGGGCAAGGAACATTTCTGCTTTTTCCAAAGAGCCATGAAAATAGGAAGCAGCTGCCTAGCTTAATAGAAGCAGAGCCTGTTCGGGTGGGATGGGACCTTACAGATCCTTTAGGCCCCCTGCCTGCCTTTGCGTGATGAAACCAGACCCAGAGAGCAGAAAGAACTTGCTGGGAGCTCACACAGCTGGAATGGAAGAGTTGGTTTTCAGACTTTGATTTTCGTATGGTGTATATATTACATGTTTTCATTTGGGATACTTAGTTGGAAGATGTTCTAACCAGGTCTACCCACCCCTAAATTTTGGTAACTGTATCCAGTATTGTAAAAAAAAAATTTAAACTAATAATTGGAATTTTTCAAGAAATAATCGAAATTTTTTCAAGTAATAATCTGAAGCTTTTGAGAAGGCACCCCTCTGTATCACCATTCTCTTAGGTGTTTGAGTGAAAAGGGGATAAGGAAATGAGGGGAGGAAAGGGTATTTTAATCCAGGATCCTTAGTAGGAGGGCCTATTTTTAAGCTTCATAATGTCAGTTTTAAAAGCAGTGGTTTTCAAAATAACCACAGACAAAAGTCCCCTTGAAATGAATGCCATTCTGGATTGACCTATTTTGAGTTTAACTGTTCCCAAGAAAGGTTCAGAATCTTGAATGCTCTTACGTGCATTTACTTTTCAGACAAAGTAGAACAGTAAGTTGAGAGAATGATCTGCATGGGTTCCAGATTCAGGTTAAATCTAGGAATATGGGAGGTTGTAAGCAGACATGACTGGCCAATCATATTGTTGTACTTACAGGCTTGTCTGGATCCAGGATAATTATAGTCCCTTCTTTATTGAGTTGTAAGTTACATTTCCAAGTTAGTTTTAAAAAATTAGACCTTCACCACTTTGAGAGTCTAGAGTCAAAGTTATTTTTCCCAATTTGATTTCATACCATCCTTCAGAAAACGGTCCTTCCAGAATGGCCTGTCGGGGGAGGCCTCAGAGGTTAGCAGGAATTCCAGGCCAACTGTAAACCTTTTGTCTGATGGTTTACTGGAACCCAGACTGCAATCTTACCAAAATGCCAGCCTGTATTTCATCTTCTTCCTCCCATCCCTCAACAGGAAGAAGGCAGCAGCTTAACATTCCAATAATTATTAATAGAAAATTAATCCTGCTTCTAGGCATTCATTTAGGTCCAGTATAAAACTTGGTCATTGGTGCCGTGGAAAGATTCCATTCACTAGAGGATAGGCCAGTGGAACACTTGGACCAAGCTTTTAACACATTAATTTAAGTAGAGACTGGGGTGCCTGGCTGGCTCAGTTAGTAGAGCATGTGACTCTTTTTTTTTTTTTTTAAGATTTTATTTATTTATTTGACAGAGAGAGATCACAAGTAGATAGAGAGGCAGGCAGAGAGAGAGAGAGAGGGAAGCAGGCTCCCTGCTGAGCAGAGAGCCCCATGCGGGACTCGATCCCAAGACCCTGAGATCATGACCTGAGCCGAAGGCAGGGCTTAACCCACTGAGCCACCCAGGCGCCCCAGCATGTGACTCTTGATCTCGAGGTTGTAGGTTTGAGTCCCATGTTGGGTATAGAAATTACTTAAAAAATAAATTTTTTTTTAAAAGATACTATTTATTTTTCAGAGAGAGAAAGAGAGTGAGAGCACAAGCAGGGGGAGTAGCAGGCAGAGGGAGAAGCAGGCTTTCTGCTGAGCAGGGAGCCTGACATAGAACTCCATCCCAGGAACCTGGGATCATGACCTGAGCCAAAGGCAGACGCTTAACCAACTGAGCCACCCAGGCATCCCAAAAATAAAATCTTAAAAAAAAATTTTTTTTTTTAAGATAGGGACTGCAACATTTTTTAAAATTTTATTGGAACACTCCATTCTAAAACATAGTCTCTTTTGCCTTGTTTTATTTTGGTAACTAACTAATGCTGGGTTAGCCATAAATGTAGTTTGTTGCTTTTCTATTTCTGAGTATTCTGAATCACTGAGCAATTACAAAATGAAAGGTTATCCTAAAGCGTTTCCAAATAAAGAAACCATAAAATATTAGGGGAAGTCAAGGGGAGAGTTAAGGAGGGAAGTACCAGAACCACCAACAGGTGTTCTGGTTGCATTGGAAAAAGTGTCAGCTTGGTATGCAATTATGGGGAAGAGTTTTGTGAATTCCTGAATGCTGGTGTGAGGTGGAGAGGACCCAGAGTAAGCGGAAGTCAGCAGTTCCGGAGGCGCAGAAGAATTGGCTTGCTGGCTCGCCCACAGCTGAGGACCGGAATCAATTCCTGAGCAAGTTGCATTCTGGAAAGACAAGGGCTGCATCTGTAGGAGCACAGCTGTTAATCGGCGGGGTAATAATTAAGAACAGGTTGAGATCAGGAAGGAACAATAGGATGAAGTCCAAAGACGTGAAACTTGTATCCCTGAAGGACATCATAACTGGAAAAAGAACTAACATTTATTGAGAGTCTGTCTTTTTCCTATTTACATGCATTATCTTGAATTTGCATTAAAATTCTGCAAGAAAGATCCAAATATTCTGTTGTACAAATAAGGAAAACGAAGTTCAGGGGAGTTAAGTAATTTACGAAGTTCGCACATTTAGAAAGTGGTGGGACTCAGTTTAGAAGCCAGGTCTGGCCTACTTGAACAACCATGTTTCTCCCACACAGCTGTCCAAAGATCATGTAAAATGATAGAGGTCTTTAGAAAACCTTTTTTTTTTTCCCCCCAAAGTAAGCCCTACACCTCGTGTGGGGCTTGAACTGACAACCCTGAAATCAGGAGTTGCATACTCTACTGACTGAGCCAGCCAGGCATCTTACTAGAGGTCTTTTTAGAGTTGTACTTGCCAAAGCTGGAGCCACTAGCCATATGTAGCTATTGAAATTTCAATGTATTAAAATTCAGTGAAGTTTAAAAATAACAATCAGTTCCTGAGTTGCATAAGCCACACTTTAAGGGCCTGGGGTGTCTTGTGACTAGTGGCTACTGTATTGGAGAGCACAGATTAGAACATTCCCACCGTTGGCAGAAAATTAGTGCCTAGCGGTCATCCAATTTTACCTTTTATTTATTTTTTGCCTCCTGAGAATATGAGGGACAAAGGAAGGAGGTAACGTGTTCAGTGTCCTTTGTCTGATTAATCTGGGCCTTTGGGCTGATTGCCTGGTGGCTTTCCCATGGTCCACACTCTCCTTTAAAAACAGTTTTAACAGGCCAGAGGTGTGCAAGAGGAGTGTGACTGCCCTACTGTCCCAGCCTTGCCTGGCCTTCAAACTAGATTCTTTCTCCCAGAGTGCAGCCCCGTGTTTTCCTAAGTTCAAAGGGCATATCCGGATTAATGAGAAAGGTTTGTTGAAAAGGAATTCCATACTAAATATATGAAACAGCACTTTGATTCCCCCGGTTTGTGCTCTGCCTTCCTACCAAGCACTTTGTAGCTGAACTTGCAGCTGCTTGCCATTTGTCTTCCAATCAAGGCCAACTTCAAAACGGTTCAGATGACAGAGGTATGTATACTTTGAATAGAAGCAGCTGCTTGTTGTTTGCTGTGATTCGGATGGCTTTTATGTGAGGGTCAAATAGATTTAGATTATGACTAAAATTACAACAGTGGGTTTCATACTTCTGTGTTAAGAATATTCAGGGGCACCTGGGTGGCTCAGTCGTTAAGTGTCTCTCGTCAGCTTGGATCATGATCCCAGGGTCCTGGGATGGAGTCCTGCATCGGGCTCCCTGCTTAGTGGGAAGCCTGCTTCTCCCTCTCCCCCTGCTTGTGTTCCTGCTCTTACTGTCTCCCTTTCTCTCTCAAATAAATATGATCTATAAAACAAAAAAAGATTGAGATGTATTAACATTCATTTAACTGATATTTATTACATATTTTATTATGTACCTAGTATAGACCAGGCACTGGGCTGAGAAATGGATGAAATGGACTTTCGCTGAAGATGGAAAAGATGTCAGTGTTCTGGGCGAGTCTAACGCACTTTAAAATCTTGCCTGAATTTTATTATCGGCATTTGCCATTCATCTATTTACATACTGTTTTAGTCCTGAAATGCAGTGAAAACTCCAGCTTGGATCATTGGTTTGAAGTAAAGTGAAGAATCATGTGCAAATGTCCTTTTAGTAGATGCTATGAAAGCCATTTAAATTATACATGCCAGTGTCTAAATGACAGCCTAGAGTGTATGTGTGTGTGGAGGGGGGGATGGGCACATGGGAACAATAAGGAGGCATTGTACTGTGGTAATATTTTTAGGAAGCCTTAAATGTAATACTTGATTTCAGTGTATCACACTCATTGGTTTAGAAAGTTGTCTTTTAGAAACAAAGTTTGGGTTTTTTACCTAAAGAAATGTTAAAGTCACATGCGTGAGTATGATCAGAAATCAAAAACAAGTTGAAGTGATGGTAAGATATTCCAGTGCCTGTCTTTTCGGAGAGTAGGAAGGCAGCGGTGGACAGGACATTAAAGATGGTGGGCACAGTATCAGGGAGTCCTGATGTCCAGTCTTTCTCTAACTGCCTGAGGTGGTGTGGTAGTGGTGGTGTTGGGGGGAGTGTGTGGGCAGAGCACCCAACCGACTCCTTGTCTAGTTTTATAGAGTATGGTCTCATTTCTAGAAGGTTGGGAATGAGCTTATGAGAGTTTTGGAGTCAAGAGGCCCCAAAGGCAGGGTGGTCTGAGGAGCACATATTAGTCCCTTCTTGGAGTTACGAATGCTAGCTGTGCAGCGAAGAGCCCAGCTTCCCAGTCAGGTTTTAAATAACTATTTGTACCTCTCCAGGTGTTTCATTTGAATCCAGAAATTAACCTCTTTTTCAGAGGGCTCTGCAAGTCTGCAGGCTTGAGAACTGTCAGGCTGCAGTACTCTTGAATAACCGTGCCTTGTGTGGAGGGAGAGTGAGAGCTCAGCTCCTTCCCTGGGAGAGCTGTTAACTTGCCACGTGACTACCCTGTGCCTGCTTCTCTTCGAAGTGGGCTGATGGAAATGGCTTCCTATCTTTCAGGGTTTATATAATGAGTCCACATGACCATACAGGTCACCAGTGAGCACATTTCCAAGCTCACAGTAGGTATCAAGGGATTAAATTTTATTATCAGCAGAAATCTTGGAGGTCTCTCTCGGCAGTCCTTTTTTTTGGCAGATGAAGAATCCAGGACTGCAAAGAAGGGTTAAGGGAAGTTGGGCTTCTCATACAGTAGGTTCTGCGGTGAAGGCGACTTTAGAGTAAGCATGGCCTGGAGACAGTGTGACATGGGGAGAAGGCTTTGGAGCATGCAGGCCTCACTTTGAATCCTGACCCTGCCTCTTACTCTCTTGAGTGATCTTGTGCAAGTTCTTTCGCATCCTTGAGTCTGTTTGCATATCTGTAAAATGGGCATAATGACACATACCCAGCAGAAAGGACTCGTAGACACTCCATGTGTGTAAACTGGTTTTTATGATTATTAGGACTGATGATAAGGGCCAGGATTAGATTCCCTGGCAGGGTGCCTCATTCTCCATCAGGTGAGAAGGAGAGAGAATTCTCACCTCCCAAAGCACTTCCAGTGATGGGGCTCTTCAGCTGTTCTTTATCCAGACAGGCAGAATAGAGACAACGCTGGGCATACCTGGAATTTGGAGAGAGGAAGCAAAAGAATTATTTTCAGTGAAACGGGAGGCTGCAGAAGGTGCCCAGGAAAAAACTGCCACACAGTACAGCCCAGCACAGACTTCTAGCTTCTCCAGGACCACCATCTGCCCAACAAGAAGCAGCCGTGCTTTCTTCTCCGAGAGTTTAAAGAGGATTTCCTGGGCCGTGTGTGTGTGTGTGTGTGTGTGTGTGTGTGTAGGAATAGGGAGGGGTAGACACTGACGTAAAGGGAAGGTAATACTCCTTTGCTTCAAGCCAGATGTTGGGGCTTCTGCTCTAGGTGGCTCTTGGGTTCCACTTTTTCAAAGTTCATCCAGATGGCTTCCCCAGTGCGTCTGGGGCTCTGCTCAGACTGCCTTCTAGGGATTCCCTTCTCTACCTTTCAGTCCATGTTGCAATCCTAATTTTGTGTCAAAACTCAGTTTGTAGGTCACCTTTCATTTTATTTTTTAAAAAGATTTATTATAGTAGAGAGCGAGCACGAGTTGGGGGTGGGACAGAGGGAGAGAACCTTCAAGTAGACTCCCTGCTGAACCTGGTGCTGAGCCTGGTGCGCGGCTGGTTCCCACAATCCATGAGATCATGACCTGAGCTGAAACCAAGATGCTTAACTGACTGAGCCATCCAGGTGCGCCCATAGGTCACCTTTTGTGAAAATCTGTCACAGACCTGTCCTCCCCCTGACTCCAGACAGTGGTCATTTTTCCACCCTCCAGGGTGCTCTGTACACATCCCATCACACTATAGTTGTGTGTGGAACTTCTGTCCAGTTGGACTGAAAGTAGGGAAACCTGGGACTAGGTCTTATTCATCTTTATTTCCAGTGCATGGCATGCTCCCTGCTGTCTGGTTTGGTGAAATTTTGCTGAGCGACTAAATCCTGACACTCCTCCAGAGGTCAAGGCTCTGCTTATAATCCTTGCAAAGTCTGACTTTGACTTATTTTGATTATTTTCAGTTTAATATTTTGGCACAAGAAGGTCACAGTGTTGGTAGTAATCATAGCATTTGTTCTATGAGGCTTTGTATAATCTTCATTTTTTTTTTAAAGTTATCTCTCTGTCCAACGCTCAAACTCACAACCCCAAGATCAAGTGTTCCATGCTGTACCAACTGAGCCAGCCAGGTGCCCCGCTCCTCATCGTTTTTAATCCCTTTGTTTCCTCATTCAGCCACATGAGGCGTGTGGGATGTGTGTTACCTTTACTCAACAGATAGGAAACTGATTCTGGTTAAGGGTCTTGTCTATTTCACACCAGCAGCAAAGAGTGCTTATAGTCCTCTATACTGCCTTTTCAGCCAACAGACCCTTCCTTACCCAGAGGGGAAACATTTGGGGAGCATATACTCATGATGACATCTTCCCTATTCTCTGATGTTCCCTCACTCCCCTGCCTGGCACAGAGGGCAGGCTCAGGGAATGTTTGGAGCCGGATGCATCAACGAGCCTCTTTTGCCTGCTGGGCTGAACACTTACCCCAGCAAATGTTGGGCTCCTTGATGGATATGTGACACCGGTGGCTGAATATACACGGCACCTGTGGCTTTTCACACTCTCCCCCACGCCTCTCCAGGGACTGGGATAGGACAGATGGTCATGGACACAGGATTCTCAGCTCTGCATCTTCTCTGCAAATCACATTTGGGGAAAAGTGAAGTTTGTGCAGTAATGCAATTTCGGTAACGCGGTTTCATACTGCCGGTGAGTTGTTTAACACTCTCCGGATAAATCACACTTCAGCAGAACTCATCTGGGAACAGAGTTTAATTTCACTGTGGGTGGCTGTGATTCCCACCCACCAGCCCTCCCACCCCCCTAATAAATCTAGGCTGATAAGGTGAATGCAGCTGTAAGTCAGCCTATTTCTGGACCCAGGATAGCATTACATTGTATTAATCATCCTTTTCACCACCAACACCTTTCATTCCTTCTCCCCCGAGGATCACTGCTTGTCTGTCCTTAAATGTTACAGATGGAGAAGGTCTTCATAGTTGTCCTCCTGCATGTGTGATGAAGGGATTGAGGCCCAGAGAGGCCAGGAGGCTCATGGCTACTGAGCCATAGCCTGAATGGAGATCCAGGACCCCTTGACTTTTCTCTAGTGCTGGGCTCCTGTTTTCATCCCCGCCTTACCGCCCACCCTTTGATTCTGTTTTACCGTCCTTTGATTCTGTTTTACCACTGGGGGAGAGTCTGTGTGTTCTGTTTAGAATGAATAAAGGGGACCTCTTTACTGTTAAATGCCTCCAGCCCAGAATGAATTCATTTCCTCTTAACCCTTAACAGCATCTCTTGACATATCTTTGGTAAGGGCCATGAAAGTCTTGACAATTTCTGTATGGTCACCTGCAGCCTAGGGGTAACCTGGTTCACATTGGACTGATAGGATTTAGCTTTTAGGAAAAAAAAGAAAAGGAGGAATGTTAAGAGTATGTGGAGAGAGAAAAATATATTGTTAAATTCTCTCTTAACAGTATATGTTTGGCTCGTTGGCTCTAAAAATCACCATATATTGACGTTTCAAATACGGCAGATAAGACATACAGCCCAAGAACTGCTGAAGATTTTTAAAACGTACAAAAGGTCCAAGCCTGGAGCTTGAAAAATACTTCTCATTTCTCATAGAAGCTTCATTGTTCTATGTTCTCCTGTTACTGGAGTTGGGGTGTGCTGGGAGCTCAGCAACTGGTGTGCCATTGACTGCTCTCTGGTCCTCCCCTGTTGGGGGGCGGGGCAATACTCTTTGTCTAAGTGGGAACCTTTTGAGAGGGACACACATGCCTGGCCAGCCAGTGGGGACCAATCGACCTGCACAGGATGATGTGTATAGCAGGAAGCCAGTTGTGACACAGCAGAAGATAATTTTCCTTTGTATAGGATCTTACATGTAGAGGTAGTTAGTGTTTATTGATTGAAAAAAAAAAATGTATCTTTCTCCTCTGTCTTGACTACAAAGATCTCAAGGCTCTTTAAGGGGAAAAGAGGAGCTTTATTATGCCCTGCTCCTCTTCTAATTCTGTGACCAGCTTCCCCACAGTTACAGACTCTGTTCTGGAACTTAGTGTGCGCTCTGGCTTTGTTTTGGAGGAGTGATTTAGAGGCAGACTGCTGAGGCTGGAGCCCTCCACCCCGAGCAGCTCTGTCAGTTGGGCTTCCTAAGGTCTGGCATCCCTAGCTTCCTCATTAGTTAAGTGTGGGGGAGGTAAGAATACCTAACTTACAGTATTGTTTTGTCAGTTAAGTGTAAAAGTCGTTAGCATAACACCTAAATCATAGTAGGCACTCAATAAAGTGTTACCCATGACTTTGTACATTTCCTTTGGGATTTCTCTGTCAAGTTTATTGCCACTGTTTGCAAGTCTACCCTCGCCTTTAAGGTTGAAGTCCAGTATTATCCAGTCCATGAAACTTTGCCTGGTCTCCCTTAAAAAACTTCTGGTGGAACTGTCCATGAACTGCTTGGGAGTGTGTGTGCTTGTGTGATCTTCATGTATATCTGTTGTTTCATTATCTTCATTGTGAGCTTTTGGAAACTAATAGCTTTGTTTTGATGCCTTATCTGTTGTCCAGGTCTGGTGTGTAGTGAGTGGTCTGTAAATGTGGAATGAGTGAATGTTGGTATTAGCTTACAGAGCTCATGTGGGACGGGGATTTGCTTCACTGGGTTTTCCTTGATATCAAATACAGTGTTATGGGCATTGAGTTTCTTATAGCTCTTCTTGAATACTTTATCGTTTTTTTTTTTTTAATATTTTTATTTACTTATTTTATTTTATTTTATTTTTTTTAAAGATTTTATTTATTTATTTGACAGAGAGATCACAAGTAGGCAGAGAGGCAGGCAGAGAGAGAGAGAGAGGGAAGCAGGCTCCCTGCTGAGCAGAGAGCCCCATGCGGGACTCGATCCCAGGACCCTGAGATCATGACCTGAGCCGAAGGCAGCAGCTTAACCCACTGAGCCACCCAGGTGCCCCTATTTACTTATTTTAGAGAGAAAGTAAGCATGCACACACGTGTGAGTGGGGCGAGGGGCAAAAGGAGAGAGAGAGAGAGAGAGACTCCTCAAGCCGATTATGCACTGAGTGCAGAGCCTGATGTGGGGCTTGGTCCCAGGACCCTGAGATGATGACTTTAACTGAAATCAAGAGTCAGTTGCTTTCTTCTTTTTGTCCTTTTTGACTGATTAAGCAGAGCTGGACCAATTGGAGCCCCCAGGTGGGACCAAGGGATGTGGCTCCTGCCAGACTCTGCTGTAGGTCACATGTTTACATTTAATGCACAGCATGAAGGAAGTTGGGAGTATTATATGATCGTATGGATTCTAGTTACTAGACTGTAAATGACTGTGGTGGGTGAGGATGTCATAAATATATTAGTGGCTTGGGGGCCTGAAGGAGTTAAAGCTCCTCTCAGAATAGCCCAAGCAGCTCCTAGGAAGTAGCTTCCGAGGCAGGATGTGGCAAACCAGTGTGTAAATAAACGCGTTCTCCTTTGGAAGAAAAGGAAGTGGGTGGGGAGAAGTGAAGAGGAAGAGCTCAGTGGACAAATCTTTTTATCTGCTACTGTAAGAACAAGCTTCTCTTTTGAATGCCAGCCAGAGCCTGTAGAATTTAACCCCGGGCGACCAAGGCCCAAAGAATGCTGAATGATGATGGTCTTGCACTTTTCTGGTTTTTCTCCACAATACCTCAAATTTAATACACAGTGGAGTGTTGTCTTAGTAGATTTTGTTTTCTAATCTTGATCATCGGTTATTTAATGCTGTTTGAGGATTCACAGTTAATGTGAAATATCATCACAGTCACCTTCTAATTCTAACCAAGAATAATTTTATTTATTGGCTTTTATTTTTAAGTGATCTCTACACCCAACATAGGGCTCAAACTCAGGACCCTGAGATCAAGAGTCACACGTTCCACCAACTGAGATCAAGAGTCACACTTTCTAGCCAACCACCCCTAACCTAGAGAAAGGTTTTTTTTTGTTTTTTTTTGGTCTCTTTGATGTGTTTACTTATCTGTTTTAGAACACTTTCTCACCCATTGTCTGTCCAGGTGCTCTTAACAGTCCCTCATGATACAGGGACAAGAGTGTGGTCTTATTTCAAGGTTCAGGGTTAGATGGCCTGTTACTGGCTCCAGAGCTCCTGACTTCAAGTTTAGGGTTGTTTCCATAATCTTGGTTCCTTTTGGTAAAAGCATGGTTTGTACATTGGAGGTAAATTACTCACAGTGCAATTTTGCGAATAAAAATAGCCTCTGGGATTCAGTAAGGCATGTAGGAAAGAAAACAGGTGAACTGAATTTGGTGAGCTTCAGGCATCACTGGAAAAGCAGCCACCACTTGTACATGGACTGTATAAATAGCAGTAATGCAGATCACTGTTGGGTTTAGGAACTGGATCCAGGACAATGGATCAATGTGAGAAATACCAGTAAAGGCTTCTTTGAGTCTGTCTTTGGACAAGGTAATGAGAGTTTAATTCTCTGGAAGTGGAGCCCTGTGGGCTTCCAAGGATTTGGAAAGCTGAGCTCAGCTGCTTTTAAAGTTCCGATTTCTACATACTCTTTGTCTCAAGGAGGCTTGTATGTCTCCTGAGATGCAGAGTTCTTGACTCCATTTCTGTGAAGGTTCCAAACTAGAATTTTCGTACTTATCCGCAGGTCTATTTTGCCCAAGCACAGTATACCTTATAGGTGATTTGACTCCTAAACCACACACTTAAATTGCATCCTGCTCACGTTGTGATGGTTTGCATGTATTTTAGATTTTTAAATATATAAAAAGTGTTCTTATGCCATATAAAAAAAATTTTTTTTAATTAAAAAAAAAGGGGGTGCCTGGGTGGCTCAGTGGGTTAAGCCTCTGCCTTTGACTCAGGTCACGATTTCAGGGTCCTGGGATTGAGCTCCACATCAGGCTCCCTGCTCAGCAGGGAGCCTGCTTACCCCCTCTCTCTGCCTCCCTCTCTGCCTACTTGTGATCTCTGTCTGTCAAATAAATAAAATCTTTAAAACAAAAATAAAAACAAAAAACTTTTGGCATTTTTAGAAGCTAAGATGTCAGACTGCTCTTTACTGAACCCTGAACACCCTGAGGCGAATATTCTAGGCTGGTGTGCTGGGACCATCTTTTTAACATTTTTTTTTTAAACATAAGATTTTTACTTTTTTGAGGTATAATTGACATATAAGCATGCTGATTGATACATGTATTGTGATATGATTACCACCATAGCCTTACCTAACATATCTGTCATATCACATAATTATGTCTTTTTTGTGGTGAGAAGATTTAAGATCTAATGTCTTCGCAACTTTGCTGTTTATAATACGATATTGTTGACTGTGCTGTGCATGATGTCTCTAGGCCCTATTCACCTTCCGCTGCAGGTTTGTACCCTTTGACCAACATCTCCCCAACATCCCTTCCTTTTCCTCAAACCTGATTGTTTAGCCTGGTGTACTGTGATCTTCATGGTCTAGCCCCAGCTTACCCTCTGGCCTCATCTGTCCACCCTTCTGGATGGATGCACCTACTCTCCGGCCACTTGGAATGGCCTGTAACTTTCGTGCTGATGCCCAAGCCTGCAGTGCTTTTTCTCTTGCTGTAAACAGTTGGATTATCTTTCAGGACTAAACCTGGGCATTACATTTGCTGACCTTCTCTTTTCATTCCTTGTCTTGTATGGAACGGGGAGGCTTACCTCTGTTCTCAAAGGCCCCTCTGCCCACCTCACTTTCAACATTATGGTCTACCTTACCCTGTAGTCATTGGTATCCTTCCCTGTGTTTGGCTTGTGCTGTGATCCCTGTTTCTTTCTTTACCTTTTTTTCTTTTTTAAAAGGTTTTATTTATTCATTTGACAGAGAGAGAGCACGAGCAGGGGAAGCAGCAGAGGGAGATGGGAGAAGCAGGCTCCCTGCTGAGCAGGGAGTCTAGTGTGGGGCTTGGTCCCAGGACCCTGAGATCATGGCCTGAGCTGAAGACAGACACTTCAACTGAGCCAGCCAGGCGCCCTATCATCTCTATATCTTTATCTTCCAATCACCCTCTCTGTCTCTGTCTCTCTCTTTCTTTCTCTCTCTCACACACACACACACACACACACACTCACACACAATGCCTGGTGAGGGCAGGGACCTAAGTCTTCCTCATCTGTACCCTCCTAGCCTCCAGCACAGCAGTGTCTGTCCCACAGTGGCTGCTCCGTGATAAAGCCGCCTTGCATTTTCACAGCTGTGGGTGTAAATGGGTATAAGGCAGATGTCTCTTCAACCTCCCCTGCCCTCTAGACTGGAGCAGTCCTGCAGCTTTACATTCTCATGGCCACTTTTGCTTTTCTGGGACCCGTGGTTCCGTTTTGTTTTTTGTTTTTTCTCTTCTTGTTGCTCTGTGTTGAATCAGCTTGGAATCTGGCCCTTTTTTTCCTGGTTTCCACCAAACAACAATAAGAATGAAATAAACACAAAGCTATTTCCGTGCATAGCAGATTGGACTGAGGGTCTGGGATAGGGAGGGTGTATTACATTCTAGCGGTACAGACAGCTTAACATCTGGTGGTAACTAGGTTTGGTCTTAAATGACCTTTGCCCCTTTGCCGTGGTGCCTCCTGTCTCTTGGTTCACTTTACAGCCACTCTCCAAATAGGCTTCTCCCATCTTACTCTGCAGCATAAATCATTTCTCCAGCTCTACTCTACATGCTGTTCAGGCCTGCTTCTACTTGTGCTGTGGCTGAGGATCAGGCCCTTTTAAACTATGGGCAAGCCTTCTGGTCCTCTGGTAGCCTCTGTTGTGTGGGGTTTTGTTAGCACAAACATTTACCTCCCCCACTTTCAGAATACAGATGCTAGCACAGTCAGCCTTGGTTCTCTCTGGTCTGTGATGTTCCTTCTGCCAGGTAGGTTTTGACCCTGCCAGGCCAACTGCTATTGATTTAAGGGCCTGACTAGTAGTTTTCTCCAAAGCGAGCACTTGTATGGACTTCTAGTCATGGTCTTGAGACCGGCTTCTGCTGCTCATTGCCAGACAGTGATGTAGGGAGTGGGGTTTTTCCTCCAGAGATGATGTGTTCTCAGAGGTGAGGTTTGCTGACCCCTCTTGTGGGTACTTTGATTAAGGAGAAGGGCCAAGCTGTTATAAACGTGTGTTCATGTATTTAAGGAAGGAACATTTCTGGAGAATTGATGATTTCTTCATGCAGACTAGAATTGGAGACAGATTTTCAATCTGTGTTTCCTCTGACTGTATCTTCCTGCCTTAGCTGTGCTTCTGAGCATTGGCTCTTTCCCTTTTTGCCCTGGGGACTTGACTGATCCGATGGTTCTGGGTTATGAGGTCCAAGATGACTGTCACATTGGGTCCTGTACTTCTGTCTCTCATTGAAGAGCAGCTTTGCACTGCTGAGTCATAGAGCAGCATGGGCTAATACTACATAGGCCGTCTCCTCCTTCCTTTCTTCCTTTCTCTTCTTTTTTTTTTTTTTTTTTAAGTAGGGGCCATGCCCAACATGGGATTTGAACTCACAACCCCAAGATCAAGAGTCACGTGCTCTCCTGGCTGAGCTAGCCAGGCACCCCTACATAGGCAGTTTCTTTTTTTCTGTCTATCTATTTATTTATGTATTTATTTGACAGACAGTGATCACAAGCATGCAGAGAAGCAGGCAGAGAGGCGGGGGGTGGGGTGGGGGAGCCGCTGAGCAGAGAGCCCGATGCGGGGCTTGATCCCAGGACCCCGGGACCCTGGGACCACGACCCAAGGGGAAGGCAGAGGCTCTAACCCACTGAGCCATCCAGGCGCCCCTATAGGCAGTTTCGAAAAGGTTCGTCTTCTTAAGAGCCCGGACTGGGTGGGGTCAAATACATCGTCTGTCTAAGGCCACAAGTCAACCAGCTGGTCCTTTCAGGAACACACCCATTGTGTGGCCATCACCAGACCCAAGGCTCCCCTTGTTCCTCGGATGGTGACTACATATTTCGTGGATGTTTCACTTGGGTTGTCCATGTGTTTTCTCCCTTCCAGGACTTCCTGCTCCTCCTCTCTACCCTGCCACCCTCAGTAGGCCCCTGGCTGTCTTCTGGCCACCTGAATTTTTACTCATTCTACTGGCGTACTTCACCTGGGCCGTGTCCTCCCCTTCCCCCTCCAAATGATTCAGCCTTGGATGTTCCTCTGAAAGGAATTCCTCTCTGGGTAGATTTAATTTGTTGCCTCTCCAGGAACCTTTTAATAGGGGACAGTTCTTTCTTTGCCTCAAGGAAGTAAGTCACTAACAGGAAATACAGGTGTGATTGGCTGATGGTTTGAAGGATCTGAACTCTTCTGCCCAAGGTGTGGAGAAGAGATAACTTTTGGAGTTCCAGGCCTACCTGGTCTTAACCATTCCTGGCCTCCATTTCCATTTCTGTAAAATGGGAACAACATATATCATTTTTAATGTTGTGAGGATGAAGTGAGTTAATGGGAATAATATGGCTAGCATTTAAGAATCTTTTAAATTTCATTCTTTATCAGACTGTTACGTCCCTCTTTTGTCCTCATCAAGTAACAGCATTATTCCTTTCCATCCTCCATCTTCTGATCCCCACTGCCTCCCCCACCCCACTCTCCTGTCTCCAGATTTCATCACTTGGTGTTTTTTTTTTTTTTTGTACTTCTCCGAAAGACTGATCCTTTAGAAATTAATTCATATGTAGCTAATATGAAACAAATTTTGTCCATTGGAGCTGAAGAAACCATAGTCTGTCAGTTCTTCAAGCAACAATATGACACCCCCTCTCCGATTCAGGATGTTGTTCAATATTTGAGAAGAGTCTGTGTGAGTGGGTGGTCCTGTCACTGCAGAGGTTCCTCTGTGTGGGTGCGTGCGTGTGTTTTTCAGCGTGACTCTCTGTAGAAACACGCTATGGGAAGGCAGTTTGTATCATTTCAGAAGGCTCTTTGATTCCAGGAAGTGTTTTGGGGTTTTTTTGCTTTTGTTTGGTTTTCTAAGGGTAGGAATATGTGATTATTTGTCCTTATTCTTTTCTTTCTTTTTTTAAGTAGGCTCCACACCCAGTGTGGGGCTTGAACTCAGAGCCATGAGAGCAAGAGTTGCACACTCTACCTACTGAGCCAGTCAGGTGCCTGTGTTTATCTTTTCTTAATTAAACCTGTTTTCTTGGCTTTGAAACACATTTGTTGATTGGCCTGGAAGCTACTTGATTGAAAATGAAATTAAAGAGAAACACTTGTCCTCACCCTCAGGACCTTCTTTTCTTTTTTTAAAAGATTTTATTTATTTATTTGACAGACAGAGATCACAAGTAGGCAGAGAGGCAGGCAGAGAGAGAGGGAGAAGCAGGCTCCCCAGTGAGCAGAGAGCCTGATGCGGGGTTCGATCCTAGGACCCCGAGATCATGACCTGGGCCCAAGGCAGAGGCTTAACCTACTGGGCCACCCAGGTGCTCCCAGGACCCTCTTTTTAAAGTGACATTCCTCTAACAGTTTCTTTGCTCATCACAGCCTTACTCTCCATTTTCTAAAGGCAGACCACACTAGAATACCCTTTCTCCTTTTTTCGCTATCTAAATTTTATTTATCGTTGCAGACCAGTTCAGGGCTTCTATCCCTATAAGACTTAGGCTGATGATGCCAGCATCTCCTGCACTGCAGAGCTGTTTCCCAGGCCTCTGGAGAAAATTAGGGGACCTGCAAAACTGTCTTTGCCCCAGTCCTTTTTTGGGCGTGGTGGTGAAACCAGTGAAAGGCGGTTCGGTCAGTATATATATATATATATATTTTTTTTTTTTTTAAGTAGGCTCCAACTCACACGAGATCAAAGAGTTGGAGAATTAGACACTCAGCTGACGGAGCCACCCCAGAGCCCCAGGGCAGTGTTCAACTACATTGTTTTTGCCAGATTATTTATTACATGAAAACATGAAGATGCAGGAATTTCATCAGTAGAATGAGGCTGACAGTGGTGATCACATCATGGTGGTGTTAGATGAAAGGGCCTCATCTACCTTTAGCAGAATAGCGGTTGCACAGTACTCAGTAAATCAATAGGGAGGACTAGCAAATTAAATGTTACCCTTACTAACCAATACTATTAAGTACTTGTTTAGCACCTGAAATGATTTCAGCATTTTTTACATTCCACTCTTAAGGTATCTCTGCAACAACTGTTTTTTATATTTATTTTTTAAGGAAGCTCTACACCCGTTGTGGGGCTTGAACTCATGACCCCAAGACAAGATCTGCCGACTGAGCCAGCTGGGCACCCCGTCCACAACAGCCTTTTATTTCTCATCATGTCATTGGCTTGAGATGCCCTTAGCTGTCTGTGTTCCTCTCCCTGTGTCACAAAGGGCCTTCTGGTGCCAAAACGCATGCATCCTCAGAGAAGGCCTGCGAAGATAAAACAGTCCATATCGTCTCAAAGGAAAAGGCAGTGAGCATGGGAAAACGGTCATTGGGGTGTACATGTGGACAAGAAGAAATGACCAGGGCCTCAAGCTGCACAACCAGGGAAGCCACTCACCATGTTGACAGAGATGCATGGCCCTGGGACTTAGCTGCAAAGTTCTGTTCTTCAAAAACTGCAGGATGAATCTGGTTTTAGGATCAGAGAACTTTAGCATTGAAAAGGACTTTAAAGACCACCTAGTTTACCTGTTTTACCTGTGAGAACAGGCAAGGGGAAAGTAACGTGAATAGTTGACAGACTGAGTGCTTTCCGAGGTGAACCCAAGTCTTCTGACTCCCAAAGCCTTCACACTTAATTTCTGCAGCAAAGAGTAAATGGCAGCCACATGCCGTGTTTGTTTTTTTTTTTCTTCTTTATTCTTTCTAGTAGTTTTATGTCCCACTGTGAAAGACCAGCTCTGTGCTGACCTAGAAGCAGCTGATTTCCTACATATGTCACTGGCCCTGGAAGTCAATCTGGGGGCTGCTTTCCAGAACAACTGCTTGACTTTGCTCACCTATACATCTGTCAGCAAGCAGAGGAGAGTAGGCGGCCAAGAAACGATTTACATTAGCAGCCAGAATCAAGGAAAAGGGAAAAAATACTTCTGCTAAATTCAGTGAAGCACATTATGAACCAGGCAGGGGAACAGCTGTACTAAAGCATGTCTTCCCATAGCCGCTTAAGAGTCTAAGCCCAAAGCTGGGTTCAACACCAACACAAAGTAGAGGTCTATGGCTGGAGGTGGAGGAGGAAGCTTTCTCCTGCCCAAGAACTGCCACAGATGCAAGGTCGTGGCATGGAGAGGAGGGCAAGTCTGTGTTCGCTGGGCCTGTTTAAGACTGAGGCTGGCCCAGGACTGGAGAGAACTTCCCTATTGCTACCATAGGTATGGTGGCTGGCTTCCCAGGCTGTACAGCTTGAGCCCCTGGTCATTTCTTCTTGTCCACACGTACATTCCACTGACCTTTTCTCGTCCTCACTGCCTTTTCCTTTGAGACGGTATGGACTGTTTTATCTTCGCAGGCCTTCTCTGAGGATGCATGCATTTCGGCACCAGAAGGTCCTTTGTGACATGGAGAGGATTACAGACGGCTGAGGGCACTTCAAGCCAATGATGCAATAAGAAATAAAAGGTGGTCACAGAGATGATGTGAGGGTGTTATGTAAATGTAATTGCGCTCAATATCTGGAGGAGGGGCAGAGGCATGAGGAAAGATCTCACTCTGTGGTCAGGCATCACGGGTCGGTTTAAAGCTGAGGGAGGATTAGAAACACTGAGGGGAAAAAAAAATCTCTGCAGCTCAGGCTCCACTCGAAGCGCAAGATAAAACTCATTGCTGGAGAAATCGGCATGTGGTGCACAGAGATTACCAGTGTTCTCCAGAAAACCCAAACCTAGCTCAGCTCCCAGCGAATACATGCTAGCAGCAGGACAGAAGAATGCGCCCATTTCTGAGCGTAAAGATGATGTCCCTCAGTCTTTATTCTCCTAGTATAGTATGTACCATTCAGTGCAATGTTAAGAGAGAAAAACAACTTACAAGAGATAAGACCATTGATAGAGACTCAAAGGTGACCCAGATGTTGAAATGAACGGACAGGGGCTTTAAAATAACCTATGATCTTTGGCTTTTCAACCTGAACACGCACTCAGTCTTAACTCCCTCAGCTAGTTGTCAGATTGACGGGTGTGGTTGGATCCCAGAGACGGCGAACTAAACTCTCCCCTTCCCTTCTCTCCTCCACCCCTTGTACTTTTTTTTTTTTTTTTTAAACTGGGTGTGGAAACTGAGTGCCAGGAAGGGTGGTAGCTTGCCCAAGATCTCACAGATGGCGGTCATACAGGGTGAGGTTGGAGGGGTTGCAGTCAGTCTCTTGATGCTGTTTGCCCTTGGCTTGGGTCTTCTGTCTGCCCTCTTTCTCCCCAGCCCCAGTAGCATTCCTCCCTGTCCAATGTCACAGAGAGAGAGAACTTCCCGAGTCTCTGAGCTCCCCGAGGACACCCCTGCCTGTGCTGGGACCCTTTTTCTGCTCCAGCATGGTCACTGATTGTCATCTTCTGCTCTTCCTTCTGGGCTCCTTCCCGGCAGGGCCTGCCACCCAGGCTAGAGCAAGGCTCAGGCTGGTGACAGACTGCTGGCTGGTGTTGGCATGCTGCCGTGGCCCTTTTCTGTTGGGTGTGGCAGTTTGACAACCCCTTTCCGTTGTCCAGATGTGATCTCCCTCCCCTTTAAATCATTCCTTTAGGTCAGCTTCCCTTGACAACCCCTTTCCGTTGTCCAGATGTGATCTCCCTCCCCTTTAAATCATTCCTTTAGGTCAGCTTCCCACCTCAGTGACCATCAGGGTTGGCGATGGCAGTGTGGGGTCTTGAAAGGTGCTCTGTTCTAGGAATTGGGAGAGCTAGCTGCCAGTAAGTCATGTGACTTTGTCCTCTCTGGGCCTCCATTTCCTCACCTGTAGAATAGGTCCAGTAGGGTCTTAGAGGTCCCTCCCTGTGCTACGTTTTATGCTGCTTCCTGGGTTAAACACGAGCCACAAATGCAAGATTCCAGTTGTGGCAGCGCCCTTAGGCTTAGCAGATGGGTGGGATGAGGGAGAAGGAAGGAGATGTTCTTGCCCATAAGATCGTCCTTTCTCCACCCACTTCATTGTGCCTCCTTGGTGTTTTCAGAACACAAATGACAACCCTTGTTTTTCTCCACATTTCTTGCTCTTCTCTGCCTTCCCATTTCAAACCTATAATCTTCTTGTATCTTGATGCACTTGTGTTTATTGTAAGACAGCCACGGTGCAGAATTCATGTTGCAGTGAGTTATTTTCTCTCTGCTGTGGTGCATGGGGTGATGGGAGGCAGACATCACAGCTGATCCCCGGAGGACTGTGTGTGTGTGTGTGTCTGTGTGTGTGAGATATTTATTGTTTTGAGCTCCAGTGCCCTGTCTTGATCCATAGTCCTGATTTTGCTGATTTCAGTTAAAACCAAAGATTGTGCAAGAGGTTCTGGTCCTCTGAGATGTGGAGACTGGTGGTGTGGTTGAGGGGTGATAGGCCCCCCTTTTCCTTTGCTGGAAGCATTTCAGCTTGGGGTAGGGCGGGGCAGGAGCCATGTGGAACATCACTGACTCCCTGAGCGGGAGGAAGCAGTACTAAACACAGCTACGTTATTGATTGATTTCTTTTTAATGAGTACTGAAAGCCGCTGAGATGCCAGGATTTTCTTTCCACCTTCAGATAAAACCCTTTGTCTTTCATCCTCTGCAACAGTTCTTTTAAGAAACTTTTCAAGAGTTTTAAGAATTGTTAGGGGAAAAGGTAGTAACTTCTGGATTCCATTGTTGCTGCCTTGGCAGCAGCTCCTCGACCTCCAGCCTACCCGCACTTGCCCTAACACTAGTGTAGAAGCGTGCCAGAATCCCATAGTTCTTCCCCATGGTTTTCTGTTCTGGTCCTCCCCTGGTGAAGCATAGAGTTGTGACTCCATGTGACAGGAGAGAAGACGGAGATGCGTCAGAGTTAAATGAGCAGTCCGTGCTCGCATAGCTAGCAGTCAGGGTAAGGATCCGGGATTCCCGATTACTAATGACTTGTCAGCTTGGCAGTGCTGTTTCACCCCCCGTAATCAGGAAAGTCAGGGCAACACAGAGTGGAGTCTTGACTGTGTCCCACTGTGGCTCAGCCTTCTGAAAGCACCAGTGAGGAGCCAGCTCCTTAGCTGGTGGGGTAGGTGGTTAGACAGGTCAAGGAGGGAGGAATGCCAGATTAAGTTTTTCTTCTGGAAGGTGGGAGAATTACTTGTTTCTACAAAGTCAGGAAAATGAGCAGAGTTAGCATTTCTTCTTTTTGCCTATTGGGTGGGGTTTCTTGTGGCCAGTGTTACTTGCAAGACAGCATTGAACTTGATGTGCAGGGTAGGCAGGATTGCATCTGGAGCAAAGGGCACTTTGTGGAGGTGCCCATCTTTATGAGCAGTTGAGCCCTTCTGTCACAGAGGCCCCTGCTAGGATCTTACCCCTGTCGACACGTTGCCTTCCTTAAAAGTACTGAACATTTTGAAGAGGTAGTCTAGCATTAAAATTAGAGATTCTCTCTGCCTAGGTTTCCATCCTTGCTCTGTTGCTTAGTAGCTGTGTGACCTTGGACAAGTCACTTCACCCATCTGTGCTTGCGTTTGGCATCTGTTGAGGATTAAACGCATGAGCAAGTGTAACAGTACACAGTGCTATGAGGAGAATGACTTCCTTCCATTCAGTCCCCGCCCCCATCACCTGCCCAGCATGCATGTGTGTTTGACAGAAGCCCTTGGAGTGAACTGCTGAGCCCTATAGGCAGCTGGAACCTCATTGAAGTTTTAGCTATGGGGTCTGTCCGCGTTTGACAGGTGTCTCCAGACGTTGTCATTGATGGGTTCCTCCTGAGAGTCAGGAAACCTGAAGGTGTGCACAGTGTCCTCCCAGCCATGCTGGTTCTGGGCCCCTACCTCTGAGAGGCCGGGGCAGCTGTGAGACATAGTTGAGCCTTTCAGCAGGATGAGAATTACCATCTGTCTTAGTCTGTTGGGGCTGCATAACAAAATGTTATAGACTGGTTGGCTTGAATGACAGAAAGGTATTTTTTCATAGTCCTGGAGGCGTGAAGACCGAGATGAGGGTGCTGGTGTGGTTGGGTTCTGAGGAGGCCTCTCTGCCTGGCCTGCAGACAGTAGCCTTCGCTTGATGTCCTCATAGGGCCTTTTTTGGTGTGTGCCCAGAGGCAGGGAGGCCACCTCTCTTCTGATGGCCACCAGTCCTATCTGATTATGACTCCACCCCATGACCTTATTTAACCTTCATCACCTCTTAAAAGTCCTGTCTCTAAACATACTTACATTGGGGGTTAGGCCTTCAACATACGGATTTGAGGGAGACACAGTTCAGTCCATGGCACCAGCCTTCCTTCCCTAAGAGCCGCCAGTGAGGATGCTTGGTGAGAGCAGCCTGGTGCCCTCTGTGGCCAGTATACTGTTATTTGTAAGGTGTGTTGCATCTTTCCATAGACCAGGGCGGCAGGAGGATTTGGATCTCCCTGCCTTCTTGAGAGTTGGAAAAGAGGATGAATGAAGGGTGGAAGATGATGCTTACTCCCACCCATGAAGCTCAGAAGTGGGGCACGTATGTTGGGGGGTGGGCACCAGGCTTCTGATGTGTAATGATGGTCTTGTTGCCGTGTTTGTTTAGGGCTAAAATCACCTGAAACACAGTGGAATCTTCTTTACCACTGTCTCCTTCACGAGTTCCCTGGAGTAAGGAATGCTTTTCTGTTCTCTGTAAACTCAGTACTGCCACCAGCGTGCTGAATGCACAGCTCGCAGGCCACTCTGCCCTGCCCACTCACCTCTGCACCCACTGGCGAAATTATGTGCTTAACCAAGAGCCGGTTTGTTCCCAGAGTCTTTTGTATGGTTGTGGCTGGCGTTGTAATTATGTAACATACTTAATACTTAAATATTAGTTAAACTGGTGAAACACGCCTGCAGGTAAAGTGGGTTCCCCACCCCCTTTGAACACTAATTAAAAGCCCTGGAAAGACTCAGTAAGTCCAGCTCACTAAACATTATTATACAATTAGGTGAGCATTAAGATGGGGGGAAAACCTAAAACTCTAACAATTTTGTGTTGATATTTTTTTTTAAGATTTTTTAATTTATTCATTTGACAGACAGAGATCACAAGTAGGCAGAGAGGCAGGCAAAGAGAGAGGAAGGGAAGCAGGCTTCCTGCTGAGCAGATAGTGGGATCATGACCTAAGCGGAAGGCAGAGGCTTTAACCCACTGAGCCACCCAGGTGACCCTTGTGTTGATATTCTGTGTCTACGTTTTTACTCTACTTTAAAGAATCAGGCATTGGAAATGATAGTGTATTGTTCTGGTTCATGTGAGAGGATGGTGTGGGGCCCTTACCAGTGGAATTTTATTCAAAGAGAGGGCCTTGTCCTACCTACATTAGAAGATGGGTGAATAAATACACATTTATATATATTATGCAAAAATAAAATCTTAAGGTATATATTTTTAGGATTTCTTGCTTTGATTAACTTGTCTCCTGACCTGGTTGCATTAGAGGGGAGTTTCTGCTCTTGCCATTCAGTTTAGAGCCTGTTTTGATGGTTTGGTTTGATCTCAGTTTAGTGAAATAGACTTTTTTTTTTTTTTTTGGAAATAGATTTTATTTTGTGTATAGTGTTATTAGCTTAATAAATCCAATACTAGAAGGACTTTTGGAACAGGGGTTTTAAAGCAGATGAAGGTGGCTCGTTCAGGATTTTAGCAGATTCTTTGGTTCCTTCTGTAGACTTGCAGCATAGTGAGAGAGATCTAATTCCCTCATTCGACAAATGAGAAAACCGAGGCCTCGAAAGGAGAAGGGTGTTACTGGCGAGGGGTGTCGGGTGGTGTAGTGAAGGCCCCAGAGCCACCGAGCATGGAACCCTCCCCCAGAACCCGAGTCTACTCTCCGTCTAGCCCCAGAGCTGGAACTCTCCACCACACAGATACTTCTATGGGGGAAACCCCTCTGATGTTGGTTCTAACTCACGCCCCCCCCTTTGGGACAGGACCAACCTGGAGGCCTTGCAGAAGAAGCTTGAGGAGCTGGAGCTCGATGAACAGCAGCGGAAGCGTCTTGAGGCCTTTCTCACCCAGAAGCAGAAGGTCGGGGAACTGAAGGATGATGACTTCGAGAAGATCAGTGAGCTGGGCGCAGGCAACGGTGGTGTGGTGTTCAAGGTCTCCCACAAGCCGTCAGGCCTGGTCATGGCCAGAAAGGTGAGGCCACTTAAAATTTAAAAAAAAATTTTTTTTAAAAAGGTGGGGCTGTTGAATCAGGTTGGCCTTGGTGAATAGGTAATTGGATTATCTCTTGGAAGATCTGGGGCCTGGGGCCAGTGAGAGGAAGACTGACTTTTCACTCCATACGATTTGTGCTGTTTGAATTTTGAGCTCCTGTTATCTGTGAGTTGATAGGATAAACGCACTGGTGGTGTGTCAGTGGATTCATCCCCACCCCCAGACTGGAAAAGAACGCCTGGTGACCTTCCTTAGCCTTCTGCGTGCTCTGGAAAGAATGCAGGGGGCCTCTTTGTCATTTTCCCCATGCAGGAGAAAAACACTTTCATTTAGCCAGGCAGCAATGCACTAGACACAGATTTCAAGTTGTTTGCCTGCATTCCGGCCCTGTGGGTGCTTCTCCTGCATCTCCCTGCAGTGTGATATCTCTGTTCCCCGCCATGTCCCCATGAGGCCGGCGGTGTTGGAGGTGGACTCCTGTCCACCTGTGGTTCTCCTCTTTCCGAATGTGGCCCCTGCTATAGGAAGGCCGGGCTCTTGCGTGTTTCCTGGCCCACCAGCTTTCATCCCGTTGGCAAATGTTTGCTCGGCTGCTCCTTCCTTCTTTCAAGCAGTGTCCCTCTCCTCGGCCCACCTCCCGTCTGGCTTCTGCTAGCTGCTCCAGCCCACCACCATAACCGTGGCTGCCGGGTCCTCAGGCACTCCTTCTCTATGACCCTTGCTGGTGGCTTCGTCTTACTCAGTACCATTTCATATGGCAGATGTGTCTGTCAACCTGTCTCCTGGATGAAACCAGGGACAGTGTGAGGGGGTCATAATGTGGCACCTGAGGCCCTGGCTGACTGTCTACCCCCTCAGACACAAGAGGTTAAGGGGCAATCTCCTGGGCAGCTGAGGTCCACATGCCCAGTTCCTTATACCCTTCCACTCTTGAAGCCCTCGGGTGTCAGCCGAGTCCTCAAGGCTGCTTTTCCCCTCATCTCTCAGCTTCACAGTTCCTTTTGGAGGAAACTCTCCATTCAGCTTTGTTCTTGGGAGGGGTAAGCTTCCCTCTTCCTCACTCCTGGCTCTAGAGGCACAGCTGCCCTCCCCTGGCTCTAGCTACTCCAGTCCTAATAACCTGCCTTGATAGGTTGGCACTGAGTGCTTTGGTCAGGTGGAAACTTGTTACACTGTGCCTGTCTCCTCTCTTGCTGCCTTTAAGAGCTTAAGCATTGAAGAACGCTCCCATCCACCCATGCATTCATGCCTCTGTGTGTTTTTAAAGCCTCTTTTCCTCCTACTTCTCTTTCCCCAGCTCATTCACCTGGAGATCAAACCTGCAATCCGGAACCAGATCATAAGGGAGCTGCAGGTTCTACACGAGTGCAACTCGCCCTACATCGTGGGCTTCTATGGTGCATTCTACAGCGATGGCGAGATCAGTATCTGCATGGAGCACATGGTATGTGGCAGTCTTCCAGGCTCTGGGGCAGTGGCCTGGGAGTGGGATGGCTCTGGGCTCATCTTTGGTTTGGGATGCGACCGGCTGCCTCCCTGTTCCTCCCTGCATCCATATCCCTGTCTTGGACATCTGGGAAGCATGACTGTAGAACCTTGAATAATAACCAAAGACAATAGGCCTCTTTCTGAGGTCCCCTCCTTTCTGCAAAGAGAGGTGACAGCAACCAGGTAACCTGGCGGGAATGCCCAGAGCACATCTCCCAACTTTCTTGCCCCCAAGATTTTGATGTGGGTAAAATCTGGTTAGTGTAGTTTAAATCCATTTATGATGTGCAGTGTCGTGTGCTAGGCACCCGGTTCTGGGGTTGTGGAGATGAGACATTGCCGTCCTCAGAGTCAGTAATCTGCTTTAAGGACAGTTCAGAGGGGTTCTTTGGGCGTGCAGAGAAGTAATGCCACCTGGTACACATCAGAGGGGGCAAATAAGGGGGCGCTTACGGATTAATTGTGTGGACCTGAGTTACCAGTCTTTGTACCATTAGCTGCCTAGAGTCCCTTCCTGCTTTTCCCAGTGCCTAACAGTAATAGTAATAGTAACAGTAACAGTACCCAACAATAATAATGTTAGCAGTACTAATACAGATTAATGTGTCGGGTATGTATCCTGTCATGTACTACCTAACACAGATTGATACTTTACTGCGTTTTCTCAACAACCTGATTGGCTGGGTAGATCATCTGCAATTTACAAATGAGGAGACTGAGGCTCAGAGAAATGAATGACTTGCCCAAGGTCCTGCAGCTAGTTAATGGAATTAGAATTTAAACCAAGACTGTCGGACCCCAGGGCCAGTACTTCGTTGAATCCCCTGGATAGTGATCGAGGCTCTCTTTCCATCTGGGACGCCAGAATTTCAGAGAGAGAAGCTGGCTTCATGATCGCTGTTTTTCCCTGTCCCCGTGAGGGAACAGGGGACTTTGGAATTCGACATGTTTTTGTTTTATTTTTTTAAAGATGTTATTTATTTGACAGAGAGAGAGAGAGGGAACACAAGCAGGGGGAGTGGGAGAGGGAGAAGCAGGTGCCCCGCTGAGTAGGCAACCCGATGCAGGGCTCGATCCCAGGACCCTGGGATCATGACCTGAGCTGAAGACAGACGCTTAATGACTGAGCCTTCCAGGCGCCCTGGAATCCAGGATGTTTATTCATATCTCCCTTCTCCACAAAAATCCAGGTAGACACTGTTTTGTTTGCCACTGTGTCTCCAGCACCCAGAATAGTCCTGGCACACAGCAGGTGCTCAGTAATGACTTGTTTACAGACTGTCACCTTCTTGTCAGGACCTCGGGCACGTTTCTTTCTGATTCTCTTGTTTGCTCCTTTTGTACAATGGCCATTCCTCTACCTCCCTCTTAGTAAATGGGTTCTCGAGGATTAGGGAAGATAGTGGAGTCAGTCTTGGGGCACTGAGTCCAGGCCTGGCTTCTGTGAACAGTAGCGCCAGCTTCATTCTCACTGGAGCTGACAGCTCAGAGATGAGGGCTGACGTGACCCAGTCTGCGCACTTCTGGCTGCCGTGCTTCCAGTTCTCGGAGCCGGGGCGGGTGGGGGTGGGGCGCGAGTGTCCCTCAGCAGCTGCACTTCCTTCCTGGTCTGACCTCTGGAAAGACAGCCCTGGCCTTAATGAACTCCAGGAGTACCTGCCAGGGAGGTTTGTCCCTTGCCGGTGCCCCATTACTTTGAACTTCTCTTCATGGGAACGATCGGGGGGTGCCGTGCACACTTTTGGAGGCATCTGCTGACTGGTGGGGAGCCGTGTGGAAAGCAGACCCTGAAACATCTGTGTGCTTGAGGGCCACTGAGAAAGCTCTCCTTCCTCTTGCTTGAACGGGAGTGTAAGCAGCCTCTGGGAAGCACGTGAATATGTCTGATTTGGTCCTCCCTCAGTCTTGGGGTGCTAATATTTTCCCCTTGGGTCTTAGCCTCCCTTTGGCGGGGTGCAGCGCAGGGCGAGGGGCTGTGCCTTATGCTTTGCATTTCTTGGGTGCTTTGTGCTGATGATGGTTGTTTTTCTAGCTCTCGCCCAGAGTTTTGGATGAAGATGGGTAACTGGCAGGGGAGGTCCTTGAGAACTAGAAGGGGGAGAGGTTGGAGGTAATGGCCAGAGGAGGCTTTTCCCTCGTAGGTGTTAATGCAATAATGGAAGGTGAAACACAATAATGGAAGGTGGGAGGCGGCATGGCTAGACATAATAGTGACTAGCTCTCCCATCTTCCATCACTTGGCAAGTCCTTTCCATGTCATGGAAGTTATTAATCCCATCAACCCTCTCCTGTGAGACACAGTGTGGACCACCCTCCCTAAGGTGGTAGATGCAGGGAACATGGCCTTGAGAGCTTAGTAATTAGTCCGAGTTCTAGAACCAGAAAATGTCAGTGAGCTCAGTTCTAACTAGTGTCTCTGACCAGGTCTGCTTTCTTTAAATTTTAGGCTCTCTCAGGATTTTCTCGTCTGTGCAGAGAAATGTTTGGAGCAGCTAGCTCTTCTCTAGGGGTCCTGCCCCCCCGCTAACACCTGTGTCTCTGTGGTTTTTGGCGCTTATAGCCAGTCAGGGTTTACATTAGTTAGCATGGATTCTGCTTCACAAACACTTACTTGTGTTGCCTGTGATGTGAAGGGTGCCACAGGAGCCTCTGGGACATGGAGACCCTGTGAGCGGCCTCTCCTCCAGAGCTGGTCGCAGGCCGGATGGCTGTGCTCTAGGGCATTCTTAGGTGAGGAGTGTCCATGTGTACAGAAGGGCTCCTGAGCACCAGCTCTCTGTCATCTCATGGCTGCTGTCTTCTGAGCCATCAGGTAACTTCCTGAATTCCCTCCATGTCCCTCAGCGTTCTCCCTTTGTTAGAGGAACAAGGATGCTACGTGTCAGGTGAGCATGGTTGAACTCCAGGGTGCTTGCCTCAGAGGTTAGGATTAGGCCCCAGACATTAATAGGCAGCGGCCTTTTCATTTATTCAGAACTTGCTGGAACCTGTTCTGTTAGCCTTATGTTGCCTCTTGCCGTGAGGAATTCAGTCTTTTTGTCTTCAATGCACCTGTAGTGAGGCTTCCTCATTCTGGAATCCTTTATTCACTTGGGATTCTTGGCTGTTGATCACACCTTTGTGCCTCTTGCTCTGCCCTTCCCACCCAGCCTTTCCCTCCAGGAGGACGTGAGGACTCAGGACGGGACAAGGGTCGGTTTCCCATCCTCTCAGTTCATTTCCAGTATCTTCAGGTCAGGTTTCCTCTCATGGATTTGGCTTTGTGGGCATGGTAGGGTTCTCCCACAGAAGCAGAAGATATCTCTGGAGTTACCCCGGGGAGCCTGAGCCTAGAAGGTTGGCTTTCAGAAGCTGGGAGGGTCAAAACCTTTTGAGGGCCAAACACAGTGTCTGGCACCCGTTGGGTGAAATGTGTCAAGTGGCTGAGAGGGCACGTCAGGCCTGGGGCACGGTGGGAGAGAGTTAGGCCTGGGCTTTTCTGTTCCAAGGTATCCCCAGTCACCGAGAGCAGCTGGAACAGTATGTTAATGCTGACAGAGAGGCTCAGAGCGAGCAGAGGCAGGACTGTGTGGTGAGGCTCTGTGGCCTGAGGTCCAAGCAGCCACGCTCCAGAGTAGCTTTCTGCTCCAGCCCCGGACCCGCTCACGCCTTCTTCGCCCCTAAGCAGCCCTTCCTCCAAGAGCAGTCCTATCCTGGCCTCCTCCGACAGAAGAGCTCTCTGACTGCTCATAGCCACTTCTCTTTGGGGATTTCTGTTCTGTCTCAGCTTCCACATTTCAAAGGTGTTGTTGTTTAGACCCTGTGTGTTAGCCACGTCCCAACTTCAGAGGTTCTTGGCTTCTGTCTTTGTCACTGTCTCTGTGTGTTCTTTGTGGCTAACATTTCCGCCAACACTTCATTAATTAGGACAGTTTTAAACACAGCGAGGTGTAGTATACACTGTAAACCCAGCACCCAGATTCTGTGCTTACGGTTTTGCCATATTTGCTTGACCACATATTGCCTATCTATCCCCAGCCCCATCATTTTTTAGATGCATCTTAAAATGAATTTGTGTCCCTGGCATCCATGGGACAAATTCATCCTTCTTCTAAAGCGCTCAGCCTAGGGCTGACCTCTGCTAGAAAGAAGCTGTGCTCGCACTGCCCAGTCTGGATGGTTGAGACCCGAAGGGTGAATAGATGTCCCCTGATCAGGATAGGAATCTCCTGCCCTGGGGGAAGTAGGTGCCTGCTCAGGTGGTAGCTGAGCAACTGGGGACCTGAGGATTCAGGGGGAATGGTTCTCAGGCGGGAGTAAAAGCTTTTGAGCTCCTTTTTTCCATAAAGCATTGTCTCTTCTATAGAAAACCTTCACAAAAGCACCATTGATTTACTTAATAATTGGCTTCTAAAAATAAGTACAATTTCAGCAGCTTCAGTCAAGGAAGGCAAGTCCTTGGCAACAGTGAAGTGAAATTAAAAGGTTGTAAGGTGAGTTGTAGGCAGCTCTGGGTAATTCTGACTCTGGTTCATGCTTCGTAAATGTTGCTAATAATCCCATTGTTCACACTGTAACTCTGCTCACAGCTGGGAAGGAGGTGAAAGGAAAGAGAGCCAGGGTTTCTTCCTTTTTAATAGGAATATTTATCCCAACCCCCCAGGGAAAGCGTGAGCCAGGCGGCCCTCTGTCTTAGGCTGTGGAACCTGAGAACCAAGGAGTTAGCATTTCTACCTCATTTGAGTCCGATTTTGACAGAGTTGCTTTGTTACCTGCATAGTCCTCCCTGATAATTAGAGGCAAAGCCGATCAGACAAAGGATCTGAAACCACATCCAACTGGAAGCAGGAGAGATGGCTGGGAAGCTTTCTGCACTGGAGTCCCTCTTCCCACTGGTAAAGGAAATTGAGCAGTGCATTCATGTTTCTAGAAGCCCGCTGACTTAGATGTGGTTACCTGGGTTCTGATGTCCTGATTTGGCCATCAGGGGCCTGCGACATTGTGAAGGCAGCCAGGTCCACAGGGTGACTCGAAACTCAGCCTGGATCACAGCTTGGGTAGGACTCTTCCAAGGATTCTTAGAAAATAAATGGTTCTACAGGGGAGCTCTGTTTGGTTCTAGATTAATGATTGCACTCTCATGTCTGTGGGGGAGTTCTGGCACATAAGAAATTTTAGGTTGAATTTCAGAATCTTCCATCGTGCTCTTGGGTTGACTGGCCCACCCACTGTTAATACTGAGGAGAAGACAACCTATTTGGGGGTACTCGAGGGTATTTGGGAATTCGCACTTGTACTGCTTTCTTCTCCCTCAGCATCTGTAATTCAGAGTTGACTGTGATAGAGAGTGATTGGTCTAAATTCCCCTTTCTATAAGCCTAGGATTTTTAAGTGGATAATCTATTTTTAGCGTTGTTTTAGGAGACATTTCTTGAGGGGTCTGTATCCCTGAATGAATCTTACTTATTTTCTCACCTCCTGTAGAAAGAAAGTGGTGTTCTATCTATCTTAGAGTGCTGTTGGACAAAATGGACATTTAGTAAGCACTGTTGTTATTTGATTTGTAGATTTAATACTCCACTTTCATAAAAGAGTTCAATAATTTAAAAAGGTAAAGCATTTATTCAGTGTGGAAAATTTGCAAACAGAAGAAAAGCACAAAGAAGGAACTATGATGCAACAGAAATCCCTCATTGTCTTACCATCTAGATGAGAAGTAACCGTTGGTAACATTTTGGGTGTTCTGGTTTTGTGTGCATATGCAAACACTTTTTTACGTGTATAAAAGTGGGACTATGGGGTGCCTGGGTGGCTCAGTCAGTTAAGTGTCTGCCTTCAGCTCAGGTCTTGATCCTAGAGTCCTGGGATCGGGTCCCACACCAGGCACCTTTCTCAGTGGGAAGCCTGCTTCTCCCTCTGCCTGCTACTCCCCCTGCTTGTGCTCATGCTCTCTCCTCTCTCCTTCTGACAAGTAAATAAGTAAAATTTCAAACAAATAACATTTATATTTAAAAAAAGTGGGAACATGTTCTGTCCTTCTGTTTATCATGTGTGCCTTGTTCTGGGACCTTACAGTCTGTGTGTCACCGAGGCTAGATGGTTTTGGAGGCAGGAAGCTTACAGAGATGTCCCTCTGCTTGGCCATGTCTTGCTGCCTCAGGTGCAGTTTCCATGTCCCTCCTGCTGCCAGCTCTTCCCTTAGCCCCTTCCTCCTCTGAGCACCTGTAGTGATGTCTTTTTTCCTCATTCAACTGTTTGTTCCCTGCCTTGTTTCAGAGGAGGATTTGAGGTGCCCTGCCTCATTGAATGTTCTTTCTGCCCAAGCAGAAGGTGTTTGTTTCTGTATTTACAGGTTTTTCCATCCCTAGTTTCTCACATGTGCCTGTGCTTTCCACAGAGGTGATTAGTAAATGACATTGGTAACTGCTCAGGGTAGATGAGATACTTCAAAAACCAGTCTCTTTCTCTCTCAGATACTTAAACAACAACAAAAAATGGGGCTCTTGCACGGCTCAGTCAGTGGAGCTTCTAATGCTTGATTTTGGCTCAGGTCGTGATTTCAAGGTTGTGGGATCCAGCCCAGCAGGATCTGCGCTCAGCGCGGGGGGGCATCAACTTGGGTTTCTATTTCCCTCTCCCTCTAGCCCTTGCCCTCCACGACCCGAGCCGAAGGCAGATGCCCAACCATCTGAGCCACCCAGGTGCCCCAAACTCAGACTAATTTTTAAAGGTTTATTTATCTTGAGAGGGAGTGCATGCACATGTGAGCAGTGTGAACAGGGTGAGGGGTAGAGGGAGAGGGAGATTAAGACCTGAGCCGAAATCAAAGAATTGGACCTGTAACTGACTGAGCCACTCAGGTGCCCTCCGAGTGCCTTTTTTTCTTTTTTTAAAAGTTTAAAATTTAAACTCAGTTTAATTAACATGTAGTGTATTGTTAGTTTCAGAGGTAGAATTTAGGGGTTATCAGTTGTGTACAGCACCTGGTGCTCACTGCATCACGTGACCTCCTTAATGCCCATCACCCCGTTACCCCATCCTCCACTCCCTTCCCCTCCAGCAGCTCTGTTTCCTAGGGTTAAGAATCTCTTATGGTTTGTCTCCCTCTTTGTTTCTGTCTTAATTTATTTTTCCTTCCCTTCCCCTGTGTTCGTCAGTGTTTCTTAAATTCCACACAAGTGAAATCATATATTTGTCTTTCTCTAATTGACTTATTTCACTTAGCATAATATCCTCTAGTTTGATCCATGTCATTGCAAATGGCATTATTTTATTTTTTTGATGGCTGCATAATGTTCCAGCATGTGTGGTTGTGCACGCACGGTGGGAACACAGACACATCTTTATCCATTCATCTGCTGATGGACACCTTGGCTCTTTTCATATTTTGGCTGTTGTGGACTTTGCTGCTCTAAACAGTGGGAGGCATGTGCCCCTTCAAGACACTTCATTTGTATTCTTTGGATAAACCTAGTATTACAATTGCTAGGTCTTAGGGTAGCTCTGTTTTTCACTTTTTGAGGAACCTCCATACTGTTTTCCAGAGTGGCTGCACCGGTTTGTATGTGAAAGGTGGTTCCCCTTTCTCCGCATCCTTTCCCACATCTGTTGTTTTCCTGAGTTGTTAATTTTAGCCAACAAATGCCATTCTATAAAGCGAAATCAGAATTACTTCTCTCTTCTGCATATGTAACACTTTTCTTAAGCATTTGTTTTATTAGGAGTTGTATATTTACCCTTCTAGTTTGTACATTTTATTTTTTTAGAGGTTTTACTTATTTATTTGAGAGAGAGTGAGTGAGAGAACATGAATGGGGAAGGGGGTTGGGGAGAAGGGGCAGAGGGAGAGGGAGAAGCAGACTCCCTGCTGAGCAGGGAGCCTGATGTGGGACTCGATCCCAGGAACCCCAGGATCATGACTTGAGCTGAAGGCAGATGGATGCTTAACCGACTGAACCACCCAGGTACCCCTGCACATTTATTGAGGATGGGAACAGGTCTTTTTTTATATCTCTATCCTCCGTAGAATTTAACACCACTTCATAACACTTGGTAGGATTTGTGGAATGAATTACTACTTTCTGTGGCAGTTTTCTTTTGATTTTATTAACTGATTTTTAAGGATAATACCAAATACAAGTTGTGACTTATATGCTGGTGATAAAGGTGATAAAATGGCTGACATTTATTGAGCATTTACTATGGGCTAGATGTTGTCCTGAGTGCTTTGCATATATTAGCTTGTTTAATGTTTATAGTCACCCTATGGTTATTATAGTAGCCTTAAAATATCACCCCCATTTTACAAGTTGTGAGTTAACATGGTCAAAGTTCCCTTGATGGTAAGTGGCAGAGTTGGTGGGATGTGAATTTACATGGTTTGCCTCTGGAGCCTCTGGTCCTAACCATATATTATTCCTTCAGTTCAGCACAAACATCCCCCCCCCAAAGATTATATTTTTAAGTAATCTCTGCACTCAATGTAGGGCTTGAACTGTCAACTCCAAGATCAAGAGTCATGTGTTCTACTGACTGAATCAGCCAAGTGCCCAACACAGCTTTTTTTGATTCCTGGATTGGTAGTTCATTTAACGATTATTCATATGATTTGAGTTTTTGGTTATTTGATCCCTCCCACAGTGTTTTGCATTTCTATCTTTGAGGTTTGGAACAAATCAAACGGTACCCTTCCAGGGGGACTTGCCACATGTGAGATATCCTTCCCTGCTGAAGTTTAACACTTGAAAGAATAGTTAGAAACACTATCACTAAATGGACTGGTTTTCTTTTTTTTAGGATGGGGGTTCCTTGGATCAAGTCCTGAAGAAAGCTGGAAGAATTCCTGAGCAAATTTTAGGAAAAGTTAGCATTGCTGTGAGTATATTGTGCAATTTTTCTTCCAAGCCCCGTCATCAGGAAGTTAATGAGTTGGCAGAAAATGGACTTGGGAGGAAGATAGTAAGTCAGTCAAGGGAAAGTTTGTAAGAAGAGTAGGGTCTTCTTGCTAGAATTTTCCCTGTCTGGATTCTAGATACAATCTCTCTCTCTCTTTCTCTTGTCAGAATCTGAAAAGTGACCTTCTTTATATTAAAATCTGTGTCTACAGAAATAGGGACAGTGTGTCCAAAACAATTCCCACTGTGGCATGAAAAAGCCTCTTTTTATATTGCAGCTTTAGAAAAAAAGGGAATTCAAGCACAAGGGGTTTTAAAGTTGGCTAAGCCTGAAATAATCATTGTTGCTTAAAGAAACTCTGTACCATGTAAAAAGATGGTTTCTTGATAAGACAGGTTAAAAATTGAATACAAAATAAGGAAAGAAGGCAAATTTGTGATGTTAGATGAAATATTTTCTAGATCATTTCAAAATATGGAGGCTGACTAACCACCGTCATTTCCATTTCCCATCTTGTGACATTGTCTTTCTTCTAGGTAATAAAAGGTCTGACATACCTGAGGGAGAAGCACAAGATTATGCACAGAGGTAAGAAGTACTTGCTAGTTACTATGTTTTGAATTTTAGCTGAAATTGAAAAGTTGTTGCATCCTCTTGTGTGTTTTGGTTTGGTGTGAAAGCTATTGAATACTGTTTTTAATCTTTATAACAAGTCTTTGACTAGTTAGTTATTTAGTTTGTAGTAAGCTTTACACTGAATATGGGGCTTGAAGTCATGACCCTGAGATCGAGTTGCACGTTCTACTGACCTGCAGTCTCTAGACATTCTAGTAGGTGTGGAGGGATATCCCATTGTAATCTGAATTGACCTGCCCCTTGTGACTCACAGTGCTCAATATCTTTTCATGTGCTTTTATGCTTTTATGAAGATATCCCAGATATCTTCATTAGTAAGGCCTCTCTTCAAAGGTTTACCCATTTTTCCAATTGGGTTATCTTTTTATTATTAAATTTTAAGAGGTCTTTATATATTCTAGACAAGACTACCTGACAGATGAATGTTTTGCCAATAGTTGGTTTTGTCTGTGGCTTGCCTTTTCGTTTCTGTGTCTTTTGAAAAGCAAATGTTTTTTATTTAGATGAAGCTCAGTTTCTTGATTTTTTTTCCTTTAGACTTGGTTGTGCCTTTGGTGTCCCATATAAAAACTCTGCTGAAACAGAGTTCACCACGATAGTCTTCTGTCTTCTTTAGAAGCACTTTGTACCTTTAATTCATAGAGTTAGACCTGTGATCCACCGAGAGCTCATTTTTCTTTATGGTGTAAGATAAGAGTAAGGGTTCATTTTTCTGCATAAGAATATACAACCATTGGGGCAACATTTGTTGACGAGATGATTCTTCCTCTATCGAACTACCTTGGAATCTTTGTCAAAACTCAACTGACTACATATGTACATGTCTGTTTCTGAATTCTTCCTTCTGTTCTGTTTGATCTGTTATATTTAGCTTCACACCAACACCACTCTGCTGATTATTGCAGCTTTGTAATACATCTGGAAATCAGGTAGTCTGAGTGCCCCACCTTTGTTTTTCTTCTTCAAAGCTGTTTTGTCTGTTCTAGGCTCTTTGCGTTTCCATTTCTGTTTTAGATATAGTTTGTCAGTTCCACACAGAACGGTTACTGGGATTTTCAGTGGGATGGCCTTGAATCTACAGATCAGTTAAAGCAAAACCGACACCTTAACAACCCTGACCATGGGGGTAGTTGCGTAACAACATGAATGTATTCACTGCTAGAACTGTATGCTTGAAAATGGTTCAAATGGTAAATTTTATGTTATGCATATTTTATAATTTTTTAAAAAAATGCCAATTTTAGAAGTGGCTCCTAAGCTGGCCAGTTGATTCCATCAGCCCTCCTCACTCCTCTTGAGCCCTCCCTTCTCACACCTGTCACCATTAACACACTGCGGCTGAACGGACGTGGTCCACAGCCCTATGTTATCCATTTTTCTGGCCTCTGGCTTCTTCAGCTTTTTTAAATTCCCTGATAAACTTTATTGAGGTGTAATTTATATTGGATAAAAGACAGCCCCTTTAGCAGAAGGTTTGATGTGTGATGTTTGATAAATCCTCACATGCATCCAGCACCATAATTAGGATAGAACATTTCCACCACCCTAGAAGTACCCTTGCGCTTCTGATGCTCATTTCTCCTTAGACCTTCGGGCAACCACTGATGTGCTTTCTATCACTGTAGACTTATTTTTGCTTTCTCTATTTTATATAGGTGGAAATAGTTTGTACTTTTTTTTAAAGATTTTATTTGAGAGAGGGAGGGAGAGGGCACTGAGCAGGGGAGGGGCAGAGGGATGAGCAGGCTCCCCGCTGAACATGGAGCCCAATGCGAGGCTCGATCCTAGGACCTTGGATCATGACAGATCAAAGGCAGACGCTTAATGACTGAGCCACCTGGTGCCCCCCCCCCCACTCCGGCATGATGCCATTTATATAACTCTGGAAATTACAAACTGATCTATAGTGATGAAATGCAGACCAGCGGTTGTGTGGGGAGTGAGGGGAAGGGTGAAGGGAAGAATTAGAGGGGCACAAAGAAACTTTTGGAGGTAATATGTTTATAATCTTGATTGTGGTGATGATCACATATATATATTCTTCAAATGATACATTTTAAACATATGGGGTTTATTGTATGAAAATTACATACCAGTAGGGGCGCTGGGGTGGTGAAGTGGGTTAAGCATCCAATTCTTTTTTTTTTTTATAATTTTTTTTAAAGATTATTTATTTATTTGACAGAGAGAAATTACAAGTAGGCAGAGAGGCAGGCAGAGAGAGAGAGGAAGCAGGCTCCCTGCCAAGCAGAGAGCCGGACGTGGGACTCGATCCCAGGACCCTGAGATCATGACCTGGGTCGAAGGCAGAGGCTTTAACCCACTGAGCCACCCAGGCGCCCAAGCATCCAATTCTTGATTTCAGCTCAGGTCATGATCTCAGGGTCCTGGGTGGGATCCAGCTGCGTTTCAGGCTCTGCACTCAGTAGGGAGTCTGCTGGAGATTCTCTCTCTCCTTCTGCCCCTCACAGACTTGTTCCCTCTCTCTCTCTCTTTCTCTCTCAAGTAAATAAGTCTTAAAAAGAAGAAAATTTTAGGGGCACCTGGGTGGCTCAGTTGGTTAGGAACTGCTTTGGCTTGGGTCATGATCCCAGGGTCTTGGGATCAGGTCCCACATCGGCCTCCCTGCTCGTTGGGGAGCCTGCTTCTCCCTCTCCCTCTGCCTGCTATTCTGCCTGCTTATGCTCAGTCTCTCTGTGTCAAATAAATTAAAAAATATTTTAAAAAATTATATACTAATAAAGCTGCTAAGAAGCAAAAAAAAAAAAAATCCAAAAAACAGTGAAGTTGCTGAAAACAGTGAAAAAATAAGTTTCTTAAAAACAGCCAGGGAGGGGCGCCTGGGTGGCTCAGTGGTTTGGGCCACTGCCTTCGGCTCAGGTCATGATCTCGGGGTCCTGGGATCGAGTCCCGCGTCAGGCTCTCTGCTCGGCGGGGAGCCTCCTTCCCTCTCACTCTCTCTGCTTGCCTCTCTGCCTACTTGTGATCTCTCTCTGTCAAATAAATAAATAAAATCTTTAAAAAAAAACAGCCAGGGAGGGGCGCCTGGGTGGCTCAGTGGATTAAGCCGCTGCCTTCGGCTCAGGTCATGATCTCAGGGTCCTGGGATGGAGCCCCGCATAGGGCTCTCTGCTCCGCAGGGAGCCTGCTTCCTCCTCTCTCTCTGCCTGCCTCTCTGCCTACTTGTGATCTCTCTCTCTCTGTCAAATAAATAAATAAATAAAATCTTTAAAAAAAAAACAAAAACGGAAAGGGACAACCACTTTGAAAGAGAGTTTGGTAGTTTCTTTTGAAATTAAACCATACAGCCAGTCCATCAACCCCACATCTCACCATTGACTTAAGAGAAATGAATACATTTGTCCACATACAGACTCGAGCACAAATGTTCATAGCATCATTATTCACAGTAGCCCCAAACTAGAACAAACAAAATATTAATCACCAGACGAGTGAATAAACAAATTTTGATATATTTACACAACAGAATGCGACTCAACAATAAAAATGAACAAACTGTTGATACAACTTGGATGAATCTCAAAAACGTTGTGCTGAGTAAAAGAAGTCCTAGACAAAAGAATACAGACTGTAGGATTCCACATATGTGATTATCTAGGACAGACGTAATTAATCCACAGTAACATAGTAATAAAATAAAGTAGATTAGTGGTTTCCTGAGGGTGTGGGGGACTGGAGTGGGGATCGCCTTCAAAGGGATATGAGGAACTTTTTTTGGAGTAATCAAAATTTTAAATCCTGATTTTGGTGGTGGGTTCACAGGTGTATACTTCATTCGGAATGTGTCAAACTATACACTTGCAGTGCAAAGTTGTAGAAGGCTTCCTACTTTTAACCACTATCTACCATTTTGTCCTTTTTAGTAGCAGTAAGGAGATACAGTGCGACTTGTATGGGGAACAGTTTTCCAGCAGTATATAGACCTTGATCTGGGGTGTTTTTTGTTTTTTTTTTCCAGACCTCTGAATTCCAGGATAGAATATTCTAGTGTACTTACTTCTAGGAAATACGAGTAGCTGAAAGGAGAGGTGAAGTGAACATTTCCTGCGCGTGGGGCTGTGTTTGAGGGCTGCAAATGACATAAATTCTCACTTAGAGGGACCCATGCGGGACCATCAGTGTTGTAGGAGGATCTGGTGGAGGAAGGCCATTGTGTCATTTATAAAATAGAATCCTCTTGCCTCTTCCTCGGCTGCTGTGAGGATTCAGGAAATCACAGAACGCAGCTAGCACAATGGTTTACAGAAAGAGGGGCCTAAAAAGGTGAATTGCCTTCCTTCTGCCTTTATGTAGTTTGTGAAGAAATGGAGACCCAGCGAGACAGAATTCCTTTTATGAGCTGGACCTTTGCGTGCTGCTCCCTTCTGCTGTTAACTGCCTTTCCTGGGAATGCTTGCTTCCCAACCCCACCCCCTCCCTCATACTCATACCTTTTCTAGGCTAAGTCTGCTCATCTTTTCAAGTATAGCCCCGAGCCTTGGGACTCTGCCAGTTAAAGTTCAAATCCTAAGTCTCTTACATACAGGGTGTATAAACTCTGATTTATTTATTCATCCGTAAAATGAGGAGAGTTCATGCTAAAGGGCAGTAATTGCAAATTACACACATATTTTGTATATTTGTGAGGCTTAAAGGGCTGCCTCACATAAATCATTAATAAATAATGTTACTGTTTAGCTTAGTTACAGTGTTACTATAGTAATAATGTGACTGTTTGGTTCAGACATCTCTTCCAAGAAGTGTTCCCATGAACCAACCCCTTCCCAAAGCAGATGAAGTGCTTTGCATCTGTATTCCTCTGGCAGTGTCCATCCCTTTGTTACTGTAATGACTGTTTATCAAGGGCCTGTTATGTACCAAGTGCTGTATCATGTGCGTTCATTACTTTTCTCATTTATTGGTCACACGGACCTTGTCGTAGGTCTCTTTTGCCTGTATTCCAAATGTGGAAACCATGGCTCGGTGTTTGTTTCCCTCTCACTGGTCTGTGAGTGTCTGCAAGTCAGGGGCCATGTCTCATTCCTTTCTGTGTCCCCAGCCCCTAGCGGAACGGCAGAGAGTGGCTCGCCCTTCAAGGGCTGTTAAACGGGTGGAAGCGTGATTAACTTGTGCCAGAACACACAGGAATCAACAGTGGAACTGGGCCAAGAAGCGGTGTCTCCTGCTCCTAACATAGTCGTTCATCTAGGCCGGTGTTTTTCTCTTCCCGCTGCCTTCCACGTACCGTATGCTGTGTGTTTGATGGAGAGCTCTAACTTTATGTCTGTTCCAGAGAGAGGAAAGTTTCAGCCCATTCCTGGAATAACCAACTTGCTTTTCCCTTTTGCCTGGTGCTGCCCCCATTTTTCTCTGGAATTTCTTTTCTGGCTCCACCAGTTACCACTCTTTGGCATGAAGAGCTGCTCTGTGAGCCAGACGGGTCTCTGGACAGATACCTTTGTTGGAGAGTTCATTCCTTGCCCAGCCAAGAAGGGGAAGTCACTGGGACTTTGGCTCCAAGGAGCCATGTGCACAGGCAGCTTGGCCTGGCTCTCCGCGGTTCAGACTCCCACTGTCGTGCGTCTTTTCCAGAAGCCCTGAAAGAATTCACTGGGAGGCCTGGGCTGTGGAATGGTATTCTTGCACAATGTGATTCCTGAGCAGGAACAATGAGTGGATGGTTCCTGGAAACCTGAGTGAGGGTGACAGTGGGACAACTCAAGTCTCCCTGCGTCTGTCTTTAGGCTTCCTTGCTGCCAGTAATTTTCCCCTCTGGTCTAAATATATTCTTTTCCTGATGAAATTTAAACTCCATTTCTTCTCATTATGCCCTTGAGAGAAATGGGGAAGAAATGAAGAGGTTTTTTTCTCTGCCTCACATTCTTTATTCCCACTTGTTGATACTGATTTCCTGGTGATAACTTAGTGATTATTTCAGTGAGCTTTTGCTGTGGAATAAATCAGCCCAACACTTACTGGTTCATTTGTTTTTTATTTTTTTTCATTTTTTAAAAAGATTTTATTTAATTGTCGGAGAGAAAGAGAGCACAAGCCAGGGGAACAACAGGCAGAGGGAGAAGCAGACTTCCCACTGAGCAGGGAGCCCCATGTAGAACTTGATCCCAGGACCCTGGGATTGTGACCTGAGCAAAAGGCAGGTGCTTAACCTACTGAGCCACCCAGATGTCCCAGCACTTCGTAGTTTAAAAACAGCAGTGTATAGGGGCCCATGGGGTCTCAGTCATTTGAGCATCCAACTCTTGGTTTTGGTTCAGGTCATGATCTCATGGGTCGTGAGATCCAGCCCTATGTGGGGCCCCGTGCTCAGTGTGGGGTCTGTTCAAGATTCTCTCTCTGCCTCTCCCCCTGCCCTCTCTCTTTCTCTCAAATATCTTTAAAAAAGGAGAGAGAGAGAGAGAAACAGCAGTGTCTTACTTTCTGTAATTTTGTGGGTTGGTTGGGCCTCCTTATGTTTTTACTCATCCTCTGAGAAGTTAATGCCCTGGCTTCTTTCCACAATGGCCTTGGGGTTGAAACTACTACTGACGTAGAAGGAGGGCTAACCCTAGTCAAGCACAATTTAAAGCTCTGCTTCCGTCAGGTTTGGTAATGTCCTCTTGGCTGAGGGGGAAAAAAAAGAAGTCATGTGATCAAGTCAGGGCTTAAAATGTAGAGGGACAGATTCTGTCTCGTTGGGAGCAACTACAAAATATTATGGCCACAGTTTTTTCACTCTATCCTGGTGCCAGAAGTTCAGCGTTTGGGAATCCTTGGGCACGTTGTTTAACTTCTCCAAGCCTCAGGGAAATGGAGAGAATAGCCTTCCTCCAGGGCTCTGAGGATTGAGACGATGCCTACACGCACTTAAAAAGGTGCTTGACCGACACAGTTGACATATATGTTATGGCCGCTTAGCAGATGAATTAGTAGGTTTTTATGATTGCCAGACGCTGGTTTAAGCATCTCAATACACTTAAAAGTTTTGAGACCCTGGGAAAGTTCAGAGAATTTTTTGAAGAGCTGGACCGACACACCCTGTGGGGCAGGGATCCAGGCTGCTCTGGTTGGGAGGCTGGATTGTGTCAGCAGAAAAGCCGCTAGCTTCCATGGGTTGCTTCAGTTTTCTTAGCCTCACGGCAGGTGTGGTACTAATACTCACCAGTTGCTTTTTCAGGGAGAGGAAGAACCATACGGGTAGTTGGGGAGAAACTTTTCATGTGCCATTTAGCTCATGTTTTTACAGCTAGGTAGCAGTCTCTTGAAAGTTTTTGTTTATCTTTAGTCGACGGGGTGAGTTGAAGGACCCTTGGTCCTAGTGGGATACCCTGCCTGGGCCTGCATGTGGCTAGCTCTCCTGCATTACTGATGTGTCCATGCTGGGTGCAAACCAGGTTCTCCCCCTCATTCCTGGAGTGATTTGTCTCTGCTGCCACAGAGTAGGACTTCGTGGGCAGGACTGGTACAGCTGATATTCCCAGTGTTTGAAGTGATGGCCAGCTGTTCTGGACTCTTCATTTGTAGGGAACGCTCCTCCGAAGGCAAGCTCCCCCCCCCCCCCCCCCGCCCCCTGCCCCGGGAGCCAGCTGCACCTCGCACAGCCTTAGGCTGGATAGGGAGCTCACGATCCATCACTGTGCTTGTCACACCTGCCTTTGGGTTGGTGGGTGGTGGAGAGGGGCATTAAGTCCTGGGACCAGCCCACAAATCCAATTCCCTACCTGACCCCTGCCCCTGCCTGTCCCCCTGCCTACCCCCATGCCCCCTCGCCTGGGATGCTTGGTGGCAAAGAAAAACAAAGACTGGTAGGGAACCAGTGTGCTGTGATCCTGTAGCCAGGGCACAGGGGTGCAAGAGCACTGGACTCTGGGGGTTCCAAACAGACCTGGTTTGGCCACTGGCCGCTGGCAAAATCCAAAGTCAGAGAGAGGACTCGTGGTGAAAAAAGAAAGGAATTTATTCCAGTGAGACCGACACCAGGAAGATGATGGACTAGCATCTCTAAAGTGCTGGAAACACTTTCTTTTTCTTTTTTTTTTAAAGATTTTATTTATTTATTTGATACAGACAGAGATCACAAGTAAGCAGAGAGGCAAACAGAGGGGGAAACAGGCTCCCCGCTTAGCAGAGAGCCCCATGTGGGGCTCGAGCCCAGGACCCTGGAATCATGACCTGAGCTGAAGGCAGAGGCTTAACTGATTGAGCCACCCAGGCGCTCCACTTTCGGTTTATATGAGGAAAATGTGGGACAGAGGTCAGGTTTGTCATTGTCTTGGGGTCAGTCACACACGGTCTTGTTGGCATCAGGGCAGTCCTTATGGCTTGAGGGGATAGTTCCCATCTCAGGATGCTTTTCTCTCCAGGTCTTTTGCCTGAGTTAGAAGAGGAGCTGGAAAGAAGAACTTCATTATTAGAAAGAACAGACTGAGGTCAGAGAGGTAGTAGAAGTCCTCTGTCCATCTGTCCTGGCATTGGGTAGACATGTATTCTCTTTCCCTTGGGTGTTCAAAGGACGGAGCAGCCTGTGTGGCTCAGCCTGGCGTGTGTGGTTTGTGGGCTGGTGGTTGGGGAGTGTGGGTTAGATGTGTGAGCCCCCTGGGAGTGTAAGCTGTGTCCAAAATCTCTGGGTAGTGTCCCGGTGTATGGTCATGGCTAGGTACATGCTCATGTTGCTCCATGTTTATTTGCCCTTCTCCTCGTTGGCTTCCCCCATCCAAGGAAAGTAGAATCTGTATAATATTCATAGAATACCTACCAAGTTCAAGGAACAGGGTGAATCACTACAGAGGGCATAAAGATGGCTCAGAAATGAATTGTGTCCTCCAGTAGCTTAGAGTTTAACAGGGGAAAAGTGACTCTAAATACACGGTGGAACACAGCCAGTGTCATTTTTTATGCATGAATCGCTACCCTGCCAACTTTCAAATAGAATTTGATGTGATATAATTAGTCAGGATTCTTTGGTTGTGTCAGAAATCCAGTGCAAGATTACTTAATGAAAAGAGGGACTGTATTGGCGTGGGTTACCTGTTAGAAGGCAGGGATGAACATGGGGTTGAAATGACAGTTTTAGGACCCTGTTAACCCCCGGCCTTAAGCCTCGTGTTGTGGGCCTCCTGTATAGTTGGAATCTTTTCACTGGGGGCAACATGGACGCCTCCAACCCCGGGGGTTAGTACTGTGTTCCTCAGAAAGAGATCTGCCACTCCTGTGGGATTGAATCATTGATTGGCTCTGCTAGCAGTGCCCGCCCACTGCTGGGCCAATCACTGTTTTCCAGGGGCTAGCGTAGTCTGGTTGGCCATCTGGGATTATAAGCCCACCCCCCAGCAAGATAGATGGGGCTTCTTGGTTGACTCCCTAGCAGAAACCCCAAAAGAAAAGAGGGGGTTGATTACTGGAGGGTGGGGAGTTGGAACAGATGCTGAAAGCTAGCAAGTTAGGAAGAAAAATTATTTTTCGCTACAAATAACGATTAAGCCCTGGGTCAGAGAGACAGAAACTGTTAACAGATCAAAACAGTAATTACACATTTAAGCAGAGGTGGGCAGACTGGTGGCCCACAGGCCACATATGGTGTATTGCCTATTTTTGTAGGGCCTGCAAGCCAAGAATTGTTTTTCAGAATTTTGTGACATGTGATAATTGTGTGAAATTCAAATTTCGGTGTCCATAATGAAGTTTTGTTGGAACATAGTGTGCTTATTTAAGTGTTTTCCATGACTTTTTGTGCTGTAATGGCAAAGGTGAGTGGTTGCTTGTGAAAGAGACCGTATGGCCCTCAGAGCCTAAAAATATTTGCTCTGTGATCTTTGTCAGAAAAAGCTTCCTGACTACGGAGTTTTAAGGGGAAGATGAATTCCCTGATTGAGGAAACTTTAGAATTTAAGCACAAGATTCAGCTCTAAGGTTTTCAGCCTTGAGTGCTTGGTGAAACCATGGATGGCATAGGTAGGAGAGAGGGTTTTTCCCTGATGCTGAAGCTCAGAAAGGAATTAACCACAAAGGTTTTGAGGCAGTTTTTCCACTCCCTGTGGAAGGAGCCCCTAGATCTGGTGCATGTAAAAGCTGGCTCATGTGGTTAGGCTGAGTTCCAGGGTGGGAGGTCGGGGTCCTAAGGATGTAGCTCCACTTCATGCTACTTAAAGCAGTGATTCGTGTTTCCAGCCTGTTCTTCGTAGCCTGCTCCACTAATCAAGGTCTTATTTTGATCGAGACTCTGAAGAAACATTATGTAAGTTAAAGTGACAGACAGTTCATACAGCTTAGCCCATAAATTGTTTTTCCCTTGGAGTTGCTGGCTAGTGAAGATCAATAAATGCCAAGAATAGTTTTAAATGTTGCCTCAACTCGTTTTTCTTTTCCTTCAGTCAGACGGGGCAGTGTGTGGCCTGTCTCATCATGTTGTGCTGTGCTGGATGAGGACCCTGGGCCCGCAGCACCCCCGCACAGCCCGCCTTGATTTCTCAGGGGGGTGCACGGCCAATGGCTCTCTTCAGAGCTAGAGTAGTTTGTACTGGGGGCCATCCTGTTGGGAGGGCACTCTGGGCAAGTTCCTTATTGCCTGGGGAGCGGTCAGGTTTGAGTGAGAGTTAAATCTTCTGCCGAGACTTCGAGAGTGCTTCTGGATCTCAGTCCCGGGGACAGCTGGGGTCTCCAGAGCACGTTGTGGGGGTGTTAGCAACAGTCCCTGGAGGAACCGTGTCCTCAGCCAGGGTCAGGGTTTAGACCCCCAACGTCTTCCTGTCGCTGTCGGCACTGACAGGCAAGATCAGAAGTGGCCCAGATATGTTTTTGGTTGTTGTCATTTTGCAAGCTGTTTGTGGCAGACTCACCTGTGGTGAGTTTCTGAATGGCTGCTTCTGTGATCCTTGGCAGACACTGTCCTACCTGCTGGTCCTCTTCTGGTGTCCTGCCAGACTTCCCTGAGCAGAAAGTCACAGTGGCCCCTGAGGCTGCACACGGGGTTCTGTACTGTACTGATGACAGTCCCTGTCTGGGTGGCAAGGGTGTGTCCCGTGGCCTCCATCTGTAGGCTGCCCCGGGCGTCCAGGAAGTGGCCGGGCTGTGCTCCTGCTTCCTTTGCCGGCCAGTCTTATCCACCAGTCATGTGGTGACAGCCTCGGGGGGGCAGTGAATTTACCGGAAAAACCGATTCCTTTGAACTCACTCTAGACTGCTCTACCTTACAGATGGAGAGAAACAGAGAGTGGCTAATTAGTAGCTAGAATCCAGCATGCTGGTCTCTTGGTGAGAAATGTGAGTCACGTTCTCTCTAGAATTACCTCAGCTGCTAGACCCACAGCGATGGATGATGGCTCCAGATGAGTGTCTCTTAGCTCTTCAGGAGAGGCAGATGGGCTGCTGGAGGAGGGAGAGTGCTTCCTCAGTCCCCCGGGGGAAGCACTGTGGAGGGGGTGTCATGTGTGCCGAGCTCTACAGCAGGGAGATGGTACACAGGTGGCAGCATCTGCGAAACGAATACCAGGTGGAGCGGAGCCCAGGAATCGTGGCACGGAGGCAGGAAACACAGGAAATAGCAGGTTGTTTGGGTTGTCTAGGGTTCCTGATGGCAAGTGGTGGGAGTCCGGTAAGGGATGCTTGAAGCACTCAAGGGGGTTCTTCACGGTCCTGCCCAGGAGCTGAACATTATCATAGGCAGCGGAGAACAAAGGAGGTGGGTCCTACACAGGGAAGTCAGGTGAGCTATGCTTTGAAGAAGAGGGCCCTGGCTGTTGTGGCTAAGATGAGCTGGAGGGAGGGGAGAGGTCAGTTAGGAGGCCGTTGGCATGGTCCAGTAAGAGAAAGTATGGGTCAGTATAGTAGCCCGGTGCGGGGAGAGGGGAACAGGTGCAGGGGGAGGTGGTCAGGGTTTATTCTGGGAAGCCCCTGGAGAGCCAAGGGCAGGTGCGGTGCATTCAGATGGGGAAGGGGGAGAGGGGTTAGAAGACTTGGCCAGGGACTGGTCCCAAGCTGGCTGTCGTGCAAGGGAGAGTGAGGCCCAAGCCTGTGCCTCAAGGCTGTACCTGGTCCCTTTAGGAAAGTCCTGTTGGCCCAGGCTGAGGGTCCTGAAAGAGCTGTGTCATGTTCCTTCTCATGTCACAAAGCCTCATTTCTAAGGGAAACCTGGAGCTGGGACTGGCACTCTCCTCAGTTACAGATAACTTCTTGAGGAGGACCATGGGCCCAGGAGAGCATGCCTGAGTCAGAAATCAGGTGATGAAGCGAAGAGCAGATGTCATTAACTGTTATTCAGGATGGAGCCCAGCTTCTGCGGCCCCGCACTGCAGAGTGACCACGTCATCTAGTGGTACATCTCGGCGTGAGGCTGGGAGCCAGCCGAGCAGGGAGCCTGATATGGCTCTTGATCCCTGGACCCCCGATCATGATGTGAGCTGAAGGCCGCTGCTTAACAACTGAGCCACCCAGGCGCCACGGTCTTGCCTTACTTTGGCGGAGTTTTGGCCGCCATAAATACAGCGATGTTACTAGAAATTCTCTCTCACTTGGTATTTAAAAATGAGCAGATCTCCGGCTCTCTCTACCTTTCCTTTTTCCAGTGTCTTTTCTCCCCCTCTCCAGCTGCTGAGCAAATTAGCCTTCAGCCTGTCAGAACAGAATTTCCCTTTCTTGAATTGTGGATGCTAAGCATCCAAGTTAGCATTGTTTTCCTGCCTGCAGGTGGGTGATTGGCTTTGTGATAGACCACAGATCGTCTGGCCTCTGAATTGGCCTGCATCCTGCAAAAGGGAAATGTGTGCTTGAAGGCAATTCCTTTTCTTTCTTCTTCTTTCTCTCTCTCTCTCTCTTTTTAAAAAATTTTATGTATTTATTTATTTGAAAGAGAGTGAGCAAGAGAGTTCGCATAAGCAAGGGGAGAAGCAGGCAGAGGGAGAAGCAGGCTCCCCACTGAGCAAGGAGCTTGATGCTATGCGGGACTCAATCCCAGGATCCCAGGATCATGACCTGAGCCGAAGGCAGACGCTTAACCAACTGAGCCACCCAGGCACCCAGAAGCATTCTCTTTTAATGGAAAAGTTACTTTGTGATCTTTGGGAAGGGACATCTATTTCTTTAAGCCTTGATTTCTCTGTCTGACTGCCTTTCCCCCTTTTCTTTTCCTTTTACTGTCTCTTCCCACCCCCCATCCTCTTGAGTATAACCCCTATACCTTTTGCTGTGGCTTTTGTTACATCCTGTTTTAAAAATGTTGATCATTTCTTAGAATGGCATGTACTAATGAAAACCAAATTCTGAAAAAGAAAAATGGATTCAGAACGCTCCCAGTAATGTCTCGTTTAATTGTTAACATTTGCGTGCCTTTTGGGTCAGGAGATGAACACTGAATTTGCAGAAAGGGGTGCACAAAGGTAGAAAACGAAAGCACTTCAAAACTAATGGGAGGGGAGAAAAAAAATTAAATTGCACTTGGTGGCCTTGGTTGTAAGAAGTGGAGAGAGGAAAGTAGCTGCATGTTAGGACCCAGCCTGCGTGCTCTGAAAGTTCCCTGGTTGAACTCTGCTGTTAGGCAGGAGGAGCTAGCAAACAGCCTCTGGTTCCTTTAGCAAATTTCTGCAGGCGGGACCTTCCCAGAGCGGGAGAAGGAAGCAAACTCTCCCTCACCAGGAGCAGAGAAGCCTTTTCTCTCACTGCCAGACTTAAAGGATTTGTCGATCCCAAAGTCAGATCACGTCCCCAGATAGAGCTTGTTATGTCTATAATGTGAGTGATCCCCTTTCCCTACCACAGCTTTAAAAAAATTGAGATACGATTGACATAGAACATTGTGTTTGGGTGTGCGGCCTGCCGATGGGATGGGTGCATCTTTTGGGAAACGATCACCGCAGTAAGTTTAGCTAATATTCGTCGTGACGTGATTACATTTATTTTTCTTGTGATGAGAACTTTTAAGATGTCCTTGGAGGGCCGCCTGGCTGGCTCGGTCAATAGAGCATACAAGTCTTGATCTTGGGGTTGTGAGTTTGAGCCCCAGGTTGGGTGGAGAGAAAAAAGATGTCCGGTCTTAGCAGCTTCCAAGTGTACGGTCCCATATTGTTAACTCTAGTCACCGCATTGTATGTTCCATCCCAGGATGATTTCTCTTACAACTGAAAGTTTGTGCCTTCTGACCACCGTCCCCTACACCTGAATAAGGACTTTTCTGGAACTTTGGAGTACAGTTCAACATTTGCCCTGTCATTTAGAGCTTAATTATCGAGGCTCCGGATAATTAAGAGCCTGAGTGCTACTGTAGCCTCCGCCATTGGCTTCATGTGTCATCCTGACTCTGGGTCTCTGTTTCTCATCTATACACGGCGGTGTATGGAGCTTGCTTCTCCCCATTGTTAGGATTAGAGAGGCCTGTGTATTTAAAGCCCTGGCATAGGAGGTCTTCGTGGAACCAGAGCTTTTGTGGGGTCTTCCCAGGCCCGGGCTCGCCCGCCCCATCCCCCGACCCTAGCCTTGCAGCTGCATCCATCTTCCTTTGCTGGGGGAAGACAGCGAGGGGGGAAAGCTGTGCTCTTGGGAAGGTTGGGTGGCAGAAGGTTACAGTTCATGGCTAACTGAAGGGCTTGGGATTCTCTGTGAATGTTAATGATCTCTGCTCTTTAATTGGCTCGCTGAGGTCATGGATGAGGTAACTGGAGGTGGCTCTGTGGAGACCGTTATTTGACATACCAGGGTTGGCCACCTTTCCCTTCTGTTTCTTCACCTTTAGAGAAGGGTTAATAGGGATCTGCTGGGGTTGCTAAGAAGAGGTCATTTGAGGCCTAAAGGAATCATTTAAAAATCTCCTTTGCCTCTGTTTCTTTAACCTTTGACTCCCTCACTTATCCAAAGTCCTCTCCCTTTTGGTTTTAGCCTTTGTCATGAATGAGCAGAGTGTGGCTTCCAGGGGTCACTGGGTTTGCTTCTCCGGAGCTCTCATTTCTTTACTCTTCCTCCTGTTGCTTCTGTGCTCCCCAGTCCCTCCCCTGCAGCTCTGCCCTCTGTTCCTTCGTGCCCCATCTCCTTCCATCTTGTGTCCCCAACCCCGCCCCCATAGGGAATGCAGATTCCTGTAATAGTCTTCTCTGCCAAACAAAATGAGGTTCCTCGACTATAGTACCCTTTGGCGGGCTGACCCTCTTCTTGCTCCATCTGCCTGCAAAGGACCTTGCCCACTAGTCAGGCTGGCGTTGAGCCCGGCTGGCTGGGAGAATTCAGGGCACAGTCCACAGTGCCCTGAGCATCCCTCTCTCCTTGCCCTTACCGTCATACCCATGGGCACACCTTCTTGGTACTTTCCGTGTTCTGTCTCCCCTAGTGGTGATGGCCTTGAGGACACGGACAGGAACTGGGTCCCTTTTTACTCATAGCTCAGTTGTAAGTGTTTACAGAATAACCCAGTGACCCACTGAATTATTTAATCCAAACCCTTTGTTTTACAGGGGTAGAGAATGCTCTGCAATTAAGTTAAAATCATTTGCTCTTGGGGGAAGAATCAGAAGGCTTTGCACAGTAGTTATTTCTGGGGCAGAAAATAGGAGAGAAAAAAAATACTTCATCCACTTAGTTTTTTCATGAAAAACTAAAAGGAGGTTTCATAAAATCTCCTTGTTTGTGTTTGAAAAAGGGCTTACCTGTCCTCATTGTTGTGGGGGCTGAGCAGGATCAGGGCCACAAACCTTCACCTCTCATAGGTTTCCTGGGATAGCTTGTCAGCCTGGGGGCCTCGTGGATGCTGGATGCTTCCTTCACAATGCAGCCTAGCCCACCAGGTCCTGGGCTCCTCCCTGCCTCGCCCTCCTGATATTGGGGGTGAGAAAGGGCCTTAGGAAGCGGAGGGAACCTGGGCCTGTGATTTCAGCAGTGGTTCAACTTTCATCAACAGATGAAACAAGCGTCCCAGGGCTCCAGGAGCAGGACAGGAATGGGATGCAGAAGAACCCGGGAAGCTGAGGGGAGGGTGAGTGGGAAAGGTGCATGGTTCACCTGCAGGGACCAGCACAGTTAGGGGGGCAGGCCTGAGCTTGGGGCTGGGTTACAGCAGGAAGCTGGGGAGGTAAGGCCAGAGCAGTGGCAGGCTGGGAAAGACCAGCTGAGAGGCAGGGGCTGTCCTGCCAGAGGACAGTGAGGACAGGACAGAGGAGGGAGGGCAGCCATTGTGGAGAGCAAAGCGGGGATCCTGACAGGCCGAGGAAGCAGTCTGTCTGGACTTGGGTGACATGGACCTCTTCTGCCCCCAGAGAAGAGCCTGATGGGGCGGAGCCACCAGGGGAAGCATGCATTGGCCTGGCGGCTCAGCCACTTACTCTGGAGTTGAGTGATTTCAAGGCCCAATTCTGCAAGCAGCTTCTTGTCTGCCCTTCCAGGTCACCAAGCGGGGCTGTGTTAGCCCCAGGGTGTGGTCCAGGCAGGGAAAAGCCCTCAGGATTTCCCTCCGCTCCTCCGACCCATCCCCCATGGTCTCTGCAGCCTCCCAGGCAGTTTCCTTCCCTGGCGGTGGGATGGAGGAAAGCCGTGTTACATAAGTTTGGAGAAAAAGAGGCTTGCTTGCCATGTGAATAGAAATCAGATCCCAGCAGTGACAGAGGCGGTGTGGCCACTCCTGAGCAGCAGCTGCGGTCTGGAGAGAACCTCTGAGCCAGCCGAGGAAGGAAAAGTGGGTGGGGAGCGCCTGGGGGGCTCAGGTGGTTAAGTGGCTGCCTTCAGGTTGTGGTCCTGGGGTTCTGAGATCGAGTCCTGCTTTGGGCTCCCTACTCAGTGGGGAGTCTTCTTCTCCCTCTCCCTCTGCTGCTCCCCCTGCTTGTGTTCTCCTTCTCTCAAATAAATAAATAAAATCTTAAAAAAAGAAGCTCCAGTGGAGGTGGGTGGGGGCTGCTCTCTGTTGGGGAGGGAGGAAGTAGGACTCTGGTGCCGTGAACTGCTCATCATGCTCAGGTGGAGGGTTGCCTGTGAAGAATCCTTTGTCCCTGTAAGGGGCAGGGGTGCCATGTGCCATGTAAATGCCCACCCCACACCGGGTTGGTCCTGGTTACAAGGACCATCACCAGGTCGGGTGAAGTCACAAGCACCGTGACAGTTAGCACTGCGGCACTGACAGGCGGGTGGGTGCCGGGGCTGCAGAGGGACCCGCTCAAGGCTGCAAGTGGGGGGGGGGGGGGAAGTGGGGGGGGTGCGGGCAGGGCAGGGATTTGCATACAGGTCCCTTTAGCCAGGGTGCTCTTCCATTTGAGAACAAGGCCCAACGTGCCTTGGGCACATTTGGGAGGTGAAGGAGGCACAGGCGTAAAGGGCTGGGGCATCTGGTGGCAGGTGTTGGAGTGTCTGGTGTGTGCTGTCCCCACAGCGCCATCTCCCAGCTAGCTGTCCCCAGCTCTGTCCTGCCACTCCACAGAGCCCACTGCATCCTGAACATTTACCAGTGTGTTTGAAGGGATTGCGTAGGAGGCTACACGACAGGAAGTGGCTGAGGGGAGCAGAGTTGGGTCATGTGACGGGCGAGAAGAGGACAGGCCTAGGTATCAGAGAAGGTCTGACTTTCTGGTTCCAGCTGCACCCAGTTTCTGCTGTGGGACCTGGGCCAAGTTCCTAGACCCTTCTGGGCATTAGACTGAAGGGGAGAAGCCAGATTCCCTCTCACGTTACTTCTGATGCCTGCATTCTAGAAGTCTGTATGTAGGAGACACAGGGAGGGTGCCAGGGGTTGGGAAAGGTCGCACATCCTGTGCCGTGGTGAGGGCTGAGTCTTGGGAGGACCACACCAGTAGCTCTGAGTGCTCGTGTGTGTACACGGTGAGTTCAGAGCCATTCCGTCACAAGGGTTTTGGAGCCCCTGGTGCGTGTTGGTTACAGTCCTGGCTCTGGGCCCACAGTGCTGAGGCCCTGGTGGAGGGGGTGGTGGGCACAGAGGAACTTGAGCCGGAATGAGTGCTGAGGTGGGAGGGGCGGAGAAAGGACCTACTGGGATAGGAGAGGGTTTTTGTTTATTTTTTTTTTTAAAGATTTTATTTATTTGACAAATAGAGATCACAAGTAGGCAGAGAGGCAGTTGTTGGGGGGGGAGGAGGCAGGCTCCCTGCTGAGCTGAGAGCCCAACGCCGGGCTCGATGATCCCAGGACCCTGAGATCATGACCTGAGCGAAAGGCAGAGGCTTAGCCTACTGAGCCACCCAGGCGCCCCAGGAGAGGGTGTTTTTGTGGTGTTTTTTCCCACTTTACCCTTGGAAAGAAACTTACAAAGACTTGTTAGAATCTGTTTAAGGATGAATACAAGCATGTACCATTTCATCGTGCTTTGCAGAGAGTGCACTTTTTACAAAACGAAGGTTTGCTTCAGTCCTGTGTTGAGCAAGTCTGTACCATTTTCCCAACATCGTTTGCTCCCTTCGTGTCTCTTGGTCACATTTTGGTAATTCTTGAATTTTTCAAACTTTCTCATTATCATATTTGTTACGGTGATCTCTGATCAATGACTGTGCTTTGCCGAAAGCTCAGGTTAACCATGGTTAGCATTTTTTTAGCAATAATGTATTTTTAAATTCAAGTATGTACATCTTTTTTTTTTAAAAGACACAATGCTGCTGTATACTTAATAGACTACCATCTAGTGTAAACATAACTTTTAAAACATATATTTATTTGAGAGTGAGTGAGCATGGGTGGGGAGCAGAAGGAGAGGGGGAGGGAGAAGCAGATGTCTCCCTGCTAAGAAGGGATTCCCCAGCTCCCCTCACCCCACCTGGGGCACGATCCCAGGACCCTGAGATCATGACCTGAGCTGAAGGCAGCTGCTTAACCAACTGAGCCACCCAGGGGTCCCAGCGTAACCTTTGTATGCACCAGGAAACCCAGACAAATTATTTGACTTCCTTTATTGTGATACTCACTTTATTGTAGTGGTCTGGAACTGAACCTGCCAGATCTCAGAAGTGTTCCTGTCAATGCATTCATCTGAGTATTGAAGGGAAAAATAATAAAATGGGAATAGTGGTTCTGGCAGTTTCGGCTTACGGGGATTGGTTTTTTCCCTCTAATTTTCCAGATATTCTATAATTTCTGTAATAGTGTCTCTATTACTTCTGTCAAAGACTGTCTGTCTGGTTTAGGCTTTGCTCCTGGGTAAAGCCTGTTTACTGTGTGGCTCCCACTGCTGATGTCTGCCCACAGAACCCCGGCCTGGGGATTTTTACCAAGTCCCAGCCTCATCTCCCCACCTGTAAATGAGAATACTGGACTCTTCTGCCCACTTGACAGGGCAGTGGTTTGAATCAGGGGAAGTGGGGGAAGAAAAACATTTGAAAGTTAACCTCCCTCTGCAAAGGGAAAGGCCGATGAACTAGTAGTCATGGGGGCAGCCGGGTGGGAAGTGAGGAGGGTCCAGGTGCAGGGAAGGGGTTGGGGCTGATTCTGGGGGCACTGCCTTGCCTGGCCCCAGTAGGGCAGCGAGGGGCTCTCCTTGACTGACAGTGGGCCTCAGCTCTGTAGGCTGTTTGGGAAATCACTTCTGAGAAAGGCAGTCATAAGGCCTCACTCCCAGCCTCTGCCGCACGTATTCAAAAAACGATGCTCTGTGCTTGATATCAAGGTCAAGCATTGAAACTCCTGCCCCCATCCCATCTCCCTTTAGTCTCTGGTCTGTAGCCTTAGCAAGCATACAGGTTTTATTAGTTGTATTTTTCTTCCTGCCTCATGATCCAGCCATAGATACTCGGTCTTGCCAGTAAAGGTGATTGAAGCAATGAAGTTTGAAATCTTGATTATTCGTGATTAACTGACTACCTCCTGTGGGTCATGTGTTCAAGTTCGGATTCTCAGAGTGGGAATCTGCTGCATTTCTGTCCTGCTTGTACAACAGGTGGCCGTTTCCTCTCCTGAAAATCCTTTCTCAAACCCTGAATAAGGGGGCATAAGGGACCTTGGTGTCCAACGTTTGCAAGCCAGGGACTGGCTGTGTGATGGTTGCAGGTGCTTGGACTTAAGGTCAGGGCTGGGCTCTCTGGAGAACGAGGTGCTTGGACTTATGGTCAGGGCTGGGCTGTCTGGAGAATGTTGACCCTTCTCCCTCCCCAGTCCACCTGTGTCAATTCCCTCCCTTTCCGTGTTCTCTCCCCTGCAGATGTCAAGCCTTCCAACATCCTCGTGAACTCCCGTGGGGAGATCAAGCTCTGTGACTTTGGGGTCAGTGGGCAACTCATCGACTCCATGGCCAACTCCTTCGTGGGCACAAGGTCCTACATGTCGGTATGAGCAGTGGGTTCCATTTCTCCAGCATCTTGCCTGGTCGGGGATGGGAGACAAGCGGGTAGCTTCCCCCATGGCGCCAGGGAGTGGGTGATGGTGGGGGAGGAGAAGGAAATGAGGGAGGAGGCGTTGGTGGCTGCATCGGCATTTTCTCTTCTTACCCCCATGCCACAAGCTTCACGGGGCAGGGATAGGACTGTGGGGGGGGGGGGTGTCTCAGTTGTCCCTAGGGGCTGGCTTGGGGCCTGGCATGTGGTAGGTGCCTGGGGAGTGCTTGGCGAGTAGGCTAATGTTTGGTTGACTGAACAGGTGGTAGTTGGCTAGTGTGCTCCAGAGAAGGATTCAAAAAGGGGAAGATGTGACTCTGGGTGAGTGGGGATCTCCATGGAGATCCAGGCGTGGATTAATCTGGTGGGGAGTCAGAGGCTAGGGCATCCCGGCACACAGGGTGTTTTCTGAGTTCTCTTCCACATCCTTGAGTGAGATCATCTGATCTGTGTGTTTGCCCTGTGAAGAGCAGATTATCGCTCCCATTTTAGAGATGAGGAAAGGCAGATGCAGAGCCTGGACTGAAAGCCAGGTCTCCTTGCCAGTTAGTCCCCTCTGCTCAGCATGCCCTCGCTTGCCCTTTGGGTCCAATTCCACACCTGCTTCCGGCCTCCATGTGTGGAAGTTGATGCCCACATCCTCATTCCTTCTCGCCCGCCCCCCGCCCCCACCTGGGCAGCCACTATCCGCATGACTGGCCCAGTGCTGACCCACATTTCCGCCCCCTCCACTCGAGTGACACAGTCTTTCAGAAACATGAAACAGGGCTCTTCAGGTTCTTCCCTCAGTGTCTAAGAACTGAGCAGCTAGCGTCCTGGGCCACTCACCTGCTGTTGCAGAGTTCAAAATCTGTCAACGGGCCCTGGGACCCGTTGATCAGGGTTAGTGGTTTGGGTGTTTGTGGTTACGTGCTCAGTTCCAAAATAGTCCAGTGTTTGAGTTAGTGAAAATTCCTGTGGGAGATATTAATGATGTCCAAAAGCACGTACAGTGGTCAGGATGCGATTTTTTTTTTTTGTGGAGTTCTTGAAATACATGTGCTATTTCAGTTAACGCTGGATAAAAATAATGCTTTGTATAGTAATATGTACTTTCCCCCCTAACTCTTCCTGCCAGTAACAGCCCTTATTTGTATAGCATTTTGTGACATCTATTATCCGTTCCTATTGGGTTTGGCCTTCTTGGTAACCCTGTTAGGAGAGCGGGTGTTTTCTAATGTCTGTATTGTCCTCACCACCACCTTCATCAGCTCCACTTTATAGATGAGGAAACTGAGGCTCAGGATCACATAGTTTACAAGTCACAGAATTGGGACTTGAACTGGGGTTTCCTGACTCCAGATCCTTTGCCTTTTCTACTGTTCCATGTTGTCCAAGGACACTCAGTGAGTCTGTGGTGATCTGGTCTTAGAGCTCAACTTTCTCGACTCTCAAGGCCACTGTTCTTTCGACCCACTGCACAGTTCGTTCATGACCCATGTTCTGGAAGCATGTTCCACACCCAGGTGACAAGATGAGCCTTGCAGGCTGGGCTTTGAACCAGCTACCCTGCATGTCCAAGACAGTGACAAGGCGGGGCAAAACTGGGGGTACAGTTGAAGCGACAGCCAGGGTCCAGGCAGGCCGGAGGCTGTTAGTTGAGGGCTGGGAGGAGGCATGGGTTAGAGCCATAGGAGCCAGCTAGGATTTGAACACAGTGGTTGGGGGCAGGTCAGAGACCAGGTTAAGGCAGTTAGTGGAGGTCCCAAAGAGGATAAAATGCATCAGTAGATCCAGGGCCGGGGCCCAGACCAAGCAAGGCAGCCCACTCCCTACAGTGCACACAAGCCTCAAAGAGGCAGGGAGGCCTGAGGCCCCCCTTTGAGCCTCCACGGGGTGGGCCTCTCCCTCAGCTGCGCAGGCCCGGATTAGCTCACAGGTGATCAGAACTGTGTCTGTCTCTCGTGCAGCCGGAAAGACTCCAGGGGACTCACTACTCGGTGCAGTCGGACATCTGGAGCATGGGGCTGTCTCTGGTTGAGATGGCAGTGGGGAGGTATCCCATCCCTCCTCCAGATGCCAAGGAGCTCGAGCTGGTGTTTGGGTGCCCAGTGGAGGGAGATGCGGCGGAGACACCACCCAGACCCAGGACTCCTGGAAGGCCCCTCAGCTGTGAGTGGCCTGGTGTGGCCCCTGCTTGGACTGGGGGCAGAGGGGTGGGGTCCCTTATTCTGGTGGGTTTCGGGAGCGCTGATTCTCTGGATATTCTCCCGAGACTGCCTGCCTGTCTCTGGATGCTGGGCTGGGGTGGGAGGCAGAGCAGGCAGAGGTCTCCAGGTGGGTGTTAGATTGTTACTAGCAACATCTTCTCCCCCTCTGTTGAGTGTTGGCTGTGTTCCTGGCATGGCATTTAGCACTTTATAGGTGCTGTCTGATTTTTTTAAATCATGACTTTTTTTTTAGGTAGTTTTTTTTTTTGGAGATGAAATTCATACACATAAAATGCACATTTTGAAGTGTACATTTCAGTGGTTTTTAGTATATTGTTCATGTTGTGCACCCATCACGACTGTGTTATTCGAGAACATGTCCATCACCATAAAAGAAACCTCACCTCCATGAACAATCACTCCCGTCTCCTCCCAGCCCCAGTAGACCAGTAGACACTGATCTACTGTGTCTCCATGAATTTGCCGAGTATTATCTAATTTTAATAGTGAACGTGTATGAACACTATTATAACCTCTAGAGTCAAGGAAACTGAGGCACAAAGTACCTGGCTTGTCAAGACTGCACACCATAAGTGCCCAAGCCTGAGTCCTAGGTGCTGAGCGCTGTGCAGCACGGCCTGCCTCTCTGATCATGCATACTGAGAGGTAAACCTGGTATTGGGAAGATCCTGGCCCAGCCACCATCTTCTGATGTACTTCCTGCCAGGACATTTGTGACCAGGAGGACCTAGTATCTGTCCCTGGGAGGCCCTCATAGGAGAGGGCATATATGAAGGGAGAAATAGAGGAAGGCAGGGATAGCTGATGGTGGTGAGTCACTGGAGGGACTGTGGCTGTGCCTTTGAGGCTGGCCTGGGACTCTGGAGGATAGAAGGAAGAGACCCAAGTTCAGGGAGAACTAAAGCAGTCCTGGAGTTACCTAGTTATTACCTCATTTCCTCCTCTCTCAGTGTTAGGAAGGGAAGAAGGGCCGACATGATTATCCATCTCCACGGTAGCAAAGTCCATACTCAGCAGTCAGTGGATTTGCTTGAGGTCGCAGACCTGGGGGGTGGGAGAGCCCAGAATCCTACCCTGGCTGGCCAACTCTGTGGCCTCTGCTGGTCCGCTCTGTGTTCGGCCTTATCTGTGTCTCTGCTTATTATCCATGACCCTGTTCTGGTCCCCAGGACCCATGCTCCAATCCCTACCCTCATGTTGACAAATAACTTACTCTTTTTCTGAGAAGTGTTTTCTTTCTTTCTTGTGAAATATGTAGCTTATGGAATGGACAGCCGACCTCCCATGGCGATTTTTGAGCTGCTGGATTACATAGTCAACGAGGTAAGTGCTGCATGACTTCTTTGACCTTGGTATTTGCTTCTCTTAAGCAAACAGTTAATCTGATTGGGATACCTGTGAGTTGTTCACGCAGTGGGGCTTCTTGGGCCCTGAGGGTTTCTCGTGGGGCATTATGGGGGGCAGGTGTCCCTTCCCCAGGGAACAGCCTTGGGTAGCTCTGAGTTTGTCCTTCTCAGTCAGGAGCCCCCAGTGTGCCCACGCCATGCCTGCTGCTTCGTTCATCAGGCAGTCCTTGTGCACTTACTGTTGGCTGGGTACTGCCGGCTGAAGGTAGGGATGAGGCGGGGTCCACAGGTGGAAAAACAGAAGTCCCTGGTAGTGAAGACCACTAGCTTCATATAGGAGGCAAGGCAAATACATACACACCTGTAGGGTAGGATTTTCTCTGGTAAGTGCCTTTAAAAACCAGTAGGTGTAAAAAAAAAAATGACAGTGTAGAAATGGAAGATATTCACTATAGACTGTGTAAAAAAATACTACAAAGTACTATATATACTGTGGCCAATTCTTTAAAGTCTTTATGAAAAAAATCTATGCACGTATGTGCATATGAAGTCTGGAAATTAGTAGGAAACAGTGGTTTTCTCGGGGTGATGGAAGTTTCTTTTGGCTTACTGCTGCTGACTTTAATGCAAAGAACACATTGTGTAACACCTACACCAGTATGTTTAAGTGAAAAGAGAACAGAGGATGGAAGAGAAGGACCAGCAGTCTTCCAACCCGGGTTGAGGGGGGGGAAGCAGTGGGGCAGGGGCAGGTGGGGCAGGGCTGGAGGAGCAGAGCTTCGGGACCGGATGTTGGGTGGCAAGGCCAGCACAGCCGCCTCAGGGGCAGCATGGATAGTGTGGGTGAGAAACGACCAGTTCTGTGATATTGGGGAAGCTGCTGGGGTGCACGGTCAAAGGCACGGCCCTGTGCTCTTCTTCCTCAGACTAGCAGAATGACTTTTCATATTCCTACTGCGCTCTAAAACCAGACCTCAGAAAGGTCCCCCTGTCCCTTACAAACTCAACAGGGAAATCCTGCTTCTCTCCAGCAGTTAATAAATCACCGACCAGGGAGGTTAATTGACCTCTCCTTACTGTCCAGCTTTATGCCAAGCACCCTGGGACATGGAACAGAAGTTCAGGATGTGACCTTGGCTGCTTAAGTGCCTTGTGTCTGTGGTGGTCGGGAAGACCACCCTCTACTACTGGGATCTGAGCTGGGTGGTGGGGGGAACCACACTAAGGGAGGAGCTGGCCTGGGCTAAATAAGCCACTGCCAGTCTCCTGCTGGGCCCTGCTTGCCTGGAGGGAGGGGCGCCCAGCTGGCTTCATTATCCTCTTCACACAGGTGAGAAAGCTCAGGCTCCAGGATGAAAAGTAGCTCAGGTCCTTCCCACCTAGTGCTCTAACGTCTTTACCAGCCACACATCCCAGGCCGCTGGGCTGTACGGCAGCAGGTGTGGGCGCCTCACGGCCTCTGCTTTGTCCCCCATCCTACTAGCCTGGCCTCAGGAGGCCGAGACGGACAGCTCGGACAGCTCCTTGAGCGCTCCCTTTACCCCCCTCGGCAGGCGTGACGGTCTCCAGGGTGGCCTGAGAGCTGGACGTTGAGTCCCTGACTCAGATGAGGCTTGCCGACTTGCTGTGTCGGTGAGGCCTTGGTGGGGGGCGGGGGAGAGGCAGGGCTCTCTAGGCAGTGGCAGTGTCTGCTTTTCAGTGTCAGCTCGCCTGCTCATCTAGGCTGCACATCGAAGCAGCTACCTCTCGGGCACGGTCTGGAGTCGGCTCCCGGAGCTCCACTCAGACCCCGCACAGGTCACGTGAGGGTGCAGCACATGAGCCACCTGGTCCAGGGCTCTGTCCCAGTGACCCTGCGTGGCCTCCACTGCGTACCCCGTGTCCTCACACTGATGCCTGCAAACGGCCGCATTCCTGGCTGGTCTTGCAGACCCAGCCTTCTGTCTGCTACTGTTTTATTATCCATCTTGCACCCTTTCTTCAGGGCTCAGAAAAGGGAGACACATTTTATTACTCTTCAGGTAGCTTCTGTGACATGCACAGGTGCTGACCAGCCGGGGCTACATCTGCACAGCCCCTCTACAGCTGCTGCCGCTAGTAATTGCTGGTGTGTGTTCATGCCACACTCCAAGGTTTACAGTTGGCAGTGTCTGTGGGAAAGGGTCCCAGAGACCCTGAGGCCCTCCTCATCTCACAGCAGGATGAACTAAGGCTGACAGAGAAACAGTGATTTGTTCAGTCAGTAGACAAGTGAATGGCAGAGCACTAACCGGGCCCCAATTCTGACTGTGCTTTTTGAGTTCAGCGGTTCCACCTGGGTGACCCTGCAGGCAGCCCCCGGGCCCCCAGCCCTGTCCTCCTGTGGCTGGAGAAGGGCAGTGTTGCCCAGAGGTCTGCGGGGAGGGAGCTGGTGGGGAATATGGCTGGAGAAGGAAGCCAGGCCTTTCTTACGCTTTGACATGTCTTTGCAGCCTCCTCCAAAACTGCCCAGTGGAGTGTTCAGTCTGGAATTTCAAGATTTTGTGAATAAATGGTAAGTCTGCTACTTGCTCTCTAGAAGAGTTATGCTGGTTTTACACACACACACACCCCCCCCCTCCCCAGCCCCCGGTCTTGGGGGAGCAGGGCTCTCTCCTTTTCCCTGCACTTCCAGAATGCCACGACTTCAGGGACTGGTCTGACTACAGCAGTGGGTTAGAACTGCTGCTTTTGGCACCTGCTCTACAGGGACTGGCAGGTTGCCTTTGGGTCGTTTAATTCAGCAAGCATCTGTTAACCTGCAGGCATGCCACTCTGCTGAACAGGAAGGCCTTGGAGAAGGCTCAGGCCCTCAGAAGCTACAGGGTTTGGGGAGGGCTGGCATGTAAATGTTAAGAAACTGGAGTAGGAACCAGTGCCAGGCAGTCTCTCTCACATTATCTTTTTCTTTCAGCTTAATAAAAAACCCAGCAGAGAGAGCAGATCTGAAGCAACTTATGGTAAGGCCACTGATTTCCAAGTTGCACATAAATTATTTGTTTGTTCTCTGTCAGTCATCTGCCCAGTACTCCTTGAGCCCATTCCCCTGCTCTGCCTTGACTCCTGTGCTCCCGCTGCCCCAGGGACTGCAGGATCCTGAACGTCAGCCTGTTGTGTCCCCCCAGCAGTGTAAAGGCCAAGCGGAGGCCCTTCTGGCAGCAGCTGGCCAGTTATGCGCGCCCTGACTGCCGCCCCAGAACAGGCTCCAGGGGTACCTTCCAAGCGAAGCTCTAGCCCCAGGACTCTTGACCTTTCTTTTTAAGGTTTTTTAACACCACTTACTCTGTTTCCCTGCACATAGGTTCATGCCTTTATCAAGAGATCTGATGGGGAGGAAGTGGATTTTGCAGGTTGGCTCTGCTCCACCATTGGCCTTAACCAGCCCAGCACACCGACCCACGCAGCTGGCGTCTAAGTATGTGGGAAGTGGTAGAGAGCGAGTCCCCTGCCCAGTGGTGTGCCATGTCGCTTCCGGGCCTCTTGCCCGTGCCTGTCTCTGTTCAGACGTGCATCTCACCTATGACAAGGGATGAAGAACACAGCATGTGCCAAAATTCTATTTGTGTCATTTTTAATATTATTGTCTTTATTCTTCCTGTTCTCTCCCTAAGTGGATTGGCTTTGTGCTTGGGGCTATTTTTGTGTATGTCGATCAACACACACGCAATGTGGAATTACAGTGAAACTTTGGTGACCGTGGGTAGTCATTCTTACTTACTGAAAATTGCACTGCTCTTTCCTCACCGTGACTGGCTAGCTGCCTGTGTTTTCGGATTCTGACACTTGGTGGTACTGCATTCTTGCCAGGCAGACCTTCTATTTGAGCAGGAAGGGGCCTTGTAAGATCCTTCACAGGCAGTGCATGTGAAGCATGCTTTGCTGCTACGAAAAAGAACATCAGAAAGTATATATCATGTTATTTTATTTTTGCTTTTGGTGTAGAATGAAGCAATTTCTATCAAAATCTAGCCAGAGCCCTTCACTGCCATGATAGCTGGGGCTTCACCAGTCTGTCTACCGGGATGATTTGTAGACTTCTGGTTGTATTTCTATATTTATTTTTAAATATGTTATGTGGGATATTTAGTGGTTTATGTCTCTTTGAGTTTGAATTAGTGTTTCTAAAATGGTGGTTACTTTGAATGTTACAAATGGATCAAGGCATTAAAATGTATGAGATTTCTTTCCCCAAATCTAAGCACTGATGCTATTGTAAACAAGTGTGTATAGTGCCTACAAACTGTATGAAAATCCTTTTAACCATTTCAGTCCAGATGTTTAACAAATCTAATCTCTTATTCTAATAAATATACTATCAAGTTAAAAGGATGGAAAAACATGTCTACTTTTGTGGTAGGATTTTCAGTGTCTCTGGTACACACGCATACATAAAGTCAGACGATTTGGCCAAGCCTTATGGTGAGGGCACAGGTGGAGACAGGCAGGAGGCTGGAAGGCAGAAATGCCACACTGAGGACAAGTTCAGTGCTCTGGACTGATTGATGGATCATCCTGTGATTCCAGGCTTTGGACTCGGTCCAGCCCTTTCCTCCACTTACATGTGAATCTTCCAGCTACCTTTCCTGTGGACCTGTGAAGAGATCCCATCTCTTCCTGCCATTTCGACACAGGGAAAAGCAGTAGGCGAGGTGGGGCCTGCGGTGTCACCGTGTGCTCCCAAGGGCACACTGCTCTTGGCTTGCCGTGCCTGACTGGTGTGGGAGCCTCTGCCTGGGACACCCAGTCCTGTGCTGCTTTCTTCCACTGAAGCAGTACTCTCCCCTCTTTTACCAGTGACTTCTTTACACTTCCTTGGAGAGGAATGGACCTGATACTGGCTTTGTCCTGCCTGTGAGGTAGCAGTGAGGTCAGAAAACAAAGCCATGTCCCATTGACCTTTGCTGCCCAAGTGACTTTCAGAACTTGAGATAGGTGTGATGATGCCTGGTCAGCACCTCCTTCCTCATCTTCTTCAAGAGGGCAGGTTATAGAAAACCAAAATAAACACGTCTTTAAAAACAAAAGGCCCATTTTGTTTTTACATTTTTTTTTCTTTAAGATTTTATTTATTTATTTGACGGAGATCACAAGTAGGCAGAGAGGCAGGCAGAGAGAGAGAGGAGGAAGCAGGCTCCCACTGAGCAGAGAGCGGGATGCGGGGCTCGATCCCAGGACCCTGAGATCATGACCTGAGCCGAAGGCAGAGGCTTAGACCCACTGAGCCACCCAGGCACCCCACCCCCATTTTGTTTTTAAACTAAAAACAGGACCTGGGTAAATCTCCTGAGTAGGCCGTTCCACTCTGGATCTCCTAGAGCTTGGAAGGCAGCCAGGATGTTAAAAACCGCTTTGTGGTATATACATGGCGGCTTTGGCCAGTCCGTTTTCTCTTGCCAGGAGGCTAACATCTGTTCGAAGTCAACAGTCTAACCTATGTGTTTCAACATCCATTCAAACCGAGGTTTAAGTCTCACACCCTGTGTCTTTTGCTAACAGAGCGGATATGAACAGAGAAGGTCTCATTAAAATGTGCAAACTTCATCTTAGGAGGAAGGTGTAACCTGCAGTCTAGTACCAGGATCTGAATGCTTTAGTGTTCAGTGTCTCTTGAGGGGTGTTTTAAATTCCCTATTTACATGAAATGTGTGTTACATTTTGAGAGTCAAGAGGTTTCTTCCTAGTAATTTTTTTTTTTTACCAAGAATGACTTCGTTCTCAAGAATGAGGTCACCTGCCTCAGTCTTGCTGTTTTGAATTTGAATTTGAATTTGAATTTGAAATTCAAATTTGAATATTTGAATTTGAATATTTTGAATTTTGTCAAGTCCCTCCCTTAGACCTCCTCTTGTTGAGACACCCACAGTAGCTGGATTTTTACATACTACCTCGTCGGAATACTGTCATTTTACCCACAGGACTCTGAGAGCTGCAAAGAGTTAAGACAAGCAACCAGTTAGTGGTAGAGCTACAATTCAGAGCCAACTTCTCTAGCTCTCAGAATCCCACGCTCCTATTTTAAATAAAGCCCCTAAGTGTATAGATTGATTGCTTTTCATTGCACAACAGTCTGCACACTGTCTTTTCCAAGAAACATGCTCATTTAAACTTCTATTTAGGAATAGCTCAAAATAACTAATGAATATGTTGATTAATAAATACACTCATGTTCTCTTCTGGAATGGTTACAGAACAAGTTCTGCTTGAGGTTTTTTCTGTTTTTCTGGCTTTTCTGGTGCTTGGGCAGGGCAAATTACTTTTACAAAATTAAGCAACTACTTAACTGTATATTCACTGGAAGAGGGACAGCATGGAGAAGTGACTCTCAGCTGTAAGTAGCAAGTTTTAACAACTGTTATTCTGTAACTGTCATCAGTACAAAACTCCAATCTCCCAAGCACAGTGATTTAATGGCACATTCCCCAAGCCCAGAAATGGGTTTTAAACCATTCTGCTTTACTTTTTTGCCCCAGGGGAGGAACTAATCCTTTCCTCTGTTGCTATCTGGAGACCAGGAAGCTGCAGGACAGCTCTTTATCTGTCCTTTTTTTAAAAAAGATTTTATTTGTTTATTTGACAGAAATCACAAATAGGCAGAGAGGCATGCAGGGGGATGGGGGAAGCAGGCTCCCTGCTGAGCAGAGAGCCCCATTCGGGGCTCAATCCCAGGACACTGCGATCCTGACCTGAGCCAGAGGCAGAGGGTTTAACCCACTGAGCCACCCAGGCGCCCCATCTGTACTTTATTTCTAAGCACATTTTTCCACTGTGATGTCTCAACCGATAGGTGATGGCAGCCCCACAAAGCCCTCTACAGTACAGAGGTCTACCTGCTCCACCGAGAGGTGGCAGCAGCTTCTGTTCTCAAGTGGCCCTCTGGCTCCTCACTTGTCATCCTTCTCTCCTAGACCTCGGCCTTGCTCTGCTCACAATAGTTCAGTGGCATCCACAGAGCCTTTAACTGGTTTTCTTAAAAGAGGTACTGCTGACTGGAAAGCCTAGCTTGTATTTAAACTCTGCCCTTTGTGCAAATGCCAGACTTTCTCAATAGCATTTTAGAGGAAATTTTGTTTTGAGCATAATTACTAAATCTGACCAGAATACAGTTACAGTACCACCCGTATTGCTCAATGAAAAGATACTGCATGTCTGCTTTTCCATATGGCACTAATTTTTGTTAAAGAGTTCTGAAACTTGAGTCCTTGATGGAACCATTTTCACGACTACACAACCTAAAGTTCTTGTTCCTTTTAAAGCAGACCAGAGGGCCCGTGGAAAGAAAATTTTTTTGAAGAGACAAAAGTTCTTCAGATGTAGTAACTTAGTTCCTGTAACTAAGCTTCGTTCTTCCCTACCCTGCTTCAGGAATCTGATTCTTCTTCCTCCTCCTCCTCCTCCTCAGGCACATGGCTCCTTGTGCTCAGCTCCAATGCCGTTTGGTTGATTGATGCTTCATTGTCAACATGAACCAACATCTGCTTTAGGCAAGGACATTATGGGTTAGTAGAAAAGACACTGGCCTCAAACCAGCAAATTCTTAAATATGTTTTAAAATCAAATTTCAATTGCACCTTCATCCCCAATAATTATCATCAGGAGGTAAGGCCACTTCCTATTTTTCCAATTTCTACCCTGACCCTCTTACCCCCACACCCCCACTGCCAAAGTGGGAGGAGACTAAATGCCGTAGATTTGACACAATGTCAAATGTCTACAACCATGGTTCATGCATTAAGAATTATGCTGGCTTAGGTGTGCTTTCAAATGGTTTTAAATTGCTGAAATACATCTGGGAAAAAAAGTGCTCAAATATGGGGTATTTAGAAAGAAGAATATTGTACTATTTTACTTGAGGGCATTAGTAGAAGGAGATGTTGAGGATTAGAACTCACTTTTTAGCATTATGCATTATAGTTGAAGCTACAATCTGTTCTTAAATCCCAGGCTTACTTATTCATGAAGCAGTGGAAGTTCTGACAAACTCCTGCAAAGCTCTTCAACTCTCCCTGGGTTCACTGGAGTAACTACAGAGGTCAGATGACTAGGAGGGTGCAGGCAATACCACAATACCTGACTAATCAAGGTCTGACTAGCTGGTAGAAAAGTGGCTGTTCCCTGTCTAAAACAGTGATACTGCAATTGCCAGTTTATTAACACCAGAACATTCTTACAAGCAATTCCCTGAGTCCTCTGGGCTTGATAATGTAATTTACAAAAAGTTTTGGCCTCCAGGCAGCATGAGAGCAGAATGCACTTTGCATTCTCTCCCTAGGCCCACACTTAATTCAACTTACATCAGGTGACTGTTGAGGTGCAGGCTGAGAAGACAACATCTCATCCCCTCTCCTAGAACTAATCATTGATTGGAGGGCTAGTTCTTCAACCTAGAAAAGAAGAGGTGAGGACACTTTGCTTACTATTTCACTGGACTACTAACATGGGTAAAATTTGCTGAGCGCACTGTCAAAGGCTGGCAGCATGAGAAGTGAAAACAGTGGTTCTAGAGGGAAGGATGGGGCTTTTAATCTTTTCCCACATTTTAAGGAAAGGAGCCAAGAAAAACCTCCAGCTCCTTTCCCCTGGGTGTACAGATATCTCAGCTGTGGCAAGACTTTCATTCCCCTAGATAGGTAAGATCTGGGTAGAAAAGCCAAGTGTACCCTTAAAAAAGCAAGCCATCTTCTGATTCCACAGAAGGCTAATTCCCCAGACTTTTTTTTTCCAAGATTTTTTTATTTGACAGAGATCACAAGTAGGCAGAGAGGCAGGCAGAGAGAGAAAGGGGGAAGCAGGCTGGGATCATGACCTGAGCCAAAGGCAGAGGCTTTAACCCACTGAGCCACCCAGGCGCCCCCAGACAATGGAATTCTACCCAGTAATGAGAAAGGGAAGGCTGGAGGAATAAAAAGTACACACACACACACAAAGAATAGAAAGTACAAGTGTTTCCAGGAGCATAAAGGAACTGAGGCTTTAGGGGTCGTCCTCATCATCATACAGGACACACACCCACCACTAGTACCTTTGTACAGGTACTAGCAATACAAGAACATAATTAAGTGCCGCCCATTACGGCTGTCCTGAAGAAAGTAATATTTAAATTATATCGCAGCTGTACAGTGCTTTTCAGCTTAAAAACGGCCTTCATAATCTGCATCTCATTTGGACTTAAGATCCTGAAGAAGAGTTCTAAGCCGCCCTTATCAACACCATCTCATTGGGACAAAGAGGGTGGATTAGGCACAGGTGTGGGAAATGGCCCTGGTGCACCTAAATCTCGTCCGGGCCGTGGAATCCGCAGCAGCTGCCAGAAGAAAAGCTATTGGGAACGGCGCGCGACAAGTCTCTTTCCTCAGGGCCTCGCTTGCTTTCTTTGCACAACGGATCTACGAGTCTCCTCTGGCTTAACAACACTGGAGCTGTTTCAAGCGCCAAATGGAGCTAGTAAACGGTGGCTAGCACATGCTGAAGGAGCTCGGGAGGAAGCGGTCCGCACGTAGTGTGCGGAGCACCTGCATTTACGGGTGTTGGGAGCGTGGCGGGGACCCTGCCGCACGTACACATCGCTGGACCTCAGCCTAGGCCTGCAGGATCCAGATTCTGACAGGAGTGGGCTCGCAATATCAAACACGTTCCCCAAGGGCTTGCCAACCACCAGGTGAACGCCGCCGACTCCTAGGGTTCCCGCGGCGGCGGGGTGGAAGGGTGGGAGAAGCGGGGGTCACCTTGAGCCGGTTCAACTGGTCATGCAAGGCCGCCTTCAGCCGCAGCAGCGTCTCCTCCTCCTTGCGCAGCTCCTGAAGCCGGCTAAGCATGGCGTCCCCACCCGCCCGCCGTCCTCCCGGCGCTCTGTAACGACGTAATAAGCCCCGCGTTCCCGGAAACCCAGCGGCGGGTTGGGCGGGGCTGGAGCCACGTGGGTGCAAGGCGCTTCCGGCTCGCTGCTCGTGCTACCGCCCGCTCCGTTTGGGTGGGCGTGCTCTGCCCAGGACAATCCCGGGCCTTTTAACACTGGAGTTCAGTCATCATCAGGAATCCTAAAGCACAGGGCGTGGAGCAATAAAGAACTTGAGAGGTAAAAAACGTCAAGTACCCACTTTCAAATGCTGCTTTTGAGTACTCCCAGCATCGTACTTTCAGTGTTTTTGCAACAGATGGCTCTTTTTAACTCCACAAAACCTGCAGACGCACCTAGGAGCAGAGGCGCACGATCCCTGTTGATTTTTGCAGGCAAGGATTCCTGGTCACATGAGTGTGGTTCCCAGGAGGCAGCACAAGTTAGAACAGGAAAATAAACCACTGCTAAACATTCAGTTGGGACACGGTGCCTTTAAACGCTAACGGATGGAGATACATAACCTGAATCTGGATCTGAAGGTTATCAAAGGAAACCAGATGCAAAACCACCCTGATGAAACAAATCATAGGTCAGGACAGGTCAACCTTTAAGATGGTTAAGGTGCGCTGAAAAAACGGAGAAAAAACCCCAATGTCCTTTTTTTTTTTTTTTTAAGATTTTATTTACTTATTTGACAGAGATCACAAGTAGGAGAGAGGCAGGCAGAGAGAGAAGAAAGCAGGCCTCCTGCTGAGCAGAGCCCCACAGGGGTCGTGATCCCCACGATCAGAGCTGAAGGCAGAGGCTTTAACCCACTGAGTCACCCAGGCAGCCCTCAATGTCCTTTTGGACAGACTTCTCTGCGATACACTCAACATATCCATCCTTTCACTAGAACTGCAAAAACCCAAGTAGTTCTGGAAAATGCTTCGGGTCAAAATACTGAGGGTAGCATTTCCTCTAATAACTGTACTCTATCACAGCAAGTTAATAGGAACCTTTGTGGAGGAACCATCAATTTCGTATTGCAGTGCCTCGAAACACAGATTCTGCTCTCTTGTGGTACTGAGAAAAAAAACCTCATATAATTTTACCTGTTTCCCAAGATGAACTTTTTGGTTTTGGAGGAGTGATGTATCTTTTAAAAAAGATTTTATAGAGAGCAAGCCTACAAGTGAGCACGTGAGGGAAGAGGGGGAGAATCCCACACTACTCACTTAACTTGGGAGACTGACATGGGGCTTGACCCCATGACCCATAAGCTCTTGACTTGACCCAAAACCAAGAATGGATGCTCAACCCACTGACGCACCCAGGTGCCTAGAGGAGTGCTAAATCTTCTAACAGCTTCTGCACATTTGAGAAGTCTTTTAACCACCCACATCTCAAAATATTACGAACTGATTTTTTAATTTGGATTTATGCAGCATTCTTCTTTCCATTCAATGGCATGGACTGTAAAGGCAAGGCCCTGTTTTATACCAGACTCTAAAATGGAAAACAAGAGGCCCGAATTATGAGGGAACAAACAAAATTCTAAACAAGATTCACAAACACATCCAACAAGTCTTGCTTCTCAATGGCTTTGATCATGTCTTTATTCAAAATTAGCTGTCCAAAATTATTTCACTTTTTTGAATAAATGTTAAGTTTTTAGGCAGCAGGCTTCTCTGCAGTGGGTTTCTTTTCTGCAGGCTTCTTATCAGCTGCTGGTTTCTTGGTAGCTGCAGCCTTTTTCCCCACCACAGGTTTCTTCTGCTTCTTCACACTAACAGCCTTCTTTCCTTTCTTCGCTACCACAGGCTTCTTGCCTGGAACTCCCTTCTCATCTGATTTGGCTTCTAAGGCTGCCGCCGCCTTATCCATCCGGAGTTTGTGCTGCAACAAATTAAGACAAAAACCTAAGATCCTATCTTTCAAAAAAAAGTTAACCTATCATCAAAAACCAAACTCTCACTCACATTCTTGGCCTGGCGAAGAATGGTGTTCCGGCGCATGGTCTTTGCATAGGGGTTTAGCTTCAACATGATTCTCAGGTTCTTCAGTGGATTCTTCTTCAGGACCCTGCGATGAATCTTCTTGCTGTTAAAAAGGAACATTAGTATCTTATTCACATTACCCACGTTTCTGAAATAGCCAATAGTATGCATATGAGGCTTTAGCAACAGTAGGTATCACAACTTTACCGTGGTGCTCGGAGGGCTCTTTGGATCTCTGGACTTTTCAAGATTCTGCTAAGGTCTGTATTAAGCATCTTATGCATGGGAAGGCTGAAAAGAAAAAAATGCTCAACAGTTAAGATGCTCAATTCCTATTTCTTAAGAGTTCCCTCAGAATTTCCATTACCCTACCGCTGTTCAGAGTATCTCACCATTTCACAATACTGAATCTGAACATGAAGGTGGACACACATCTTCCATTATTTAGAAAACACGCAAACTAATTCTGAATGTAAATATTCACAGCATGAACATCTGTGTTCAACATATGAACACGAAGAACACTCACTTGTAGTTACTCTTGAGGGAGGCAGCCTTACGCCAAGTGCCATATAGATCATCTAACTTGCGGAAAGCACTTTCAGTCCAAATGCAGAAACGTCCCACGTGCCCACCAGGAGCAAGTTTCAAAATGTTCAGTTTGCTTACATTAAGTAAAGTAATTCCTTTTGAAGGGAAAACAGAGTTAGGGAGCCTGTATTTTAAATACAAGGAATACAAATCATGTTTATGACTTATGTATTACAAAAGGTACCTGAAAATTATGTCACTAATTAGGCAGTTTCAACCATCATTGGTGTACTTATTCAGCTGAGAATCAGAAGTTCCACATAATCATGTGTTTCAGAAACACGGACCATAAAGTGGAATCTCATCATAATAAAAGCTGAAGAAGCTTGCATCATATGGGCAATTGAAGTAAGCAGTACAATTACCAGGAATGTTTCTGAAGGCCTTGATGATACCATTGTCTTCATTGTAGATGATGCAGGGTCCCCTGCGCTGGATACGGCGGCGGTTTCTCATTTTGCCCTTGCCAGCTCTCATTCGCTGAGAGGCATAGACCTAAAAAATGAGAACATTTAGTTTTTAGATTAAGATACAAACCCTGCAATTGAACTTCAAAGTTAAACTCCACTTTACAGATGATGAAAAGGAGCCACAACGAACTGCCCAACATTAACACACAGCAGCAAATGGCAATCAAGATTCAAAACGCAAGTTATAAGGTTTTAGAGTCCTTTTCTCCTATCCACTGAAGTTACACTGTCCTCCAGACACCTTCTGAAATTTAAAAATCTGACAACAGATTTGTGTCAAGGACTACCAAAATAGAAATTTGTCCATTAAGCCTACCTTTTTGATATCATTCCAGGCTTTAAGTTTTTTAAGAAGCAAAACAGCCTCCTTGGTCTTCTTGTAGCCTTCAACTTTATCTTCAACCACCAAAGGAAGTTCAGGAACTTCCTCAATACGATGACCTGACAATGCCAAACAACACCAACAAATATCTGATTACCCCGAATATTTTGGAAAAAAAAAAAAAATCAAGAAACATTTCATATACTCCACGAAAGCAAAATAGCATACCATGTGCCAAATCAGAATTTCCACAAATATCATGTGTTTCAGAAACACGGACCAATTAAGTGGAATCTCATCATTTTGACCATTTAAAACAGAATAGGGACATGATGAAGTTTGAGTGGAAAAGTTTTCTAATACATGAAATCACTACATTCCATTTAGTTCACCAGTTATTACACAGTATTCACCGATGACTTACTATAGATTCAAATAGAACTATTATTTAGTATAGGAACTCTGGGATGAATAGAATCCATACAATTATTATCATGAATAAAATGATTTAGGTGGAGAGAGAAAAAAAAACATTTTGTACCATTTCTATAATAGAAAATATACAAACCTTTAGACATGACCAGCGCTGGTAAGGCCGAGGCAGCCAGGGCAGAGCAGATGGCATATCGCTTCTGTGTCGTATTCACTCTGCGATGCCAACGGCGCCAGGTTTTGGTGGGTGCAAACATGCGGCCCCCACGACACATCTATTTTCCCAGTTAAGAATCACATTTCTTAGGAATTTAAGGAATTAACAGACTTACGTCTTGCTCAGTAAGAATTTTCGTCACCCTTCTGAACCAGCTTACTGACAGCAGGCAACTGTCGCTGAGAACAGAGTAAGACGCAAATTACGACATCATTGCAAGCAGAACTTCCTCACGCCAAGCCTCTATCTGCCCAGGGCAAGGTTTAACTAGAACACTATTAGCATGCTGAAAAAAATTTCAAAAACTGCTCATATGAATTAACCAGGTCATGTCTGATAAATTCCACAAGGGCTGACCAATCCAGAGTGAAACAAAAGATACATTTCCAAAGGCACCCTGGCCAGAACGGTGAGTCCCACCGCCTCGAACTCTGGGAATTCGAGCCACAGCTCTGCCAGTACCCCAAGACTCAGCACTGGTTTGATGACCTGAAATTGGGAAAAAATACAAGTTTTAGCTACTCAACCATACCAATCTAGGACTATCATGCATGATAACAACAGCATCAGAACATCCAGGATAATCATGTTGATTCAGAAACACGGACCAATGGAGTGGAATTTCATCACTGCTGTTAAGCAAGTCTTTAAACATCAACCCTTAAAAAATCTGTACCTGCTAATTCACTGACAGCATATGGCTGTCTGTTGTTTTTGCGCAAGTTGGTGTGAACAAAGTTCACAATATCCGGTCGAATGGGAGCCTTGAACACAGCAGGCAAAGTAACATTTTTGCCAGATGATTCCCCCTTCTCCGAGTACACAGATATCAATGGGCGAGCACACGCCTGGGAAAGAGAAAAAGGTATTTATGTTGACAGATGATGTCAGAGACACTATTCTCCCCTATCAATAATACCTTTAAAGACTGAATTACAGAAGAGATTTGTATTTGGGCTGGTAGACAACACTCAGAGCTGAAACCAAGGCTGTTGCTAACACATCAGGTTTATTAACTTCAATAAATTCTTACACTTAACGACATTTAGAACCTCAAAATCTACCACAAAATTTACCATTCATCTTTCAACCCAGACAGTACAAAATTATCAAAAACATACTGGAAGGTTTGCAAATGCTATTTAATGCCACCATCTGAATATTTACCATGTGTCAACAAATCTAGTCTACCACAGCTCTACTTAAAATTTATGCCCCTGGCCCCCTTCATCCCAAACACATCACACAAAACTTAACAGCAAAAATAACTGGTTGTATTTCTTTTTGCTCAACCTTTCCAAAGATGTACCACCTTAAAATAAACCTACTGAAGTTCTGAGGATGGCTTACATGATCTGCTGGACCTCATCTCCCATAATCTTTTCCAGACATCACTGTCCCTACACTCAGGGCGATACCCCTTCTGCCTCAGAAGTAGCTGTCTTCATCCTAAAAAGGCTCAGCATGCTTCCTCACACTCCTTCAGGCCACCTTTTGGAAAGTTTCTCTGGTCACTCTAAGGCTCAACTAAGGCCTCCACTCCCATTCCCCATGTTCCCGACAATCATGACCAACAAGTATTTAGGTGTTGTTCTGTTCAAATTATGATCCAAGCATCACAAGTATTTTTTGTCCCTTTTTTTCACGGAACTCTTCATGGCACAAAACACTACACATTATTTGTGGAATGCAGTGCATGTGACAGTCGTACTATGAACTAAGAATTCGAAGATTTAGGGTGCACCAAACGGAACAATTTTTAAAGTAAGAGGGTCGGGAAGCTTTTGTGGAGGCTATTCCTAGATGAACACAGACAAGAATTAAGAAGAGTGGATATGCAAGTCTTTCAAAAAATCTATCTCGAAACACAGGAATAGTCCTTACTGAACCACCCGTGAAAATTAAAGGCCCCAAATTGATTTTCACTCCGATTTAGCCTTAGGCCCCAAGAACTTCCGAATTCTTAGTAGAACCCATGCCTTCTACGGTCCAAGGAAAGCTAAAATCCCAAACGTTCCTCTGCACCTGAGGCCGATCTGGAATCGCCCTGTGCTGGGACTCCCACGTTGCCTCTAAAATGGCTGCCGTAAAGCCGCCCTACTCAACTCCGAGCTACAAACAAGATGCCTTTGACCCTGGTCTCCTTTCCCTCACTTTCTCTCCTGAAGATTTTATGCCCCATGACCCCAACCCATTCCCGCCGGGACCCGAGAGCAGGGAAAAGCCCACCAGAGAGAGGCTCCACTCACCATCGCGGGGAGAGGAGAGGGCCACGCTCCTCTCAACCCGGCGGCTCCTATAGGAAAAGGAAGTACCTTCCACTTCCGCTCTATATGTAACCTTCCACTCGTCCGCCAACACGCCCCGCCTCAGAACCAATCCAGAGACACAAAATATCACTCTTCCACTCTAGAAAAATAAAAAAATAGAGTATTATTTCTTTGTATATATCAAATTACGGTATCTACTGACTTTCAAAGCCAAGAAAAGAGCTTAGAATCAAGGGACTCCTTTTCGCGGAATAATCCGTAAGGAGGCGTGGCAACTCTCGCGAGAAGAGGTGTTCTTTCCCTTTCGACCACTGCAATTTATTTTAACTTTTTCTTTAGGGAATGGAAAACTGCGGGGACGGAAAAGACCGCTGTGTCCTCCAGAACAAAAGATTAACTTTGTGGACAAACGGGGCCTGGCGGGCGTGGGTGGGGTGTAAACGTAGTCCGGGCGAGGGGGTCATGACCCCGGACGTCAGCGGCCGGCGCGCTGTTCAGTTTGGCGGTCTCGTATCTGCAGTCAAAGTGGGGCGTGATGTGGTCCCGAATAAACCGAGCGACGGAGGAGTTTTATTCTCGTCTCCTGCAGTGAGTTGTAGCCCGTGCTGTTACCTCGGGTGCGAGGGCAGCACTTCTCCCTCGGCATGTTTTTCGGTCTCTGCCCCCAGCCTCTTGCCCCTGCTTTGGGGAGAAGCGCCTTGTCAGTACTCAGGGGCGCCTAAGTTACAGACTAAGGCAGCTTTCCGGGGGTCTGGGAATTGGGGAAAGGCCGGTTATCTGCTCCGTTGTGGGGTTGGCCCTATGGGGACTTGCTTGTAGTCTCCTATAGAAGAAAACAACTGTACGTTATCAATCGGGGCGGGAGGTGACAAGTTTTTCAAGAGGCGCTTCATTCATGCCGATAATGCACGGAACTTAGGATATGCTGGGACACCTCTCAGGAGATGGAAAAATAGATGTCGGCCTCCTTCATCTGTTTAAAGCCTTTCTGGAGTGAAACGCAGTGTCTATTCAGAATAACTATTCGTGCTGCCGCTGTAATAATAACGTAATAGTGTGTTGGTTTTTTGTTTTTTTTTTTTTTAAGTACCTTTATTTCACTGTGCTTTAAGAGTATTCTTAGGGGCGCCTGGGTGGCTCAGTGGGGTAAAGCCTCTGCCTTCGGCCGGGTCATGATCCCGGATTCCGGGATCGGGCCCCGCGTGGGGCTCTCTGCTCAGCGGGGAGCCTGCTTCCTCCTTTCTCTGCCTGCCTCTGCCTACTTGTGATCTGTGTCTGTCAAATAAAATCTTTTTTAAAAAAAGTATTCTTAAAGTGAATTGCTAGTACAAAAGGGGATTCCATCTAGTTCTGCATCCAACTTTAAAATCTAATCCAGCAGGTCTCAAATTTGAGCTTGCATCAATCACCTGGAGGGTTGCCCAAACGCAAGATTGCTGGACCCCATCTCCAGACTTTCTGATTTAGTAAATCTGGGTGGGGCCAAAGAATTCTGAGAAATTCCAGGTGAAACCTCCTGCTGGCCTCACACCACATTTGAGAACCACTGATGTAATCCAAGCCTTTGTTTTCTAAATGCCATAATTTTTCATTATTTATTTTTATTGCTTTTTTTCCTTTCCTACAAAAGTAATGTGGTGCCTGGGTGGCTCAGTCTGTTAAGCATCTGCCTTTGGCTCAGGTTACCATCCCAGGGTTCTGGGATCCAGCCCCTCAGGGGAGCCTGCCTCTCCCTCTCCTGCCTGCCACCCCTCCCTTCTTGTCGCGCACACTCGCGCGCTATCTCTCTCTCTCACTATCAAATAAATAAATAAAATCTTAAAAAAAATTAGTAATGCTTGCCAATTTTTTGAACATTATAGACAGAGCACTAGGTTCTTTAATAATGTCTTGGATGACTTTCAGTGTGAAACCCTATAGCTCTAGTTCATTGTTTTTAACTGCTGTGTAATATTTCATTCTATGCCTGTTTTATGTTTATTTAACCAGTTCCCCACTGGTAGAGTTTTATTTGGACCCTTTATAGCTCCGAGTTGTTTCATGAAGCTTAGTCTTTTTCTCTACTTGTAAGCATAAAAGTCTCTTTTGCTTCTCTTGAGTCCTTCACAATGCCTTTGCATCCAGCTGCCTACTGGAAATTTCCACAAGACCTCTGTCTGTGAAACCGAATTCATCTTTTCCCAACAACGACACTCTGCTCCTGAATCCCTTCTCTGAACTAAGAGTTTCAAATCCAAGGTTCTCACTTCTTTTTTCGAGCCCCCCGACCTCCTCCCCTGCCCCATTCCATCTAATCAGTCATCTCCTGCACTTGTCTCCCCTCTATCTCTACTGCTTTTTTGTTCAGGCCATTGTCACTTACTCACAGATATTTTTCTGGCCTCCAAGGTCATGCCCTCCATCTCATGATCAGAAAGGTATTTCCCATTTAAAACATTTTAGTGGGGTGTCTGGGTGGCTCAGTCAGTTAAGTGTCTGCCTTTGGCTCAGGTCCTGATCTCGGGGTCCTGGGATCAAGCCCCATGTAGGGCTCCCTGCTGCTTCTCTCTCTGCCTCTGCCCCTCTCACCTGCTCGTGCTCATTCTCATGTTCTCTCTCTCTCAAATAAAATCTTTAAAATAAAATAAAATCTTTTAGTGAACTCCTCTTGGCCTTCAGGATGAATTTCTACTGGTATAGCAACATGTCTTCTATTACGCCAACACGACACCCTCCACTTACCTCTGTTGGAGCACCCATCACCTTGTATTCTAGCTGTTGGCTCTTTGGACTTCAGTCAAGACTATGAACCAGGGACTATGTTTTTGTTGTATATCCTGGAGCACCTGCCTATAACATATATGATTGTTGAATAATTGATTGAATAACATCCTTCAGTTATACACAAAGGACAAATATCTTTAAAAATAAATCACTGTCTTGTCCAAAATGGCAAAAGTGAATCATTCACAGGCTTAGCTCTCCTGTTTTTATTTCAGTAAGTCAGAGTAGATCAAATAACAAATGGTATCCTGAAACAATTCCATTGGGCTTCTTTAGGTCTCTAAAGATTGTGTCTCTTTTTCAGAGTGTACAGATCAGGCTGATGTCATTTTGGTATGTCTAATGGTTTATTATTCACATGATTTGGGATGACTATTTTAGAACTTTCTTGAATGAAACAATAATTATTAATTATATCTGAGAGTTTTGTGCTTATCAAATTAGTATACTAAGTTTTTAGTGACAGCTCATAAGAATAGAGGGAGGATAGATGTTTCTATTTTAACCATAGAAATCTAGGGCTGGGAACCTTAAATAACTTTTCTGTGGTTATCCACTGATTCAGTACAGATCAGAATCCAGTGATTTTTACTTCCATTGAGTTACATGGTAAATTACATTTCAATAGTAACTGATGATGTGTTTTACAAGATAAGAGAGTACAGGTAGGTAACCTGATTTCCTCCTGCCTCTGAGAAGCCACTGTGCCCAGTTGTGGGCAGCAGTCTATTAATTTCTGCCACATCTCTTTTTTCTTACACGCTTTTTTTTTTTAAGATTTTATTTATTTATTTGTCAGAGAGAGAGAGAGCGTGCGCACACAAGCAAGGGCAGTGGCAGGCAGAGGGAGAAGTAGACTCCTCGCTGAGCAGAGAGCCCGATGTGGGACTCAGTCCCAGGACCCTGAGATCATGACCGAATCCAAAGGCAGCTTAACTGACTGATCCACCAGGAGTCCCTTCTCATATTCTTTTCCTGCTTTTTTCCCTCTTTCCAACCATGCCTTAGGGCTGCCATGACTACTTTGCATTTTGCTTTTCTCACTGGTATCATGCAAAGATAAAGTGATGACTATTGAATTTAAATGTCAGAATACTATAGCTCTGTTTTTCATGCGTAGTCCTTCATTTCAGGGAGTTCGATGAAGAAAAGAAAGGAGTCCATAAAGATCCATTTATCTATGAGGTATGAACAATTTATTTTGTTTTTAAACACAACTCAGTAATCCTAACATTCTGCTTCTTTAAAAGTTGGGTTCATTGAAGTTAATTTAGAGTAAATCCCACCCTTTTAGAGTACAGTTCTATGAGTTTTTACAAATGCATTCAGTCATATAACCAGCCCTATGATCAACATCTAGAACATTTCTGGCACCTCCAAAAATATCATGTACCTTTATAATCAGCCCTCTGTCTCCGTCCTATTCCAGGATGTCATATAAATAAAATCACGCAGTATGTAGTCTTTTGGGTCATATAAATAAAATCACACAGTATGTAGTCTTTTGGCTTCTATCAAAGAATGTAGTACATTTGAGATTTATCTATGTTTTGTGTGGATCAGTACTTCATTCCTTTTTATTGTTGGATAGTATCCCATTATATGGATGTGTGATGCATATCTACTTACCAGCTGGTGGACACATGAATTGTTTTCAGTTTTTCATAGTTATGACTAAAGCTGCTATAAATATTCCTGGATTTATTAAGCATCTAATATATGCCAAGTGTTTCATAGCTAAAGTCCCTGTAAAGTTTAATCTATAAAATAATCAGTGAACTAAACATAATTATATGCTAAAAGACAAATAAGCTGTAGAGAAATAGTCATATAAAGGTTAATATCATATATATAAAATACATAAAAAATTCTTAAAAAATCAAAGAAAAGTGACAACTGTAATAGAAGAATAGATAAAAGACATAAATAAGATAAATAAGCCGAGAAAGAAAATTAGAAGTAGAGTTATTTCTTACTGTTGGACTTTTCACTAACCAAACGCAAGAATTAAGTATATCTAGGTAAATGTATTAATCCTTCCTCATTGAAATTCTTGCTTAATACATATATTAGTTTCCTAGGGCTGCTGTAACCACAAATTGGTATGCTTAAAACATCAGAAATTTATTCTGTTGCAATTCTGGAGACTAGGACTCTGAAATGGAGGTGTTAGGAGGGCCACACTGCTATTGAAGGCTCTAGGAAAGGATCCTTCCTTGGCTCTTCCTAGTTTCTGGTGGTTTCCTACAATCCTTGGTGTTTCTTGCTTTGTAGACACATCACTCTATTTCTGCCGCTGTTACTAGATTGCATTCCCTGTGTGTCTATGTCTGTAAATCTTTCCCTCCTTATAAGTACTTCAGTCATTGGAAGTAGCCCCACCCCCCCAACAATCCAAGTTAATCCTTAATTTGATTACATTTGCCAAGACCCTTTTTCTAACGGTCACATTCAGAGGAACCAGAAGTTAGGACTTCACCATATCTTTTTTTTTTTATAAGATTTTATTTATTCATTTGTTTGACAGACAAAGAGTACAAGTAGGCAGAGAAGCAGGCAGAGAGAGAGAGGGAAGCAGGCTCCCCGCTGAGCAAAGAGCCCGATGCGGGGCTTGATCCCAGGACCCTGGGATCATGACCTGAGCCTAAGGCAGAGGCTTTAACTTACTGAGCCACCCAGGCGCCCCGTGGACTTCACCATATCTTTTGGGGACATATTCAATCCACAACAGTACTTGAAACTCAAGAACCTATTAGATTAGAATAATACAGCATCCTTTGCTTTCTGAACTTGGTATCTAAATGCCTTAAGATCCAAACTGAGAAATGAAACAGATTCAAGTAATGAGAGTTATTTGTCAATGATAAGCCTTTGAGAGACTGCTCACCTTCATTAATAATCAAATAAATTTGAAAAAACCAGTAACAAACAAGACACTATTTTTTAGCTGTGAAATGGTAAAAATAAACAGTGAAAATACTCTGTGTTGCCATAAGTGATGGGAATGCAAATTTGTGGGGGCAGCATATTTGCAAGGCAGTTTGACAAAGTCGGTGTGATTCTAAGTATTCATCTTAAGAAAGTAATTCAAGGATGTTTATTATTGTTTATTGCAGCAGGTAACTTAAAAGTATCCAAATGTTGAACAAAATGAGATTAGTTATATGATGTTAGAGCCAAAAAATACTTAATAGATGGAAAGAAGTGTATGATACAGATGTCATATTTTTATTAAGCAAAATCTTATCTAGGTATCTAAATACTGAATATATTTCTACTTAAGGAGATTTATTTATGCGTCTGGGAAAAGATCTGACAAAATAGGTGTCATCCATGCTAGTGACTAGTGATTATCCTGGCTAATCGAATTACATGTGTATTTTAAAAAATGACTTAGCTTTGTATTTTCAGACTTTTCTGCAATAAACATGTTTGCAATTGGAGTGAAAAAATATACAGCCCTAAGTTCCATAGTACAATCAGAAGAAAAGATCATATTTATAAACTGCTAATTACATGGTACAATATAGTAAATACAGTATGAGTCACGGAAGAGGAAGTCTGTGTGATCCTAATCAAAAGAAAGCTCTACAGTTGGGATGCACTTTAGGGAGGCCTTGAAGCATGTGTAGAGGTGAATAGAGCTAGGTTTGTCTAAACATGAAAAAACACAGCAAAGAATAAATGCAATCTTCTCTTTAGAACATTATGTCTTGTTCAAATTCTCTTTTTCAGCCACTTGCATAAAACTAGTCTTTAAGTGTTTAAATATTCGTACTAATAGGTATGTGTGTATATATAATGTTGCTTGACATTATCTATTTTTAATAGGCTGATATTCAAGTGCAGTTGATCAGCAAAGGCCAACCGAATCCTTTGAAAAATATTCTAAATGAAAATGACCTAGTATTCATCATGGAGAAATTGGTAAGTAGTTCTTGGACTTCGCATTTGTTTAATTCTTTTTTTTTTCTTTTTTATTTAAGATTTTATTTTTAAGTAATCTCTGTCCTCAATGTGGGGCTTGACCTGGAGATCAAGAGTTGCATGCTCCACCAACTGAGCCAGCCAGGCACTCCTGTGTTTAATTCCTAGTGGCCAAATACAGTTTGCTAATGATCTCAAATGTGCACTTTTTTTTGTCAGCATACTAGGAATGTGGATTCTAATTCTTTCAGAAGTAGATACAGTGGTGTCCAATAGAAATATAATGAGAACTGTATAGGTAATTTCAAATTTTATAGTAGCCTGATTTTTTAAAAATAAAGTGATATTAATTATACAGTAAAATTGACTTTTTTCTTTTGTTATCCACTTCTTTGAATCTTGGCACATGTATAGATTCTGGTAATCACCACCACAGTCAGGGCACAAAACAGTTCCATCACCCCAAACAGCTCCGTCATGCTATCCCTTGAAAATCCCCCGGCAACCACTGATCTCTTCTCCCTTGGTATAGTTTTATCTTTTTAAGAAAGTCGTGAATGGACTCACACAGTGTGTAACCTTTTGAGTCTGGCTTCTTTCACTCTGCATAATACCTTTGAGATCATCCAAGTTGTATGCATATCAGTGGTTCATTTCTTGTAGTTGCTGAGTAGATTCTGTGGTATGGATGGACCATCATTTATTTATCTAGTCACCCTCTGAATGACGTTTGGGCTTTTTTCTGTCTCTAGTGATCATGAATAGAGCTGCTGTAATCATTTTTGTACAGATTTTTTTGCATAGACATGTTTTTTCTTTACGGTAAATACCGAGGTGTGGGGTTGTCTGAAATTAGGTATAATGATGCTTTTTATTTAGTCTCATAAATGTGATAATACCATTTCAAAGCACAGTTAATGTAAAAATCATTAATGAGATATTTTAAGTTTTTTCCCTCATACTGCATCTTCAAAATCTGGTGTGTATTTACACTTAACGTTTTCATTTGGTCTGGCCGCATTTCCAGTACTCAGGAGCTGCGTATGGCCAGTGACCGTCATATTGAACAGCACAGCATAAGTAGCTATGACTCATGAAGTTCTACTTGAATTTTTGTTTGTGAAATGTAACAGAAAACGTCTTTTGCATCACTTTATATTCCAGCTTGAAACCTTTGTGTTTTGACTATGGTGTTTTGGCAGAGTAATTAGAATGATTTTTATTGAGTGGTGATAATGCCGTCAGGTTACATAGTTGCTTTGGGACCAGAACCCATTCCTTTGACTACATTGTTTCCTGGAGTAGATTGGAACAGACTCTAATAGGGGAAAGTGGAGGTGCTTTTAGAAGGAACTCTTCTGTTTAATGCTTTAGGATCCTCATGCTGTCTGGTGAAGGTATAGGGAGCTTTTCATTTGAATGCATACAAAAGCTCCTTTTGAGGAAGAGGGGCAACTTTGTCTTCTATGTTAATGAAAGGGTGTTATTACTGTTTATCTATAGTGGTGCTATATGCTTAGGAAATAATTATAGGTGAGTTATGTGGTTGAATTAAGACTTTTTTCTTTATGGGGAGAAGGGAAAATGTATGTAGAACAAAAGCCAAAAAAAAAATTAAGAAGTTCAGGTGAAGATGAGTCACCTAGGAAAAGATAAGGATGAGCCAAGGGGGGTGTGGGAATGTGGGTTAGGATTCTAGTGAGGATGCAGCTCACAGTTTTGGGAAGGTCCCTGCAATTCACTGGGGACCTGGCATTTTTGGATGAGGGACAGTCAAAATGGCCATTGTCTCTGCACAGATCAGTAGAGCTTAAAGCACGAATTTTAGGTAGATGGGTATTAAATAGAAGAAAAATGACATTTTGGGTACCACCTGTTCTAGGACCTCTTTGGAAAGCCAGGCCTAGAAGGGACTGAGATCTATGATCCTGCAAAAGAAATTTAAAGTTGAGGAAATATCTGGGTCTGATACCTATTAAGTGGGCAGAGTATTTACTGCCCAAAGAGCTTAATGGATAAGATCCAGAGTTTTGAAGTGAAGTCAAACTATCTAGATTCAAATGTTGCAGTTGCTACTCACTGGGTGTGATTCTAGGTAAGTTATTTAGCCATTGGATACCTCAGTTTTCCCATTTATAAAATAGAGTTGTTGGGGCGCCTGGGTGGCTCAGTGGGTTAAAGCCTCTGCCTTCGGCTCAGGTCGTGATCCCAGGGTCCTGGGATAGAGCCCTGCATTGGGCTTTCTGCTCAGCGGGGAGCCTGCTTCCTTTCCTCTCTCTCTGCCTGCCTCTCTGCCTACCTGTGATCTCTGTCTGTCAAATAAATAAATAAAATCTTTAAAAAAAAATAAAGTTGTTAATGGGGCATCTGGTTGGCTCAGTCGGTTAAGTGTTTGACTCTTAGTTTTGACTTGGGTCATATCTTTGGGTTGTGAGATCAAGCCCTTTGGGGCTCTGTGCTCAATATGAGCCTGCTTGAGAGTCTCTCTTTTCCTCTCCTTCTGCCCCCCCAAATAAATAAATAAAATCTTTTAAAAAAGAGTTAGTAGTAGTAGCTATTTTAGGATTTTAATGAAAAGTAACAGAAAACTTAGAATAGTAGGTGTTACATAGTAATGCTCAGGAAATATTAACTCTTGGGGTTATTGTTATTATTGGCAAGGCTGAATTATGTAACTACTTAAACATGGAGATATTAGAAACACAGAGGTTCAGAACTTGTAACACAAACTAGAGCAGCAAGTCCTAAAAGGAGTAGATTTAAGGAGTAAGTGCTCTGGCCCTTTGAGTTCTGGGAGTGAAAAATCAGGAGTCTTCCACAGGGTTTCCCTTGGTGTTTTGTCTTTGGTTCATCATTTATACATGTTGGAGACTTCCTTTTCTAATGGCATCAGATGCTTCCTCTATCAGTAGCAATTTAGATCATTATCTTTTTACAGGACAGTGGAAGTGCTTCTGATGGCAAGATTTGGTGGTATCAGACTGGTTTGTAGCTGTGATTCTTGCCATCACCCAGTCATTTGTGCTTAAGGGTTTGGAAACCAGTACATTATATTCTAGTGTAGTGAAAAATTGGCTGGTAAATGTTCTTTTACTTAACTAAATAATTCAAAAATATTTTTTAAGCCTTTAGACAAGGAAGAAACAAGTCATGTTGAGGAACCACAATGTGAAGAAACAGCTATTTCTGATTTCTCTACTGGGGAGAATGTTGGACCACTTGCTTTACCAGTTGGGAGAGCAAGGTAAGTTTTTCTTAGCATTGGGCTAAGTGGAGGGCTGGAAGCTTGGATTTAAATGAAAGTGTTCTTAGGGGTGCCTGGGTGGCTCAGTGGGTTAAGCCTCTGCCTTTGGCTCAGGTCATGATCTCGGGATCCTGGGATCGAGACTTGCTCAGCGGGGAGCCTGCTTCCCCCTCTCTTTCTACCTGCCTCTCTGCCAACTTGTGATCTCTCTCTCTGTCAAATAAATAAATAGGGGCGCCTGGGTGGCTCAGTGGGTTAAAGCCTCTGCCTTCGGCTCAGGTCATGATCCCAGGGTCCTGGGATCGAGCCCCACATCGGGCTCTCTGCTCAGCGGGGAGCCTGCTTCCTCCTCTCTCTCCCTGCCTGCCTCTCTGACTAGTTACAATCTCTGTCTATCAAATAAATAAATAAAAAATAAATAAAAAAATAAAATCTTTAAAAAAAAATAAATAAATAAAATCTTTAAAAAAAAAATAGAAAAAAAATAAAAGTGTTCTTAGAAACATTGGGGAAAACAATATGTATCTAGTCCAGGTCCTTCCTTCCCTTCTTACCCCTCTCCCTAGACATGACACTCAAATCTTCAGGGATGGCTTTACTTCAATATCCCATAGGTGTCTGAAGCATGACCAAGAAGATTGTGTCCTGGTCCCTTTCTCCACTCCCCCATACCATTTGCTCTTGCTTCTTAATTGTGTGTGTGTGTTTTTTAAATTTTTATTTATTTGACAGAGAAAAATCACAATAGGCAGAGAGACAAGCTGGGGGGAGGGGCAGGCTCCCCGCTGAGCAGAGAGCCTGATGTGGGGCTCTATCCCAGGACTCTGAGATCATGACCTGAGCCGAAGGCAGAGACTTAACCCACTGAGCCACCCAGGTGCCCCATTGCTTTTTAATTGTTTACTTTGTATTTGGTTCCCTTCTAGTCTTTCTTCCTCACTGCCACCAGAGATCTTTAGAAATCACTGAAAGCATGGTTGTGTTGCTTCCTTGCTTAAAAGTCATTCTCTGGTTCTTGTTGCTTCATGATACAATCCAAATTTCTTATGAATGACACATAGGAACCTTCATTCTCTACTCCAGAGCTCCGTCACCAGGGGAGCCATAGCCAGTGGGCATTTGGAAATACACAGGGGTACTTTTTGGTTGTTACAGTGACTGAGGAGAGCGATTGGCCTGGGCTGTGGATAGGGAACGTCCTACAGTGCACTGGGCTGTCCTGCTCAAGGAGGAATTATCCCACCCCGATGCCAGCAGTGCCCCTGTTTGAAAGCCTGCTGTCCTGTCTACCAGTCCACCTTCGCTTCCTTCCTCCTTGCTGTGTAGCTGAGTGCAGTGCTCCCAAGCTGGCCCCCCTCACTTCCACAACCAAAGTTACTGCTGTCAAGGAGTTCTGGAGGATATAAGTTATGTAAATAATAACAGTGGATGATAAGGACTCTAATAATAATACTCACAAAGTGAATCCCTGTGGTGGTTTTTGTTTATTTTGCCAGGTAAGAAGCTTTTGACCATTTTCTGCAGTTAAATTTATCAGTCTTTTATGGCTTCTTGATTTTAAGTCATGTTTGACCTTTTTTTCTTTTTTCCCCTGCAACATGAACATTATTTTTCGGTATTGTTTTCTCCATCCAGTGCTTGTTTGGATTTATCCCTATGCTTATCATTGCCTTGCCTTGCATTTGGGACCTTCTTTTTGGGGTTATTGTATTTCCTTTCTGAAGCACAATCCCTTAGAACTTTCTTTGTTGAACATCTGTTGGTAATAAATTAAGTTTTCATCTCTTTGGAAAATTTCCAGCTACATTCTTTTGGTAAGTTTTTTTTTATGATACACTTTCAAATTTACAAAAAAGTTTTAAGAATAGCACAGGAACTTCTGTATACCCTTGACCCAGATTTGCCAGTTACTTACATGTTGCCGAATCTGCTTTGTCATCTACTCTCTCATTCCTCCTCCTCTTCGTAGTCCTCCTCCACTCTGCCACCTATATAACATACTCCTGTCGCCCACACACATTTTTTAAATGAAATATTGAGAGAATGTTGGAGATACTGTGCTCCTTTACCTCTAAATATGTCACTATGCATTTTCTGGGAACAAGTATATTCTCTTATGTAACCACAGAATAATGATCAAAATCTGGAAGTTTAACAGTTACAGTACTTTTATCTCATTCACAGACTATTCAGTTTTCCTTAAGTATTCCATTGACTAATGACCTCATGCATCTTTTCATGTACTTACTGGCTCTTTTTTTTTTTTTCTTGCCCCAGCTTTATTGAGATATAATGAACGTATCATACCCATTTCTTCTGCTTCACCTCACAGCCTACTTTGACTCCTACTGAACCTCTACCCCACCCTATTGGACTCCCTGCTTATAGATAGCTACAGTTTCGTCACTTTCTGGTGTTTGCCTGGTGTGCCCTTCTCCCACTTCATGAATACATGAAATATTTATTTCATGAATACATGAAATATTTATATAGTTTGCCACTTAATTTCCAGATTTTTGTTTCTGGTATATTAGGGTATTGGAATTTATAATGAGAAACATACTTGGTCTTTGTCCAATGTTCCTGGCACAGAGTTCCTAAAACCCTTAGAGTTTCCTAAGGGAGGAGAAAGAGGAAGGTGTCTTCTGTTATGTTAGTGAGGTAGTTTTGGGGGGCACCTGGGTGGCTCAGTTAGTTGAACAGTCGGCTCTTATTTTCTGCTCAGGTCATAATCTCAGGGTCCTGGGATCCAGCCCTGCATCAGGCTCCCTGGTGCTGAGCAGGGACTTTGCTTGAGGATTCTTTCTCTCTCTTCCTCTCCCTTTGCCCGCCCCCCTGCCCTCCTGCTAACATGCTTTTTCTCTGTCTAAAATAAATAAATCTTAAAAAAATAAATGAGGTGGCTTTTGGAAAGCCCCTAGGTAACTTGGGGGTTGGGGGGTGGTGTTGCCAGGGTACCAGCCCTGTGATTAGAGGGTTAGAACATTCAGCCAAACCCCTACCTCCAGGGAGGGGAGAAGGCCTGGAGGTTGAGTTCAGTCCCCGATGGCTGGTGGTTAATCATTTCATGCCAGTGTGACGAGGGCTTCATAGAAAACCAAAAGGAGAGTGTTTGGAGAGCCTCTGGGTTGGTGAACAGGTGGAGATTTGGGGAAAGTGGCTCACTAAGAGAGGGCATGGGTGCTCCACACCCTTTCCCCATACCTTGCTCTGTGCATCTCTTCATCTGGCTGTTCCTGAGTTATATCCTTTCATAATAAACCAGTGATCTAGTAAGTAAAGTGTTTTTCTGAGTTCATAAGTTGCCCTAGCAAACTAATTGAACCCAAGGAGGACTATAGCTGGTCAGTCGAAAGCACAAGTGACAACCTGGACCTGCATTTGTCATTGGAAGGTGGGTGGCGGGGGTGGGGGGGCGTCTTATAGGACTGAGACCTTAACCTGTGGCATCCGATGCTGTCTTTGGGTAGATGATGTCAGAATTGAGTTGAATTGTAGGACACCCAGCTGGTGTCAGAGAATTACTTGGTATGAGGAAAAACCCCACACATTAGAGTTGGGGACAGAATCTTATTTGGTGACCAGAAGTAGGATCAGTGTCAGAATCATAGGTGCCCTTCATCATATCTTTGGAAATGAAAACTTGGTTGTTGGACAGTTTCTTCTTACAGTTTGTTCTTCCTACTCTTGTTTTCAAGGCAGTTAATCGGACTTTACACCATGGCTCACAATCCTAATATGACCCACCTGAAGATCAATCAGCCGGTTACTGCCCTTCCGCCCCTGTGGGTAAGGTGTGACAGTTCAGATCCTGAAGGGACCTGTTGGCTGGGAGCTGAGCTCATCACCACAAATCACAGCATTACAGGAGTTGTCTTATATACAGTCAGTTGTAAAGGTGAGAGCTCACTCATCTTACTTTTATGGGGGTGTGTATTTATTTATTGGTACTGTTACTGTGTTGTGGTTTCTACTGAAAACATATTGTGAAGAAAGAAGTGGAACTTGTCAGCCACCAGGAACCTACTCTGATGTGTAACTTGTGGCATATAGGAAGTATTCCAGAAACAGAGCTCCAAAAATCTGAACAGGAGTTTATGGCTTTGTTAGTTTTATTTGGGTTTCATTTGGTTTATATGTGTGTATTTTTGGAAATTTTCATCAGAGGATTAAAAAAATGGAATATAACCATATAATTCCTATCTCATAGTATGTTTAATTATATTTTTGGTAGTAGCATTTTTTTTTAAAGATTTTATTTATTTATTTGACAGAGAGAAATTACAAGTAGGCAGAGAGGCAGGCAGAGAGAGAGAGGAGGAAGCAGGCTCCCTGCCGAGCAGAGAGCCTGATGCGGGACTCGATCCCAGGACCCTGAGATCATGACCTGAGCCGAAGGCAGAGGCTTAACCCACTGAGCCACCCAGGCGCCCCTGGTAGTAGCATTCTTACTAAACCCTGACATCAGATTTGTGTCCAGTGTGCAGTAAACCAAATCTCTAATGAGTCACTGGGTTTGAAGCAGAGAATGTTTTATTATCAGAAAGGCAGCCCGTAGAGAGGACAGGGGAATATTCCCAAATCTGTCTTCCCAACTGAGCAAGTTTATGATCAGAGGGGTTGAGATTGCATACATATTGACGAAAAGGGCATGGGAAGCTTGTGACTGTTCATGAGGAAAGATGGAGCCTGTGCATTGGGCAAACATAGGTAACATCTATCCCATGATCACTTGGGGGTGGAGATTAACACCAGAACAAGGCATGATTCTGTCTCTGACACCAGGAAGTTATCTTAGGACAAGGAGCAGGAGCTATGGGCATCCCTGAGCCCATGGAAACTGGATGACAGGGTCTGGGCTCATTATCTTGGGTGAGGGATGCAGAGCCTTGCTTGTTCATAGGCTGGAGTCGTATCATTTGACCTCGAGTCCAGGCTTCTGCACAGACAGCTAGTGGATTCGTTAGTGGGGTCCAAAAAGACACAATAGCCGATGAGAGAGAAACAGGTCTCTGAAAAACCAGCTTTTTTTTTTTTTTTTTTAGATTTTATTTATTTATTTGACAGAGAGAGATCACAAGTAGGCAGAGAGGCAGGCAGAGAGAGTGAGAGGGAAGCAGGCTCCCTGCCGAGCAGAGAGCCCGATGCGGGACTCGATCCCAGGACCTTGAGATCATGACCTGAGCTGAAGGCAGCGGCTTAAACCACTGAGCCACCCAGGCACCCCTGAAAAACCAGCTTTAAATTTTCTGCTGTGTTTCAACCTCATTAACCCTACGGGGCATGGTTCCAGTTTTGACCTTTGTTCCACTTTCCTTCCTTTGTCAACATTTCATCTGGATTTAAAACTTAATTTCAGCAATGACTAGTGTGAAGTTGCGCTGCCCTCAGAACTTGAGGGGTTGTCATTTTCCAACTCTAACAGTATAATTTTGAATTGTACCTTTAAAATTGTTTTTCTTTTATGTCTTATAGCTGATAAAAGTTACTCTGTAAATCTTGAAGACCTGAAAAGTTCACATAAGAAAAGACATCATTTATCTACTGTAAGTATTTCTTTCTTCTGTGACATTAGTTTCTTCAGACTGTTATGGACCTGTTAACCTAGTTTAGTGGGTTTTTTCACTCATAATATGACTAGTTTTTTTTTTTTTTGTATCGAAATGTTTGTGTTTATTTTCACTTAAGTTAATGACTAAAAATAGGTGCCGCCTTTGCCTTGTAACCACTTTTTGTGATGAAAAAGAATTGTCTTATTTTTCCATTTGGGAGAAAAGTGTGGCGCTTTTTCTTCTGCTGGGAAAAGAACCAAGGTAGTTTTGATAACGGGCCTCTGGCTGTGTCAAAGCGTAGCTAATGGTGGCTGGTGTGCTCTTTTCAGGTAACAGCCAGGGGCTTCGCCCAGTATGAGCTCTTTAAGTCCACAGCCTTGGATGACACACTTGCTGCGTCACAAACTACAATCACTTTGGATATTTCCTGGAGTCCCGTTGATGAGATTCTCCAAATCCCTCCTCTTTCTTCAACTGCAACTCTGGTAGGAGTGAACTGTATTTTGTTTTGAGTTTATTCAGTGTGGATTGACTTTTAACTAGCTTGTTGCTGGTGCCGAATACTTCCAGCCCCAGCCCTGCCTGCTGGATGGTTCTGAGAGGCCCAGCTTACTCCTGAAGTCTCAGGGGGGCAGCCAGTGGAGGTTTGGCCGGGTGACCTCATCTGTCAGTTGCCCATGGTGGCAGTTATGTAACTTAAGAATTTTCTAGTGATTAATAAAGTCTCTCTCTTTTTTTTAAAAAAAGATTTTATTTATTTATTTGACAGAAAGATCACAAGTAGGCAGAGAGGCAGGCAGAGAGAGAGGAGGAAGCAGGCTCTCTGTTGAGCAGAGAGCCCGATTCGGGACTCGATCTTAGGACCCTGAGATCGTGACCTAGGCCAAGGGCAGAGGCTTAGCTCACTGAGCCACCCTGGCACCCCAATAAAGTCTCTTGAGTTGGGACCCAAGTGAAATAATCAAAGTGACTTATCTCTGCTATTCTTAAAAGATTGCAGATATTGGCAACACATCCAGAACCATTATACTATTAAGGCTTTTCATCTTATGTTTACTTTTCTAGGAATCTGTCTGAAGTTAATCAGAATTGGTAGCAAAAATACATGTGCAAAGATATTCCATACCATGATAATGACTGTGTTTCCAAAATATTAAAAACAAACCCGAATGTTCAATAGGGAAGTGCTTAACATAGATTTCTCTGATGAAACATTATACATTCTTTACATATCATGATTTAAAGTGTTTTTAATGGTAATAAAAATGCTTATTATTAGGCAAACAAAAAGAAAATATACAAAATTACATATATAGTAGAATCTCAACTATGTTTTTGAAAACTCTGTACACAGAAGCCTGGTAGTGTTAATTGTGGTGCCCCCCCCACACTTCTTTTAAGGTTTTAGAAAGTTCCTAAAACTGTGACCTCTGGCTGAGATAGCACATCGTTGGTTTAGCTAGAAAGAGTCTATTGAACATATTTACTAGGGGTGGTTATTTTGGGTATGTGGGAATGCTGAGTTTGTCATTGGGTCTTAAGATGTATTTATTTACATTTCTCTCTCCTTTGGAAATTCAGTGGGAAAGGGCAGGAGAGGGTATGAGGAGAGCAGTCGTTCGACATAGGCACAATCATGGTATAGAGAGAGGGGTTGGTGGCATGAGTTTTGGTTACTGTCTTGGGATGGATGGGATCTATGGTGTCTCTGGGGAAGATGTTCTAAATGCAGTATTACCCTACTTATTCAGTTCATTAGTGCTTTATGAAATATATTTTTTAATGTGTGGGGAGCTTGAAATGCAAGTAACTGTGACCATTATGCAGAAAAGATGGGATTACTAGTGAAAACTGACTTTGGGAACTTTTTAGAATATTAAAGTGGAATCGGGAGAGCCCAGAGGTCCTTTGAATCATCTTCAGAGAGAACTGAAATTTCTCCTTGTGAGTATCCTCTGGAATTTGTGACTTATATTAAATCTTATGTTTTCATAAGAATATTTGCTAATGTCGTTGTTACTTAGTTTTTCAAAATTTGTTCCAATTGTTGTGTATTCAGTAGATACTCTTGGCAATTTGGATGATATGATTTTCCTGCATGGTAGTTGTCCTTACAATCACAGGGAGCATTAGTTAAGAGCTACATTTCTTCCGCCTTTTTACTGGAGTGTTCGGTTTTTATTCAGACAGTAGATTCCCCTCTTTAGGTGGGTCAGCTGCCAGTTTATCCCAAATGCGTGTATAATCTGCTTATTAATAACTGGGATTTTGACTCATGCTAAAGACTAGCATGTGTTTCAAGTATTTTGTCTCAGTGAGTTTTACTGTATTCTACAAATTGAATCTCAAGGGGTGCCTCATTTTAATGCAGTAGAAATTCAAAATGTCCTTGCCTGGGATAGAGAGTCGTTTACATTCAGCCATTTGCCCTACGTACTTTTTTTTTTTTTTTAACAGCTTTGAGATAAATTACATCCCATAAAATTCACTTGTTTCAAGCACGTAATTCAGTGGGTTTTCATATACTTACAGAGTTTTATAACTGTGGTCACATATAATTTTAGAGCATTTTCATCAAAAGAAACCCCGCACCCATTAGCCCCCCAGCCCTGCAGCCCTGCAGCCGCTGGTCTGCTTTTATAGTACTTTGTTCCATTTCATCAGTGAATAGCAGTTCATCACATAGCTATAGCATATCTCGTTTATCCACTCGTCGGCTGATGGGTGTTTCTGTTGTTTCTACTTTTTGACTATTACAAATAATGCTGCTGTGAAGAGTCTTGTATAAGTTTTGTGGGACATACGTTTTCACATCTTTTGGGTGGCGTTCCTGGGGCAGTGTGATAACTGTGTTTCTAAGCCTTGGAGGAGCTGCCAAAGTATAACTGTTTTCCGAAGTGGCTGTACAATTTTACTTTCCTACCAGCAGTGTGTGTTCCAGTTTCTCCATATCCTTGCCAACACTTGATATTATCTTTTTAATATGATTATTATTAATTTTTATTACCATCCTAGTGGGGATGAGGTGGTATCTGATGGTTTTGACTTGCATTTTCCAGATGGCTTACTGACTAGGAGCATCTTTTCATGTTCTTATTAACTCCAACTTATTTCTTTCTTTAATCTCTTGCCCTGCTTCTGCTCCCACTGATCCCCTAACCCTGACCTGCTTATTGTACCTGGTCCTGTCATGCTGTCCCATTGTGGTAAGTGCGTCTTGCTCTGCCCAGGGTGTCCCTCTTGCACCCTGAGCTCTCTGTGACGTCCTTATCTAGGGTGATTGCACTGGTCCCCCAGAGTGGCTTATGCTGCCTGTGTTTTGTGTCGTGAGAGCTCTCTCCTCACACCTCTTGTCAGAGTGTTTATCAAACATAATGATCTGTTTGCTTCTCTGTCTCTGTTCCTAGACCTGAGAGCCAGGTACTCTGTGCCTGCAGCAGCTAGCACAGTACCAAGCATTTCTTTTCTTTCTTTTTTTTTTTTTTTTTAAAGATTTCATTTATTTATCTGACAGAGAGAGAGATCACAAGTAGGCAGAGAGGCAGGCAGAGAGAGAGGAGGAAGCAGGCTCCCTGCGGAGCAGAGAGCCCGATGCGGGGCTCCATCCCAGGACCCTGAGATCATGACCTGAGCCGAAGGCAGCGGCTTAACCCACTGAGCCACCCAGGCGCCCCAGTACCAAGCATTTCTAATACTTTTACTTCCAATTATTATTTCCCTGTTTGTATAAAACCTGGTATTTTTTTCTCACCTTTCTTTCTGGAAAACGCCTCTTTTAGGACCCTTCCTGTGGGCTTCCATCACACTTCTGTCCTCATATTTCTGCCCTTTTCTCTTCAAACCCTATCATTCACTGATTTGGCTAATGCCTTTATGAGGGAACTCCAGACTCTTCTTCTTTAAGCTGACACCATTCCCCTTCCTTCCCACTTCCACCGAATCATTTCCCAGTTGAGTAGAGGGCTCTTGCCTCAAACAATATTTCCAAAATGAAACTTTAGATTTTCTCCGGACGAGATTGCCTCAGAGAACGTCCCTCCCCCCCCCATTTCTGTGTGTGGTTCCACCATTCCTTCAATTTCCCAGGCTAGAAACCCTTCTACTTTAGGTTAGTAGGAACTATTGCTACACCACACTAACATGGAAGAAGGATTTTTTCTCCTTCTGTGCCCTGGTTCTTGGTCACACCACTTAGAAGAATGAAGAGGTAGACAGAGTGGTGGGCGGCAAAGCAAGGTTTATAGTACAAATCTCCCAAAAAGGGAGGGGACCTGAGTTTCTCTGTCGAGGGATTTTTATGGGCTTGTAAGCAGGCTGTTAATCTGACTAACCCTCCCTACGCCTGTTGCCTGTCATCGGATTGGGTTGTTGTCCCTATCTGTCACACGGGAAAGAGTAGAGGGCTCCTTCCAAGGTGGTGTAAAATCCTTTTAAAGGTGGTTTCCTCTTAAGGCAGGGCCCCTTGTCCCTGCCTGTCCCTGCCTATCTGCCTTCCAACTATCCCTTCATCAGAATTGCCACAGCTAGAAGCTGCCACTGCGTGCCAGGGATGTGGTGCTGGAGGGTTCGGTTATTTAGCAGGAGGCATCAGCAGTTGCTATGTGGAAGACCTGATTCAAATACATGTCTGTCATTCAAATGCATGCCTGTCTGACTTGAAAGTCCATGTTTTGTTAAAACCTCCCTTGTAAATTCACAGAATCTTAGATGTGCCCATGGCCACAATCTCTCCCAAGGTCAGTCCCCTGTATTTTTGTAAATACCTAGGATTTTTTTTCTTTTATTTTTTCCACATCTCCTTTCCTCTCTCCCTCCCTCTCTCTCTAATAAACTGTTCTTTTCTTCCTTTAAGCTTTTTCTCACTGCCCATCTTAGTTAAAGCCCTTACCCCTGCCTCCTGGACCACTCTAATGGTCATTTATTGTTTCTCAACAGGGTCACTATGGGCATTTTAGGCATAACCATTCTTTGTGCTTTGGGACCATTGTACACATTGCAAGATGTTTAGCATCCTTGGCCCCTACCAAACTACTCAAAGTGCCCTTGTACTCCCTGTCACTGTGACACCAAAAACTATCTGCACATTTTTCCAAAGCCCCCCCACCACCACCACCACTACCCGCAAGGGATAGAAATTAATATCACCTCTGTTGAGAAACATTGTACTTTCTCTTTTCCTTAGCATCCATCCTGGGTATTTCTTTCTTTTTTTTTTTTTTTTAAGATTTTATTTATTTATTTGACAGAGATCACAAGCGGGCAGAGAAGCAGGCAGAGAGAGGAGGAAGCAGGCTCCCTGCTGAGCAAAGAGCCCGATGTGGAGTTCAATCCCAGGACCCTGGGATTATGACCTGAGCTGAAGGCAGAGGCTTTAACCCACTGAGTCACCCAGGCGCCCCCATCCTGGGTATTTCTAACACAAATTCTTAAATCCATGATATGCCATGTTCCTGCCAAAACATTGACAACGGCTACTGTCTTTCATATGAAATTAAAAAAAAAACAACAAAACAAAACTAGAGGTTTTAAGATCTGTCTGGGCCCTCATTTCTCACTGTTCCATAGGTGTTTTCTCCACCACGGCTGGACCTTGCCCCACCCTCTCCATCTTGTTCCATGTTCCTTCTCTGCAGCTCCTGCTTCCCACATTTGAGTGCTGCTGATGCTTCTCATTGTTCCCCTGGCTGTTCCAGTCTCTCTTTTCTTTGGTGTAGATATTAAATGTATAGACATATACATTTAAATTATTTTTATATAAACTTCCATTCTGTTTCACGTTTTTTGCTTCCTGATTATTGCACCTGGATTATTGGTCCTTTTTAACCAAAATTACAAGTGTCTTCAGGGCAGGCTGATTAGTCTGGAATCCTCGGTAGCACTGATGCACATGGCATCACCCTTAGAACACCGTCTTTGGTACCAGACTACTGGGTGTGTGTCTTGGAACATCAGTAATGTGTGACCTTGAGCAAGTTACTTTACCTTCCTTGGCCTCAGTGAAATGGGAATGATGGTAGTATCTGCCTGATAGGGTTTTTGTGAGCATTAAATACTATACTACATATAAAACATTTAGAACTGTTCCTGGCATGTGGTTCATGAGTGTTCAAGGAATGTTATAATGACTAATATTAGTATTAAATATATTCCTACTGATGAAGATTTTTTTTTCCTAAAAAAATTTGGATTTCTTTTCTTTTCTTTTTTTAAAATCTCCCTTAGGTTTTGGCTGATGGTTTGCGGACTGGTGTAACCGAATGGCCTGAGCCTCTGGAAGTAAAATCTGCTGTTGAACTTGTGCAGGAATTTCTGAATGGTCTTTGTTTTTCTAACTCTTGCTGTGTATATTGTTGATTTTTCTTTGTTGAGAATTTATACTTTCTAAATTTAAAAATAAGTTGTCTTTCTAGGCTTGGTATTCTTTTTGGTTGGGAAATTTATAAAGCTGTGAGGTCTGTCATGGTCAGAGGGACAGATTTGTTCTGAATTACTAACAGTAGAGGTGTAGGTAATTTTTAAGAATAGTACTGAATTTAAATTTTATATACCACAGCTGTATTTAAGACTGTAGGAAAAGAAGGATGGAACAGAAACCTTTGAGCACCTACCACGTGCCCAACGTTGTGTGTCAGCGACTTTCATTGTATCTCAGTTCATAACTGCCAGTAGAGAGTCAAGTAATTTGCTAAAACCCCTGATATACTTATAGTGTCCTCATTTACCATTTGAAAACAGGATTAGGATAGAAATTATTTAGAAAGCAGGAAAATAAAATCTGGAGTTAACAAGCTTTTGCTACTTTCTAGACTTAAATAAGCTGGATGGATTTACTGATTCTACAAAAAAAGACACAGAGGTAAGTGACTCTTACCAGGTAGAAATGTGCACTGAAATAGCTTTTAAAATTTGGTCGCACTGCTGTCCTTCATGTCGTATTATTTCAAGTGGATCTGAGATAGCTAAGGCAGCATTTTGAGGGTAGTGTTTTGTTGGTCTTTAATGTCAGCACTGGTGATTGTTTTACTTAAGAACTAAGAAATGCAAAAAAACCCCCAAAAAAACTAAGAAATGCTTTTGAAGAGAACTAATGTGTACGTGTTATTAATTGGTCAACTGCAAAGAAGCAGAAATGACTATGTCAATATGCAATAAGATGGTATTATCATACTAATATGCTGTGAGATGGTTTGTTAATATGCTTTTCCTGGTGTCATTAAATTCATCTAAATAGGTTGTCATTTGATGAAACAGGAAAATGGAGACAAATGTCAATTCATTAAGTATTTTTGCATCAAAGGAAAGTCGAATGCTTGCTTTTAGGCATCACACTTGTACAACAATTTTAGGAGTCCCATTTTTCACTGTCACTTGATTTATATCTTGTCATGAATGAATGAAGGTGTAGAAAATTCATTCCCATCTATGAATCCCCAATTTTCTCAGGGCAGCATTTAACTATTTAACTGGCCTTAAACTATTCCTTTTCTTGTTTGATAAACTGAGTCACTCTCTGACACTGCTTTTTCAGACGGTGAAGCATGACAGCGCTGCGGTTGACCGCTCCATTGAATGTCTCTTCACAGTACGGGGGGATCTGGATTTTGCCGAGCAGCTGTGGTTCAAAATGAGTGGTAGTAGGTGTCTTTCGTGATTGTGAAATAAAATGTTTCCTGCATTTGTTAGGTTTACTTTTAAGTCTTTGAAGATCATACAGGACTAGTGTACTACTAGTCTTCTATGGAAGACTGGTTCCTATTTTCTCAAATTCACTCCTAATTCACGTTCTACTCAAGAATTGTACTAAGAGAAGGCAATTCATAGAGTCTGTTCTTTTCTCCTGCCTTGAGTATAAGACGTAGGTGGCTTTTATGTTACATTTCAAAACCTCCACCTTAGTGACATTATAATTATTAGAAAAAGGGAAAGATGTTCCTTAATATTGCACTGTGTTACCTTGTGACAGTGAGCTTACTCTGTTACTTTAGAAATGAGTTTAATCTTTCTTTTTGTCTTTATTTTCTTTCCCCTTCCCCCACCCATAAAATACAGATACTTGTCTTCTATTTGTCTTTCCTTAAGATTGATGATATATTTCATCTGCAGCAATCCCATGAAAGTAATGTTGCACTGACTTGTTTTCCAAGGTGTGATTTCATATCAAGATTTGGTGAAGTGTTTCACGTTGATAATCCAGAGTCTGCAACGTGGTGATATACAGCCATGGGTAGGTTTAGTGGTGTGTGTTAGAACACTTTTTCAGCGGCATAGCCTGAAGCTTAAGGCATAGGCTTGGGAACAGACTGCCTGAGTTTGAATCCAGCCCTGCTGCTTTCTTAGCTATGTAAACTTGAGCGGGTTTCTTTATGTCCCTATGCCCCAACATCCTCATCTGTACAGTAGGGATAGGAAAAGTACCTGTTTTTTTAGGGCTAAAATTTTTTGTTGTTGTTGAATAGACCCTTTAAATATGATATAGTGTCCTTCCTCATGTCTTATTATAGTCTTTGGTTTAAAATGTAATTTATCTGAAATAAGGATTGCCACTCCAGCTTTTTTTTTTTAATGTCCATTAGTGTGGTAAATGGTTTTCCACCCCCTCACTTTAAATCTGGAGGTGTCTTTGGGTCTAAAATGAGTCAGACAGCATATCAATGGGTCTTGTTTTTTTTATTTATTTATTTATTTATTTTTAAGATTTTATTTATTTATTTGTCAGAGAGAGAGAGAGAGATATCACAAGCAGGCAGAGGTGGAGAGAGAAGCAGGCTCCCTGCTGAGCAGAGAGCCGGATGCAGGACTCAATCCCAGGACTCTGAGATCATGACCTGAGACGAAGGCAGCAGCTGAACCCACTGAGCCACCCAGGCGTCCCGGGTCTTATTTTTTTAATCCAATCTGATACCCTCTATCTTTTGACTGGGACATTTAGCTCATTTACATTCAGGGTAACTATTGAAAGTTATGACTTTAGTGCCAATGTATTGCCTGTAACGTGACTGTTCCTGTATATTGTCTCTGTTCCTTTCTGGTCTGTGTTACGTTTAGTTTCTCTCTTTGCTTAGAGGACCCCTTTCAGTATTTCTTATAGGGCTGGTTTGGTGATTGCAAATTCTTTTAGTTTTTGTTTGTCCTGGAAAAAAATTTTTATTTTAAGATTTTACTTATTTATTTGAGAGAGAGAGAGAGCACAAGCATGGGGGAGTGGCAGAGAGAGAGGGAGAAGCAGGCTCCCTGCCAAGCAGGGAGCCCATTGTGGGGCTTATTCCCAGGAATCTGAGATCATTACCTGAGTTGGAGGCAGACACTTAACCCATTGAGCCACCCAGTGCCCCATTAGTGCTAAATAATTTAATTCATGTAATGCAACTAGCACCCAGCTCATAATTAGGTGTTCATTATGTGTAAGATACTAGTACTGTCATTGTTGTTGCTGTGAATGACCACTCTCATATACTACTGAAGAGAGCACAAATTGGGATGTTCTTTATGAAGCAACTGTGGATAATGCATTGAGATCCTCAAAGTGTATCATGCACGCCCTTTGAATCATTAGTTTTTTTCTTAGGATCCACCCTAAGCTCATACATAGGAATATATCAAGACTTTATGTATTAGAATAGTCACCACAGCCTCATTTATAGTAGCAAAAAGTTATAAATGACCTAAATTCCCTGTTAAAGGACTAAGTAAATAATGATATGGACACATAATGGCATATGTGATCGTTGCTAAAATGATGCTGGCAGATGATGTGGAGAAATGCTTACAATCTGCAGTAAAAAGAAAGGACTATACATTATTGCATAAAGAAAGTAACTTTTGGAGAGAAGAACCTGGGAATAAATATACCAAAATGTTATAGCAGTCGCCTCTCGTGCTAGGGTTACAAATGAATTTTTCCAACTGCATTCTACATTTCTATACTTTATGGATTTTCCACAATGAACTTGTGCTTTTACAATCAAGAAAAAGCGAAGTTAAAAAAAACTGGAAACCAAAAGATTCCTCATTTCATAGGAATTCTATGAAATAGGGTAGCTGCCAGTTCATAACTGTAAAACTTAGAAACTTTTGTGGGTGAGTGCAGAGATCCACTGCACAGCAAAGGCCTATGAGCGCTGCCCCTCACTGGGCAGTGGCGACTGTAGACAGTGTGACCTCTGCCGTAGAGGTTTTCTCACATGACTTCTGTGTTTGTGAGGTGTTTGCGAGTATATCCCTGCCATGTGAAGTGAGTGCAAACAGCACGGAAATCATTTTTACTAAAACAAGGGAAATGCCAAAGATTATGATGGAGATTAGAGAAAATAGACATCAGTGAGAAAATGTCCAGTATTTCAGGTATCTTTTTTTTTTTAAGATTTTATTTATTTATTTGACAGAGAGAGATCACAAGTAGGCAGGGAGGTAGACAGAGAGAGAGGAGGAAGCAGGCTCCCTGCTGAGCAGAGAGCCTGATGTAGGGCTCCATCCCAGGACCCTGGGATCATGACCTGAACCGAAAGCAGAGGCTTTAACCTACTGAGCCACCCAGGTACCCCATTCAGGTATCTTTAAAATGAAGTGTTGGGGCGCCTGGGTGGCGTAGACAGTTAAACGTCTGCCTTCAGCTCAGGTCATGACCCCAGGGTCCTGGGATTGAGACCCACATCGGGCTCCCTGCTCATTGGGGGAGCCTGCTCCTTCTTCTGGTTGTGCTCTCTCTCTCATTGACAAATAAAATCTTAAAAAAAACACAAAACCTTGGGGCGCCTGGGTGGCTCAGTGGATTAAGCCGCTGCCTTCGGCTCAGGTTGTGATCTCGGGGTCCTGGGATCGAGCCCCGCATCGGGCTCTCTGCTCCGCGGGGAGCCTGCTTCCTCCTCTCTCTCTCTCTGCCTGCTCTCTGCCTACTTGTGATCTCTCTGTGTCAAATAAATAAATAAAATCTTAAAAAAAAAAAACACAAAACCTTTAAAACGAAGTGTTTAGTATTTGGTACCTGCTTTAGCTCTGTACGTTCACAGCTTTTGATTTACAGATGATCTAGTTAGTGTGTTAATATTGTAGCCAAGGAGCTCCTTCTGACAGAGACCAACCTGCTCCTGAAGTAGCAGGTGTTTTATGCAGAGGAAGATGTTCAGTGTTGGGAAGGATGCCCAGGAGCACTTAATCAGCTAGGAGAAAAGAAGTCCTAATTATAAAGCGTCAGAGGACCAACCCTGTCTTCTTGGTGGAATTGTACCTGGGGTGATCAGTTGAACCTCTTCATAGTTGCTTTGGGCTAAAGCAAATCATATAGGAATGACCCTTCAGGAACAGACATGTATATAACTTAGGGCTTTTTATTCAAACAGCTTATGGTATCAAGAGATTGAAAATGCTTATCATTTTCAGCTTGTAGCTAATGTAGTTTGCTTCTCTTTTGTTTATTGGATTTGTTTGTTTTTACTTATGGTTATATATATGTGTATTTTTTTTTTTTTTTAATTTTTAGCTCCACAGCGGGAGTAACAGTTTACTAAGTAAGCTTATCCATCAGTCTTATCATGGAACCATGGACACAGTTGCTCTTAGTGGGACTATTCCAGTCAAGATGCTTTTGGAAATTGGTCTGGACAAACTAAAGAAAGATTATATCAGTTTTTTCATAGGTGAGTCCCTTTCCCAGCTCAAAAAATTAAAAAGTACTTCACAGTCTTCAGCCAGAGGCATTCTCAGATGTTCTCTTTCCACTTGGCCCTAGTCATTTATAGCTCTGGCTTTCGCCCTGGTTCACTGTGAAATCAGCACTTCTGTTTTCTGGCACTTAATTTCCTTCTTGATAAAGATACTTGATTAAGGGCACCTGGGTGGCTCAGTTGGTTAAGCACCTGCCTTCGGCTCAGGTCATGATCCTGGAATCCTGGGATCGAATCCCACATCGGTCTCCTTGCTGGGCAGGGAATCTGCTTTTCCCACTAACCTCTCTCCTCTCATGCTTTCTCTCTCTCATGCTCTCTCTCTCTTTCAAATAAATAAATCTTAAAAAAAAAAAGATACTTGATTAAATAGCACTCTAGTTTTTGTTTGCTTGTGTTTTGAATTCAAACATTTTGAGATCCTATAAGGTTGGTGTAGTAAATAAAAAAATCTTTTTGTGGGATGCTGTTTTAATACCCAACACTTGGTTGTTTTTATTAGAGGCAAGCTGTGATGGTTCTAGAATAGTGTTAATATATATTTATGGTGTAATGTGCCAGAAAATTTGGCCATTTCTGAGGAATTATTTAGCTTGAGCATCCCTTTTATATATGAACTCTGAAAAATTTTACTTAGGGGGTGCCTATGTGGCTCAGTGGGTTAAGCCTCTGACTTCGGCTCAGATCATAATCTCAGGGGCCTGGGATCAAGCCCCACATCGGGCTCCCTGCTCAGCAGGGAGCCTGCTTCCTCCTCTCTGTCTGCCTGCCTCTCTGCCTACTTGTGGTCTCTCTCTCTGTCAATAAATAAATAAATAAAATCTTAAAAAAATTTTTTTTGAAAGATTTTATTTATTTATTTGACAGACAGAGATCACAAGTAGGCAGAGAAGCAGGCAGAGAGAGAGGAGGAAGCAGGCTCCCTACTGAGCAGAGAGCCCGATGTGGGGCTTGATACCAGGACCCTGGGATCATGACCTGAGCCGAAGGCAGAGGCTTTAACCCACTGAGCCACCCAGGCGCCCCCCACATTTTTTTTTACTTAGGTTCCTTAGCAACTAATAGACAATACCTGAAGCTTATTTGCATTTATGTGTTTTTTCTTACTAGGTCAGGAACTTGCATCTTTGAATCACTTGGTGAGTTCTTTTTTTTTATTCTAAAGTTGGTTTTTCTTTTATTCGTTCTACCTATAGATACTAAATACCTATTCTCTGCCAGCCTCTGTCCTAGGACCTAGGAAACAGATGAAATCAATGACTAAAAATAGAACAATTATAATAACATACTGTAATAAAAGTTATGTGGTGTGGTCTCTGTCTTTCTCAAAATATCTTACTGCACTCACCCATCTTGTGACGTGGGATGATAAAATGCTGATGAGATTGAGTGAGGTGAATGATGTAGGTGTTATGACCTAGTGTTAGACCACTATTGACCTTTCAGGAGGACTGAAACCGTGGAAAGTGAAACCTTGGATAAGGGGGGAACTCCTGGAGTACAAACTGAGAAGTGTAAATGAACACAGATGTATTACATCACAGTTTCCCGGGGTTGGACATTGGGTACATTTTAGCTGGATCTTCTGCTTAGAGTTTCACAACGCTGAAATCAAGGTGTCAGCCATCTGCTTGACTAGGGAAAAATATTCTTCTAAATTTCCTCATTTGTTGTTGGCAGAATTCATTTCCTTGTGGCCTGATAACGAAGGTTCCCATTTTCTTGCTAGCTGTTGACCCAGAGCCAGTCTCAGGTCTTAGAGGTTGCTCATGGGTCCTTGCCATGTGGCCTTCTCCACAACACGGTGGGCAGTTTGTTTCTTCAGAGCCAACAGGAGAGCATCTCTAATGCTTCACCTTCTCTTAAAGGGCTCACCTGATTAGGTAGATCATAGTGATGACTAGGTGATAATCTCCCTTTAGATTAATTCAAAGTCAGTCATTTAGTAACCTTATCATGGATGTAACATCCCATCATATTCACAAGTTCTGGCCTCACTGAAGGGGAAGGGATTATATAAGATATGTACTTCAGGCAGTGGGAATCTTGGGGACCGTCATAGACTTCCACTTTCCATATTTACCATGGAGTACTTCCTTAGGATCTTTTCTCAAAAAACAGAATGAGGTCTGAGCATTTTATGATGCTTGACATATATTGCCAAGTTGTTGTTTTTTTTTTTTTAACTAGTTGTACCAGTTTGCCAATAATAGATGAGTGGAAGCTTATCAACACACTTGATTAATCTCTTGGTACTGTTAGCTATTTTTAGAGGTGGACAGTTCTGCACACCTGGCAAGGGTATTGAAGTTAAGAATTATCTTGTGGATTTGCCAGTCACTCCATCTGGAGAGTTCGGAGGGTGGTATTAGTTATGCACTCAGGCCTCCTTGGTAAGGCAGTTCTCAGATTTGATTTGACAAGAGAATGTAACGGTTTGCTGGGAACATTCTCAGTAACGACTTCACTTATGGTTTAGTCTGAAGAGTAGTATTGAAAGGTGGCACATTCTCTGGCTACCTCCAGTTTTTTTTCCCTAAATCAAGCATAGTTAAGATTTAGCAAGCATAGCAATCTTTGTAAAGATTGTTCTCGTTCTTTAACTTCTTATTTTGCTTGTACTGTTTTTTATTCCAGGAATATTTCATTACTCCATCAGTAGATATACAAGAACAGGTGTATCGTGTTCAAAAACTCCACCATATTCTAGAAATATTAGTCAGTTGCATGCTTTTCATTAAGCCCCAACATGAGCTCCTCTTTGCTTTAACACAGTAAGTATTGCTCTCTTGGTTCTGTCACATACACATGAATTCTCTCTGGAGCCAAAATGTGTGCAGTTTTTATTATCAGTCTGGCTAGACTCTGTCTCCAGACCTGGAGACAGCCTGTCTCCACAGCAGAATGGTTCTCAGTCCCCCGGTCGGAGGAAGGGAAAGGCTCTGGATTCAGAAGGACTCGGGTTCAACACTTGGCCCTAGCACTTTCTGCCTACCTGGGGAAGTTTCCTCTTGTTGCATCTTGTTTTCTCATCTAGAAACAGGAACTAATAACCTTATGTGTTTGTTGTTGGGGTTAAATGATGGCATGTGTATAAGAACCCAGCACCTAATAGGTGCTTCATGACTATTTCCTTCTCTTTTTTCTTTCTGTTCTTATACATTGCGGCCAAACTAAGCGTTGCTAGATCTCCGCACGGTAATTGAGTGGAACTAACTGTTATTACCAGACCTCTGTCAATAGCACTGCTATAATTTTAGAGATGCCACTGATGAGTTTGACTAGAAACAGCTTGGAATGATCCTCTTACGTGGGTTGCTGGCGTCTTAACGTGTATTTGAAGCCTCAGATTGGAAATGCGTGAACCATCTGGTAGAAGGGCTGGCTTTTTCCCTGGGCCTTTCCCGAAATCAGAATTTGTCTCAGTTGTACAGGGAAAGTTTGAAATTGTTGTTGTTTACAGACTCTAAAAGATTTATTGTCATTAAAGATGAAGAGTGTAAATGAGTTTAACTCTTTAATTCTCTAGAGTTTGAAACCCATGGAGGCTATATCACTGTCTCTCTTTTGCTTCTTTTTGCTTTTCTTTCTCTGACACCTCTTTCTTTCCCACTTGTGCCTTTACTTTGGCTCAACTTGAATATATTTTACATTGTTAGAAATATGTCTTCTTTTGATTTAAAAAGTTTTTAAAAAAATTGAATGAGATTTGCTTTCAGAATCAAAAACAAACCAACTTTTGTGTCGGGGGAGGGGGCATTTTTTGTTTACTTTTGTGGCCCTGAAATTATTCTTTAGTTATTGTTTTGGTTAGTGGTCCTGGATGAAATGTTTCCCTTAAGAGCTTTAGATTATCAGAAAACCTTTATCTCCAAGGGGCATTTTTTCCCCCAAAAGATGTCCTTTTTTGGGTTTATTTTTGTTTGTTTCAGATCCTGCGTAAAATATTACAAACAAAATCCTCTTGATGAACAACACATTTTTCAGCTACCAGTCAGGCCAACTGCTGTAAAAAGCTTGTATCAAAGGTCAGCAATTTAATAAATAAATTATACTTTAAGGTGGGGGGCGGTGTGGGTGGCCGTCTGCCTTCTGCTCAGGTTATGATCTCGGGATCCTGGGATCAAGCCCTGTGTCTGGCTCCCCGCTCAGTGTAGAGTTTGCTTCTCTCTTTCCCTCTTCTTCTGCCCGTCCCCCACCTTGTGCATTCTCTCTCTCTCTGTCTCTCTCAAATAAACAAATAAACTCTTAAAAAAGTTACACCCTAAACCTGGCTATAATTCTTGGTCAGTTTCTGTGTCCTTTCCCTGGGGAATGTTATGACCAAGAATGGCTTCACCTCCAAAACCTTGATCCTTTCTCTCCTGCTTTTTGACTATCATCTGATAGGAGTTCTCCCTCTTTCTTCTCCTAGTCCTTTCTTTTGTCTTTTCTCTTCCTTTCTGTGGGCCTCTAGTCTTCATTTTCTCTCAATCTGTAATTCCTTCCCAGTATAGGGCAGAAAATGTAGCCAGAAGGGAAATGACAGATTGGGAAGGAAGTGGTCAGGGTATTGATGACAAAGTCAAGGGTATGGCTGTGGGAGTGAGAGGATTTGGGATTGGGGAGGTATGGGGACTGTGATGCTGGCCATCCACATAAACTCTGAGGTTGCCTCCAATGATGGTCTCCCCAGCTCTTCCCTCTGCATGCAGCGTACTTAAAATTTCTCTTCTACTGAAGCCATTCTGTTTATACCCTTCCTCGGTTTGGTTCCCTCTCAGCCAGACTCTGTCATTCCTTGAAACTGCTCTGACAGAGGTCTCCAGTGGCCTCCTAATTGCCAAATCCAGTGGATAATTTTCCAGTAAAAGAGTGTGTTTTAGCCCCTTGTATCATTAGCTGGCCTACCAATTCTTTTCTCCTTATAAGTAAGCACTTACAAGACTGTTTGGCATTTAAAACTATTCCTTTCTTGTACCTATCCCCTCGCTTCATTTCTGTGACGTACCTTTTGTCTTGATTTTAATTCTACCTCTCTGGCCCACCTCCAAGACTGAGTAGATCTCTTTTCATGCTCTTCCTCTGCCTGCTTCTCTTGTGGGTTTTCACCAGAACTCCACCTTCTGCCTCTTTTTCTTATTTTCCATCTTCTCTGGTTGATTGTATTCATACTTAAGGCCTTGCTTCCTCTGTGCTAATGATGATTCATAACTCATGTCTCTGTCTCCGGAGCTTCGAGTCACGTTTCTAGATGCCTGTTAGATGTGAATGCCCAATGTCAATGTCCTGTAGGTAGTTCTGACTCAAAACCCATAATTTAGAATTGTGGCCTACCCGTTTCTTCTTCCTCCTTGCCTCTGACATCCAGGATTTCACTCATGAGTGGGGAGGGAGGGAGGGAGAAAGGAAATAACTAACTGGGCTTTTTTTCCCCCTTTGATGTTTTCTTCTTTCCTTAGTGAGAAGCCACAGAAATGGAAAGTGGAAATAAGTGGTGGTCAGAAGAAGGTGAAAACAGTTTGGCAGCTGAGTGACAGCGTACTGGTAGACCATCTGAGTTTCCATAGACCTGGTAAAGATGGTTTGTCATCTGTTCAGATAAATTCTTGCAATAGAAGAGAAATCGAATCTTTACTGGCATAGTATGATAGCTCTCATGCTGTTTTAAATAAGTGTATAACATATTTATTCTGGAAAAAAAAAAACCCTGGAAGAGGTATCCTGGATATAGGAACCTTTATTAAAAGAGGTTGAGCAGTAGGGACACAGGGCGTAAAAGTAGATTATAAGGTTGAAATGCCAGCTCATTCTTCTATGCACTCTTTTGTGATGATATTTCTGCCCTAATGTCTTCTCTGGGGGGGCTGGAAGAGGGTTGTTATTTCTAATGTTCTATCAAAGATGGTCCACATCAGTCAGAGAATGTGTGTGAGCCCCTGGTATGATATGCTGGCTCCAAGTATTTTTCCTTCAGCAAGCACCTGTAAAACTGTTATCTTCACGTGTGTGGATTGCATGTGCTGCCCTCTCATTTTGTACATCTTAAATGGCTGCATTTCAGATATTGCAATGATTATCCAAAATCAAATCTGATAGTTTTTTTTTTAAGATTTTATTTATTTATTCGAGAAAGAGGCAGTGAGAGAGAGAGAGCATGAGAAAGGAGAAGGTCAGAGGGAGAAGCAGACTCCCTGAGGAGCTGGGAGCCTGATGCAGGCCTCCATCCTGGGACTCCAGGATCATGACCTGAGCCGAAGGTGGTTGCCCAACCAACTGAGCCACCCAGGCACCCCAAATCTGATAGTTTTAAGACAGAATCTGAAAAGATTTCAAAAAGCTTATAGTCAGCCACTGCTGGTTGTTGAACTGCAGAACTATAAAAATAGTTCTGTTTTAAAGATTGATACCTTGCAAAATTATTTCCAGAAAATGCTTGTTTTTCCCTGAAATATTTTTTGATTCAAGCATAATGGAAACTTCTCTCAGCTAGAATGGAAACTTCTCAATTCGTATGGCTGAATGGTAAAAGTCCTAAAGAAACTGAAAATTTTTCCTAAGAACCATCAGCTAAAGTCGTGCTGTCTTTTCTAAGTGTGATATGAAATCTGGAAGGTATAAAGCTTGAAAATCAACCATAGGAAATTAGAAAAATTTCTGCATGACAAAAAATACCAGAGACACAATAAGAAGTGATAAACTAGGAAAATCAACTTGCAGCTCATGTTCAGAAAAGGGACAAAATTGCCTAGTACATAAAGAACTTCTAAATCAGTAAGAAAAATATATTAATAACTCAGAAAAATGGTCAGGTAACATGAACAGTTTAGCAAAGAGGATATTCAAATGTCATCTTCAAAATAAAAGGTGCTCAGCCCCACCTATAGTAAGAGAAGTGCAATTTACATTCCAAAGACACCATCTTTCACCTGTCAGATTAGCAAAGATCAAAGAGTTTGGTGTCACAGTACGGTCAGGAGCCAGGTGGCGGCCTCACACATTGCCAGTTGAAGTGTAAGGTTGCACTGCTCCTGTGGAGAGCAATATCCACCAAAATTTAAAATACATTTTGTAGGCCAGTAGTTTTTTTAGTAGGGATTTATTCCTTACATAAAACCAGACATGTGGAAAAAGACCTATGAACAAGTGCAATACTGTTTACATTAGCAAAAGCCTGGAAAAAATACGGAGAATGGGGCATAAGAGAAGATCTGGAGGGAGACAATGAAATTTTAAACTGGAGGTGTGGCTTCTTGGGAGCAGTGGTTGTTCTCAGCTTTGCGTGAAGATTAAAATCATTTAGGGAGCTTTTAGTGTCTTAGTAACAAGACCAAGTAAATCAGAATCTCTGGAGCTAGTACCTGAACATTAGTGATTTTTAACGTTGTCCAGGGGATTCTATTGGGCAACTAGTTTGAGAACCAATTTAAGCATTTTGTTTCTCTACATATGTTGTTTCAGGTTGGTTTGTTTTTGAAAAAGACCTCTTTTTTATGGTAAAAATAAAGTTTTAAAGCTATGAACATATGTGAAACATTTTTGGAAAATGCTGTTTTAATATCACGTAAGAATCAAACCTGTTTATGAGGAAATTCATACAAGATTAAACACCTTTTTTCAATGATGCTGAATAAGTGAAATAGATTGAACATATCTTCTAGTCTTTGATGCAGATTACTTCAAAAAAGAGTGAAAGTTACTTTGGTTAGAGTTAAAATAATTCATTGATTCATTGTTTCAATGACTCTGCCTTGAAAAAGTAAGGAATTAAAAAAAATTTAAGAATTCTTATGAACTCGTATATTTCTGTGCTTGGAAAAGCACTCATTCTCCATTTTGGCTATAACTTTATAACCTCTTCTCCCCATCTTATGTTCTTGGTTTGTTTATCTAGAAATTATTCAGTCACCTCCAGCCCAAAGCAAGACCCACTTGTGAAGGAGGCCCTCATTTGTAAGCACCATGGGCTATGCAAAGACCCAGTTGTAAATATTAAAGCCCAGTCATGATTTATTTTTGCCAAACATCATATGCATTTCAGAGGTTAGACTTTCTACCGCATTGGACTGACTTAGGTCAACTACTAGCTTTTCAAGATATCTAATGTGATACTGTTTAGTAAAACATTGAGATCAAAAGCAGGAAGACTTGAGAAGCAATGTCATGGGGAAGAGAATAATGGTTTGGAGTGAACAGAGGAGAACAGTATCTGGGAGAGTGCTGCTTGCCCTGGCGGCTCTCCGCAAGTGATTACTGAGAATAGTGAGAATGTGGAAACCGAAATGTTGACCCACAAGAATGGGGCCATAATCTCATCTAAATGTTAATTGTACCACTTATTTTTTAAATACTGCCATCTTCAGATGAAAAAATGCGTATGTGTCTGGCCCTAAGACCAGAAATCTCAAGTAGAAATTGTTTTCTGAAACATGTGTTAAGATTGGAAAAAGAGTTTAACCATAGTGGATGAGACAGAAAGATGAAGCAGTAGGTTCCCAAATCAAAATACAGGATTAAAAAAATATCTGCCTTGTATTTCCTTCAATCATGTTTTCAGTGCAGCTCAAAGGGTTTGAATCATCCCTGCTGGTTTTTGTCTCGTAAATTCAAAGTAGAAGACACATGTCATTCAGATTACTTCTTGATTATTATAACATTCAGCAGTAGAAAGTAGAAAGGCCAGCAGGCTGGTAAGCAGTTCTGATCTCTGGTTACAGATGTTTCTGAATTGACATTGAACAGTAGCCTGGAAGAAAGGATATCCTTTACTAACCTGGTTACCTGCAGCCAGGTGCATTTCAAATGAAGTCCACTAATGGAGTCCTCTGTAAGGTACTATGTTCACTTTGTTTTCCCCCCAAATACTTTGTAATGTATAAGTAGCTTATGTTTCCATTTTTTTTCTATAACAGAAATGTTGATTTAGTCCATTTGGAATATGGATTATTTTTCAGTAATCCTGCAAGAGGCTTACCAGATGTTATTGAGCAACATAAGTCTGTAATTTCCTTTCTGCTTTCTATAGTCAACTGAATAGGTCAGGTTAGTCCTAAAACCAGAGAAATAAAAACAATTTTTTGAGTGGTAATATCTTTGCATTTTAAATCTGTGTATGTGGTAGAGAGTTTGATTTCAAAAACGATAGGAGAGAAAAACCCTGAACAATGTCAGTTTGACATTGAAAGCCAAGTTCTGTTAAAAATAATTTTACCCCAGCATCCCCCTGTTTTATAGCAGCATTATCAACTATAGCCAAACCATGGAAAGAGCCAAAGTGTCCATTGACTGATGAATGGTTAAAGAAGAGATGATATCTATATATAATAGATAATTACTCAGTTATCAAAAACAATGAATTCTTGCCGTTTGCAATGACGTGGATGGAGCTGGGTTATGTTATGCTAAGTGAAATCAATCAGTCAGAGAAAGACAAGTGCCATATGATTTTACTACTACGTGGAATTTAAGAACAAAAATGGATGAGCATATGGGGTGTTGGAAAATAGAGAGAGGGAAGCAAACCAGGAGACTCTTAACATTAGAGAACAAACTGAGGTTGCTGGAGGGAGTTGCATGGGGGATGAGCTAGATGGGTGATGGGCATTAAGTAGGACACTTGTTTTGTTGAGCACAGTGTGTTATATGTAAGTGATGAGTCACTAAATTTTACCCCTGAAACCAATATTGCACTGTGTGTTAATTAACTAGAATTTAAATAAAATTTTAAAAAGAACAAAACAGTTTAAAAAGAACAAAACAAAACAAAACTGCCCGATTGTAGCACTAAAGCCCCAGATGTAAATACCATTTTTTAAAATGTTTGAGACAGTATTAACCAAGAGAATGAATGCAATAGCATTTTCTACTGTCTTACTGTTTTTGTGTTTTAGAAACAGTAGAATCAGGTAATGAATAAAATGCTTCATATCATTCTTTCTTAAGCCATGTTTGAACCCCAAATAAATAGATGTTATTCAACTTCTGCATTTTAGCATAATTAAAGAATAAAATGGACGTTTATTTAAAAACCCTGAATATATAATTACAGAAAAGAGATTAAATATATTTCTTTGAGATATTTCACTGAGGTTAATTGAGTTTAGCGTAAGAAAATTTATCTCAGGAAAGTATATGTGCTCACTTACTTGGTACCCACCTAATGCATCTTCCTAGTTGCTCGATAGAATTTAGAACCTGAAGGGATTGTTATCTGTAGATGATTGACTCTGTCCATTGTGTGTAGGACAGTGCGAGGATGACAGTTATTTTCATATTAAAGTAATGTTTCTGGAGAGATTTTTATTTATTTTTTTAAAGATTTATTCATTTGAGAGAGAGCATGAGCAGGGGGAGGGGCAGAGGGAGAGGGAAATAAGCAGACACCGTTCTGATTAAGGAGCCTGTAGCAGGGCTTGATCCCCAGGACCCTGAGATCGTGACCTGAGTCAAAATCAAGAGTTGGATGCCTAACTGACTAAGCCACCCAGGCGCCTCTGAATAGAATTTTAGAAAGAAAAACATACCAAGTATCAAAAACAGTTTGTGCAGTAGGATTCCTTTTTTGCAAAGTGAAAATAGATGCATAACAGCAAAATACTAACATTGACTTTGACAGATGGTCTTTATTTCATTTATGCTTCTTTTTATTTTCTAATTTTTAAATCCCAGCACAAGACCAAAAAAATTTTTTTTATCACAAAGCCTGAAAATAGAATCGTATATAAACCTTTAAAGCAGAGAAAGGAGGAAGATCCTGAAGATTCCTGATGAAAGATGAATCTGCAGAATGGGCAACTCTCTCTCAGCTCTGGCCTCGAAGCAGGAGCAGCAGGAGAACAGCAGAGATTAGTATGCACAGGGTGCAAACTGTAGGTACCACGATCTCTGTCACCATCTGCATGTGACTTAGTAGAGGCTCTGAAACGGGAGGGAGAACACCACAAATGAGCAGGTCATCATTTCAGCGAATATAGCCTCATCGTGAAAGATTCAACCGTACTTGCAAAAATTTGGAAAACGGCATCATCAAGCTTTGTAATTATTCTCACTTGCTCCAAAAGAGAACATGGTAAATTAAATGTTCTTAAAAATATGTGAGGGCTTTATAAAATATTTCACAAAGTATGGGCTAAAGAATGCCTACATTTGGTTCTTCCAGAGGTATTGGACTAAAGCCTAACGGTATGTTACACTTAGCATAAATTCATGTGAGGATATTAACAGGCATGTTCCCTGGCTTCTGTAATTTTCACTGTGGGGGATTTGTGAAAGAAAATCCTTGGGAAGCATCTCTAACCCTTCAAAGATGTCACTGTGTAACTTAAGAGATGTAGGAGTTTCCATATTGAAAGTTTGTGTGGCAACTCTTGTGTAGTTAAGTAATAATCTCGAAGAGTTGAACGATGAGCACTGTTCACGTACATGATTATAGTAGTGGACATTTATGTAGTTTCTACTTTTAGGTTTTGTGCCTGGCACCCTGGCTACCATAATAAATAAGGCATGAGGCCCTGGTCCCACAGAATTCATAGACTCAGCAGTAGATTCCACATCATGTGTCTAGGTAATAAAATATAAGTTTATTTTGGTTTAAAGGAATATGCATCCTTGCTATTACCTGGTTATTTAGATGGGAGCAGGGCATGGTAGTGGCCTGCAAAATTGGCCTGTAAAAAAAATAGCTCAACTGGAAAAAGAAAAAAAAAATAGCTGAATTGGTAGGATTTGTTTCGTCTAGTATTTTCCACCTCTGATATCACATTAAAGATGGGTTTGTTAAAACATCTGATTGCTCTTAGGGAAAGACAGAATTCAAGGAAATAAATGCTGTGTGCTGGCATTTGTTGATGTGTTGAAGCATCTTTGTTACTCTACATCTCTGAGCCTTTTTGATCCTGTTGCACAAGAAACCTTGCTTCTGTGAGGTCAGGAACTTTGTTTAGTTTGTTGCTGGGCTTAAAACACCCCCTAGCTAATAGTGAGTGCTCAGTAATTACTTTCTGGATGAGAGAATATCAGATCTGGAGTGTTCTTTGCCTTTTCTTTGTTCAAATATGGTTGCATTTTCCCTCCTTCCACAAAGCCCACTATAACAAAAACAGGTTTATAAACTGGCTGTATGATTGAGAAAGAATAAAACGAGGATGGATAAAGTACTTCTCTTTTGTGGTAGATTTTTAAAATGTTGTTTGAAATGCTTATAAAACAAATCTGACATTGTTTCAAAATGAAGGAATAAATTCATTTTTAATTGTATGTTTTGGAATGATCAACTTTGGATAGATCCACATTTCAAAGTTTTGATAATATCTTTATAGGTATAATTATGTGCCTTAATTATCAGAGGGAGAAATTAAAATATACTCACCTGCAGCAAGCATCTGGTTGTTGATAGAACAAGTTTCCAAGGCTTTGAGGTACCAACTTTCCACCTAATAAAAACCCAGGATAAGTAATGTCATCTTAGACTAATTTTTGCTGTTCCAAGTCATTTTTGAAATAATGTGGGATTAAAAGAATTTAAATCTGCCTGGAGTTTAAATTGGTTAATATTTATTAAATGCCTATGTGCATCATTGTGAGAGAGTCAAAAGAAACAACCAAACTGGTCTTTATTCTTGAGGAGATTAGAATCTAGCCCTTTTCTACAAGTGCCAAACTGCTGAATGCCTATGAGTCACTGTTCATTTATGGTGCCCCTGGGCTCATCCTAAAAGGGTGTTGGTAAACAAGTGAGATTTATTTTTAGAAATTGTCTTTATTGAGACATTCTAAATTAGGCTTTTTATTCCCTACCATCAATAGCAACATAGAGAAGGGATGGAAAAATTTATAGGTGACTGAAAATGTTTGGTATGTTGTAAAGGATTATTAATACTAAGTTTGATTATTTTTAATATCATTTTGGAACTACTGGGAAAAGAAGTGAAGTTATGGTCATTATACATTTAATTTACCTCTTCTCTTACCATGGATGTTGAAGAGTAAGTAGGCAGTATTTGTTTGCATTAAGATATTACATTTAAAATAACATTTAACTAGAAGTGTCTAGTTATGCCAACCCTCATAACCTAAAACAAATAGGACTTCACATAACTCTAGTGTGTCCTTCATGCTCTGAAAGTTAAGGATTGAATTTGAAGTGAGGACTGAAATTTAAGGCATGTTTACCACATCCCAAGCAAATGAACAAAGAGGTTCATTTTTTCCCCTAACTTGTGTTAGGTGAAAAAGTTAGGGGAAAAGTTAGGGGAAAAGTCGTAAGGGACTTTTGTGTTCCCACAAACCCCCGTCCTCCTTCACGGAGCCAAGAGGTTTGCGACACTGCACACCCCAAGCTGCTTAGCTCTTCAAAAATCTGGAACAAGTGAGGGGCACCTGACCAGCTCAAACAGAAAAGGACTTGAGGGGCGCCTGGGTGGCTCAGTGGGTTAAGCCTCTGCCTTCGGCTCAGGTCATGATCTCAGGGTCCGGGATCAAGCCCCACATCGGGCTCTCTGCTCATCAGGGAGCCTGCTTCCCCCTCTCTCTCTGCCTGCCTCTCTGCCTACTTGTGATCTCTCTCTCTCTGTCAAATAAATAAAAAAAAACAAAAAACAAAAAAAAAACAAACAAACAGAAAAGGACTTGACTCTTGATTTTGGGGTCGTGAGTTCTAGCCCCCTGTTGGGGGGAGAGATTTTTTTAAAAATCTAGAAAAAGTAACATCAATAATTAGTCCTACCTCTCTTGGGTTGGGAAACCCATTGGCAGTGATAATCTTCTTGTAATATTGAACTGACGCCTTTGGGTAGCGTGGCTTATTTCTGTTGTTAAATTCGACATAGTAAAATCCATATCTATCTGAGTATCCTTTCTCCCATTCAAACTTATCCAACAGAGACCAGGAAGTATACCCTTTTATATTAACACCATCTTTTATAGCTGCAAAGACATTTTGTTCCATTTTTTTAATACATTTCACTTACTTGGAAAAATAACATTGTAAAGATAATTTTTAATGTATTCATTTATGAGATTCAGAAATAAGCTTCAGTCAATCATGGCTATTACTAAATTCTGTCCAAGTTAAGTAGAAAATATGTGAAGACAGTCTTGGTTTGCAGCTCACCTTTTAGCATTTCATTTATGTAGCCCTTAAGGTACTGAATTCTCCACTCATCACATAATTGCGTACAGTGTAACTTTTGAGACGCACCGTTTTCTGTCACGTAGATGGGAGGATTGCCGTATTGAGTCTGGAAGTGAGTCATAGGAATATCTTAAAAATTCTACCCTACAGGTGGGTTTCTGAGTCTGGGGCACATAGGGGAGTGGAGTATTCAAGCCGCCATATTTGAATTGAGTGTATTTAGCGTTTAGTAAGCTCCAGTTCACACATTTATTTGGAGGTGAATGTAGACAGGAGCAAGTACGAAAGACTACATGATTTCTCAGTGAATCAGCATCATTACAGAGAAAATATACTTCAGGGCTTATTCTTTCCCACATAGTTCATTTCAAGTAAGAAGGGCAGCCAAATAGCTAACTGTGGGATGAGAATTTGTAGCTATGGTTCCACACATTGAGGTGGTTGCTCATAGCCAACATTAGTCCCTAAAGCCTATATCTAGGAGCCTCTGAAGTGGAGGTGACTGAGTTTCACTTTAAAAGGTACGCACCTAACTGGAATTAAAAACTTTAAAAAAGGGGCACCTGGGTGACTCAGTGGGTTAAAGCCTCTGCCTTCGGCTCAGGTCATGATCCCAGGGTCCTGGGATCGAGCCCCATATCGGGCTCTCTGCTCTGCGGGGAGCCTGCTTCCTCCTCTCTCTGCCTATTTGTGATCTCTGTCAAATAAATAAATAAAATCTTAAAAAAATTTTTTTAAAAATATAGGCATCTGAGCCTAAGCTGTAAGGTCATGAATTGAGGTCAGAAATGTTCATTAGGGGCACCTGGGTGGCTCAGTCATTTGGGGGTCCGACTCTTGATTTCAACTGGGGGTCAAGGTTTTCGGGTCTTTGGATGGTGAGATAGAGCCCCATGTCAGCTCTGCAGGGAGTCTGCTTGTCCCTCTCCCTCCCCTCCCCCAGCACGTGCTTGCATGCGCACACACACCCACATACACACAATCACACACTCTCTTATTCTTTCTCAAATAAAATCTTTAAGGAAAAAAACATTCATTAAATAGCTTAATGTGATCATCACCTGAGCGAAATGGAGGAGCCTCCGAAATCCCCAGGGCACAGAATAGAGCCACTTTGACCCCAGATCAGGCCAGTTGGGGTCAACCAGTTCTACTAAGTCACGGTCGTTTTGGTAGCTGGGCCCCTGGCGGGAGGGGTAGTTCCTTTCTGTGATGTACCGAGTAGTATAATGGCCTAATCCCAAGAAATCAGATGTGCCTTTAATGTAGCTCTTTTCCTGGAGTGAGAACACTGGTAACCTTGACATATCCAGGCCTTGCTCTGCACTCTTTTTCCCTATTGAGAGAGAAAAATGGAGTTTATAATAGAGTTTGGCTTTCTCATAATCCTTTTGCTGTTCTGTACCATGACGATACTGGCATGTTGATGTAAGAACTGTTATCCAGATCCCGGGTTTTGGGATTGGTTTGTATGAAAAACGTAACCTTAGCCTTTTTATCTGTAATTTTGACATTTGAATACTATTCACAGTGTTAAAAGTTTATGTTGCTTGAAAGTTGTATTTCCATAGAGGACTCAGTAAATGGTACGCACACAACTTTGGAGCTATATGGAAAAAGATGGGGTTGGATTCCTGTATTATTTCCTAGATCTGTTTATCCTATGTTTTACTTGCACGTGTAAAAGGATGTGTGTACCAGGACCGTCATTGTAGATTAAGTAGCAAAGGATTGGAAACAACCTAAACGTCTATCAGGAGAGACTGGTTAAATAAATGATCAGATTTTCTCCTATACAACACTGCAGTCATGAGAAATGACTGACGCAGCCCTTTATATACCAACTTGGAAAGAATGCCAAGATACATGTTTTCAGTGAAAGATGCAAGTACACACACGGAGCAGCAGTGTTTTTGCTCACACGTGCACAATCCTTCTTGGTAAGTATGCTTCCTGCTGGGGAGGATGGGAGCAGTGGGAAGAGGGAGGGAGGGAAACTTGACTTTTCACCTTGTTCTTTCTTGTAATTTAAAAAATTATGCATAATTTTTTATGCATAAACATGCATACAACCTTCCTATGATCTCTGCAAAAAGAAAAAGGGGGGGCTTTTAAATGAGTAAAAAAAGGAAACATTTGTAGGAGTTGTTCTAAAATATAACCATAAACATATTTCCAAAGAGGCTGTTGGTTTAGATTAACTGAATGAAGAGCTTATATTATTAGATGGCTTTAAGATCCTAGCGTGTTATTACTTTACTTGAAAACCACAAGGTATTGTCCATGGACTAATATAGTAATCACTGGCTACATGTGGCCAGTAGCTGACGCATCCTCAGTCACACTGAAGGACTGATTTTTTAATTCTTTAAAATTTAAATAGACCCAAGTGACTATAGGCTAACCTACTGGATGGCACAGATAACATTTCCACGATCTCTGGGAGTTCTGTTGGACAACACAGGTCTAGAATCATGTTTGTTCATATATTGCACTTATGAGATGCCTGCAAGTAACTGGTATACGAGACTTCCAGCAGAAGAAAATATTACCTGCTCAGAGGATCCTTCTTTCCCCGTTGTACCGGGAAAAATTCAGCCCCATTTCCATTTGAATTACCACAAAGATGGCGTTGGCGGGGTCTGGAATCAATTGGCCTGAAGCCTAGGAACTCTCGTGTGACAAATAATCAATTTGACTTCTTCAGTGCCATCCTGTTGTGGCTCCTGCCACGGCCTCCGAGGAGCCCGGGAGTGAATGCTGGGGGAATGGTGGGCTGTGTCCCATCCTCAGGGCTTTCCCCCCGGGCATCTTGATGTCATTCTCAGGACTTTGAACCTATGTGTATAGATGCATCCCAGAACTGGTTATTGCTGAGAGGTTTTTAGAGATTGTTTGTCTGATCGTTCATTTTCAGATGACAAGAATGACACCCAACGCAGTCAAACCCCTTGCCCAGGGTCGCTCACTGGTTAGAGCAGAGTTGGAATTAGAACCTGCTGCTTCTATTCCAGGTAAGTCTGATAAAGGGTACTTTAGAAAGGGAATTTTTTGGAATGGTGACAGTTCTTAGTCAAACATCCAAAATAGCCTTGCTGTGTGAGTGCCACCTTTGTCTCTCTTTATAGGGGGAAGCTGACTGCTACCTCTAAATAAACAGAGCTAATACTCTGATTCCTATGGCCAGACACTGCTGGTTGCCCACCCGATCAATAGTCCCATGGCTGTCTCTCCCTCTTCTTTGTCCTCTTTAGAGAGTCCTGGCTCCCCCAGCCTCTGAGGCTCTAGTCCTAGTAGTCTAGGACATTCTGGGGCATGTGACAGTTCCATTCCTGGAGGACTTCTCTTGAAGGGAAGTCAGTTGTGGGTGGAGACTGTTTTCTGGGATGATTTTCCTTGTTCTTAAAAATGGGTATGACCAAGCTATTTCCATTTTTCTGCCTCTGGGTGTCGACGTGTCAAGATATGATGCTGGAGCTGCTGCAGCCATCTTGTGGCAGTAGGGAGTGGTTTGATGGGCTGGCTAAAGGTGCCAGAGTGAAAGATGAAATGAGCCTTTGTTCCTCAAAGACACCCCTGAAGGCTGGATTAACTGGCTCTGAATCGCCCTTTTCTGGACTTGGTACCTGAGATGATAAATTCCCTACGTTTCAGGCCATTTTAGTTGGTGTTTTCTGTTACATGGCACTTAGAGGCACCCAAACGGATAGAACCTTGTAAGCTCTATGCGTCTTTATTCTTTTCTCTGACAATGTGGAAACCAGAGCTCAGAAAGCATTTCTCAAGTGACAGAACCAACACTAGAACTGGCATTGCCCAAGACCGTGTCTTTGACTTCTCTCTCCTACTTTAAGTGTAAGGGAGGGGAGTGGTGAGAAAGAGACAGGAGAGCAGAACAGAAAAGAGAACAGTCCAGAGAATGGGTTCTGAAATTTTCAAACTCCACGTTTGGGGATTTGTCTGGGGGTCGTTCCTCCCCTCTCCCCAATTCAAATTTGCCATTCTCAGTTCCTAGGGGACTGGGCTCTCCCTTTGAGTGCCTTGCCCAGACCCCGTGTGTTCTTCCATCCCCCTGCCTCTCCATCACCTCTCTTGTGCTCAGCACTGTTGTTCTGGTGCCTGGAGCTTAAAAATGTGACTTGGCGGGGCGCCTGGGTGGCTCAGTGGGTTAAGCCGCTGCCTTCCGCTCAGGTCGTGATCTCAGGGTCCTGGGATCGAGTCCCGCATCGGGCTCTCTGCTCGGCGGGGAGCCTGCTTCCCCCTGTCTCTCTCTGCCTGCCTCTCTGCCTACTTGTGATCTCTCTCTGTCAAATAAATAAATAAAATCTTAAAGAAAAAAAAATGTGACTTGGCTCACCGATCCGGTCCTTCATGACTTGAGGGTAGTCTCCAGCATAGATGGGGTTGGCAAACCAGCCCAGGCAGAACTGTAGGTATCTCTCGGCAGCTTCTATGTCCTTGGGGCTACTGATGTCCACGGGTTCCCCCCAATCACAATTTAATGAGATCCCCACCAGACCTTAAAAGAAAGGACAGGGGGTGGCAGGTGCAAATGGCACTGCCCCCACCCCGGGGCTGTGTCCTAGAGGTTGGGCAGTGGGGCTCACCTTGCTGCTTGCCGCGCCACGTGCTGTTGTAGGAATGCCAAGCTTGGGCGTGGGCCTGAAAATGGAGGGGTGCATCAAAGGAGCCTGGCTGGCACATTTTTCTCCTGCCTTTCTCTCCCTCTGTCCCTCTGTCTCTCTGACAAGAGATCAAGTTAATGGAGTCCCATCTTTTCCCTGAGTCCAGCCTTGATGATCCTGATCCTCTGTCTCCCTTCCTCTGATCTCCAGAGACACCTGTTTTCTTTGTTCTGTAGAGAAACTTGGTCTAATTCTGGCATAAACAAAACTACTTCTTGGTGTGATTTCTTATTCCACAGAATTTTGCTGAAGTTTCTTGCTTTGTTCCTGCTTGTCTTCTGTAGTAACTAGGCAGTACTTTACCATAGGTGCTTAGGAAGTTTAGAAAATACCAAACATCTGAAACAGTCTTGAGAACGGAATTCAAAATGTACTGACCTGCCTTCTCTCCATACTTTCCATCAGTGACCCACTGAGGCCTTCAGAGCTCTACCCTTTAAATAGTCACAGTTTAGGGGCACCTGGTGGCTCAATCACTTGGGCATCCAACTCTTGATTTCAGCTAAGGTTATGATCTTAGGGCCTTGCGATGGAGCCCTGCATTGGGCTCCCTGCTCAGTGGGGAATCTGCTTGAGATTCTCTCTCTCTGCTCATCCCCCTGCTCTCTCCTCTCTCTCTCTCTCTCTCTCAAATAAATGAATAAATCTTAGAAACAATATTCACAGTTCAGGAACTCTTAAGCCAAATGGAGAAAGAATGAGGAAGTTCTCTCCCTGACAGGAATTTGAGAGTCTAGTATGTCACTCAGGGGCCCCTGTTCCTGCTTGATCAGATTGTTGCTCTTCTGCTGAATGTCCACTGGGGCCATGCTTCGTGCCTTACATCCCTGCTCCCCAGGCACACGAATCCTCATCCGTGTCCTACACTGTGACCCAGTCCCCTCCCCCTGCTCAAGCCTTCCCAGCGGCCTTGTAACTCATGAGTCACCCTGAAGCATC